>NW_028258294.1:35092036-35394088 GCF_053883595.1 Heterocephalus glaber | reverse complement strand
TAAGATTGAAACCACCACCCCTGCATCCTTTAGGTCTTAAATGAAGGCACTAATCTCTCCCACATCAGTTTGTTTTATTCTCTTGGTCATAGAATGGCAGCTTCAGAGGCGTGCTCTTGCATCTCAGCCCACAGACCAAGGACCCAATGTGGAGTTAGTATGTCAATCCCAGTTCTGCCCTTATGTGCTGGGGATATGCCATGCCCCTAGAAATGAATTTGTCCTATCCTTTGGGGTCCTCATGAAGGTGTTGAATTCCACGTTCTGCAAAAGTACACTCAAGAAAATGAATTCTGGCTTATGGAGAGCTTGTTGTGGCCCTCTTAATCATGAATCCTCAAAACCCACCTAAGGATGCTCATCTGGCTTCTGCCAATGCTTGCTGGCCAATTCCTGCCCCTCCTTGCTCCAAGGTATGTAATCCTCTGTGATCAGGTCCAACATGGTCCCAGCTGGGTCTCTTTAACCCTAAATGTCAACCTTCAGCCAGGAGCAGAGGTGGGAGGGCAGCTCCAGAGGGGAACGCCTATTTTTTGCTGGGAAGGCATTTGCTGTGTCCTCCAACATGGATTGGTGATAGCTGTAACTAAAGAAGAGGGAGCCACCTCTGCCTGCTCTGAGGGATGCATCCTCAGGGTTGCTGTCCATTCATCCCTACCTCCGTTCCAGGGTCCCAGGTTTTCCCACTCAGGGCTTTTACTTTACCCAGCAGGTCTGGGGGCTGAGGCCCTCTCGAGCTCTGTGATTCCTACTCTCACAGCCTGTGTCTGCTCCTCAGCTCCATCCTCTCCCTTTTGAAGCTACCGGAAGGTCTCTGGCTCTCCACTGAGCTCTCACTGTCGGTGGCTCCTGGTTTTCATTATTTATATATTGATGCCACAGGACAGTGGCGTTGTTTCTTGCATCTCTTCCAAATGCCTGAACATGTCCCTCCACCAGGATGTCCTCTCAGGTCACCACTGGTGAAATCTTCAGCAACTGGGCTACTGCCTTGTGCTGGGTACACTCTATGCCCTGCTTCCCACTCTGGGTGGGCTCCTTCTTACCAGAGACAATGAATGAGCCAGGCCCAAATCTCCATTTGACCCTTTACACCTGCTTTTTTTGACCACTCCTGGTATCACTCAGCAAAAGTCACAGGTCACTGCTGTCTGTCCATTTCTGCATCAGATTTTATTAAGGTTGAATGCAATATGCCCAGGGCTCACTGGGCAGCCCCATATCCTTGGAATCTATGATAAAAATGGCAGAACATCCCTCACCCCCAGCTGGATAAGAGGTCCCAAACCATCTGTAGAACCCTCTCCATTTGCCTGGCTGAGATATTCCCAATGCACTGTTCTTCATTGCCTCTCAATCTCCCAGGCATTACTGGTGGTCCAACCCAATGTGATCCCATACCAAGGGTGCTCATTTGGAAAGGACCTACAGAAAGATGTTATCTTGATGCTGATGTTTTCTCTGAAGATGCCTCAGTGGCACCAAGGGGTCTGGGCAGCCCTAGGACACCCCGGCCTCCCACCCACCTGGACACCCATCCCCAGATATCTTCATGATGATGGTCAGGACAAGAGGGGCATCCACTCCTGCCTCACCACTGAGGTGGGGAACACATACACAGTCCAAGTGTCCAGCCTTTGCCACCGCAGGATGGCTCCACACTGTCCCTCAGGGACAGCCACCCTTCCCACCTATGGGAGCCCCTGCAGTGGACTCAAGCCTTTTCTGACCCTATGGCCATGAGACAAAGCAAGTCTGAGCTGCCTATTAGGGCCCTCAGAGGCCCCTATGTGCATGCTGCCCTGTTTACTTGGAACCCTCTCCCACTGACACCCACCCTCCCAGCCCTCTGCATATATGGTGGGACCCAGAATTCCTGTCTCTCTACTCCCTCCCTTTCCTTCTGTCTCTATACACCCAACCCCTCCCAGGGTGCCTTCTTTCTGGAAAATAGGGCCCTTTACATGCTATTCTTCACCAGCTCTGGAAGCACAGAGGGCTGAGGGAGAAGGCGTCAGGGTGTGACTTTCACTGGTGAGAAATCAGGAGTTAATTGCACTAATCTTAGCCCTGCAGTTTGTCCCTGATCTCAGGCACTGATGGGCAGCAGATAAATGTTGCCAGAGGGCAACCCAAATCAGGACACCCAGCCTCGGCCTCCTCTGCTGCCCAGCTAAGGGGAAGAGTGAGTGACAGGCTGCAGCCAGTCTAGAGGGGCCACTCCAACAGCACAGAGCCCTTGTCCTGCCCTTGGCCTCTTGCCCTCCTGGCCTGGTAGGCTCTAGCTCTCCTTTGGCCTGCTCTGTGGGCAGGACGCTCTGTCTATCTATGTAATCATCAGCATTGAGCAACGTGCTAAGGAGGAGGCTGTGAAGATCAGAGATAAGACCTAAAAGGTCCTCAGATCATCAAGTCACCTCAGATGTTTCTGAAGGGGAAACCAAGGCCCTGGGAGGGAGAAGGACTTGGCACAGCCCCACCACAAGTTGTCAGTTTTGCTGGATCCGAGTGGTGGCAGGGAAGGCCTCTCTCTGCCTGTTGACTTACTCTAATAATTTCCACAACAAACTAAGGGCCCAATAATGCAGTGCCACTGAAGAGCCAGCGCCAGGGTTGGAGCACTAGGCTCTGACAATAATGATAATAATCCTCATAAATTGTATCTTCCCACTGACAAGTGAGATACCAGGCTCAGCTCAGATAGGTTGACCAATCTGCCCAACAAGTCACAGCAACTGGCCCAGCTAAACTCCAAAGCCAGGTGCTCTTAGTGACTCCACATTCCTCTTAGTGTCTCCTTTGCTCTGCTGAAAACTGTGGCCTGGGCCAACGCAGCCCTTCTCCCACCTGTCTCGCCCCTCCAGGTAATAATAGGGTAGGCCTGAATCATCTCAGAGCCAAGCCTAGTGAGGCTAGGAGGGGAACCCATGCCACCCCACACCACCTCTGTTCGCCGATGCTCAGGATCCAACAGATCATAGCCTAGTAGAGCACATAAATGCCTGGCAGCTGTACCTGTAAATATCTCTTCTTTACTTCTGTGTCCTCTGCTATCACTGACCACTTGGCCTTCCGGTTCTCTCTCTTCTGTCCCCCATCCTCCTGGCTTCCCTCCCTGCTCTTGCACCCACTGCACCCCCAACCGCCCCATGGCATCCCAATGATCTGTCCTGGCTGGGCCTGGCTTCTCCTCCCTCCTGCCATCTCTCCCTCTGCCTCTTTCCCAGGGTCCTGGCCTAAAGGACACTGATGTTCACTATGCAGAGCTGGACACCTCAGCACTGCAACTCATGCCAGGGCCAGGAACCATGGAGCCAGGACCTGGAGAGGTGGTGGAATATGCCACCATCCAGCTGAGCCCACCCTAGAGCATGCTTGCCTTGCTGCCTGCTCACGCTGCTCTGGACTCAGGTACCCCTGCCCACCACCTCCTGTTCTTTGGGCCTCTCTTCACCATTCCTGGCAGTGCCTGTGCCCCAGCTTCATGGAGGATGGGAGGCATACAGGGCTGGGGCCCTGGAATTGAAGAGGGGAGACAAGAGGATTCTGGCAGGTACAAGAGAAGCAACACTACCAGGAGCCCACAATTCTGGAATGCAATTTCACATTTGCCACTAACTCATATTGCCTGATCACATTCTCTCCCTCTCTCTGAACTTCAGTTGCCCCACTCGTGAAGTGAGAATAGACCCAGCAGTCTCTGGGCTCCTTCCTGTGCCAACAGCCCTCCTTATCCATCATGGCTCTCAGAAGCTGCCTGACTCCCTGCATCACAGATGGCCCTTAGCCCTCACCCCGCACGAGACACCTGGATGTTCCATTCTCTTTTCTTACCAAGAACCCCTCAACATCAAGGCTGTGCATTCACATTTCCCCTTGATCTCCTTTGGCCCAGTTGAAGTTAAAGTCAGTCAACCTTTATCGAGCACCTGCCCATCCCAGGCACTGTGCTGGGGACTTGGTGTTGGGGGAGCTTACTGGATTCAAGAGGCTCCCTGTAAGGTCCCTAAGAGAGGCTTCTCCAGAGGGCCCTGCAGAATGATCCCAAGAGCCAGCTGGGTTTCCAGACCCACAAACAGAAGTCTGCCCCATACCCCTCAGTTGTTCCTACCCCCTTGTGCCTTGGCAACATGTCACCTCCAGCCACCCCTGCAGGTGAATTGTGTTGCCCTCTCACCCTATAAGTGTGGGCAAGAGAAGAGCCAAGGGCAAGAGACTCTACAGCTGCCCACACAGCTGTCCCTGGAGTGTGTGGCACTGGGACCTGAGTGCCTCCCTGCTCCAGCTTGCCCTCCTCTCCCCAGCAAGGGATGCTGCAGGCAAAAGTGAGGAGCTGGGTTCCGCTGGGCTCCCTCCTTCCCAGCCTCTCGAACCCAGCTACTGCAGCTTCTTGTGAGGTCTGGCCCCAGGAGAGGCCCAACCACGGGGGGGAAGGCATGAGGCTTGGGTGGGGGAGGCAGGCTGAGGGGCCCAGAAAAAAGCCATTAATCCCATAAATCCTAATTTGGACACCCTCCCTCCCGGGCTCACTGAAGTACTTGGAGTTGGGGCGGGTATAATCCTGGGAGCTCCTGGCAGAAACCCAAGGGAAGGAGGGTCCTGCTGCCTCCCTTGCTGGCTTTCACTTGTCACACATTCCACCCTCAGCAGACCCTGGGATGGGGGCAGGGAGGGCATCTCTAGCCCAGAGGGGCCCTCTGTTTGGGTCCAGAGTCTGAAAAGGGCTGTACAGGGTCCCCGGCCCAGTGGAGGAGCCACAAGGAGCTGCTGTTTGACAAGCAGGGAGCGTGGGGGATGGGCGCAGAGCAAGGCGGGCTGGGGTGGTGTGGGGAGGGGAGGAGACTGTTGCTGGGCCCGGGGAGCCTCTTCCCATCCTGCTTCACTCTTTCCTGCCTGGGACAGCCCCACAGGAGGAACCTGGATGACAGGCAGGAGCAGGTGTGCGGCCACTGTACCAACTTTCCCCATATCCGCCCCCGCCCCTTGAGAGTGGAGCAGGCCTGAGCCACAGACCCCAAGAAAAGTCCCCATGTGAGCGCCTCACCCCCTTGGCTAGGGAATGCCTGGCCCTCTAGGCCATTCCACACCAGCGCCTGTGGCAGAGCCAGGCAGAGCGGTGCCTCCCTGGAAAGGGGAGGAGGACTTGAGGCTGGGATGGCGGGTGAGGAGCCAGGCGCTCAGCCTTGCCCCCTCTCCCCCTTGGCCTGGCCCGGCCCTCCTGGCTGCCCTCAGCATTTCCTCTCCTCTGCCAGCCTCTCCCTCTCCCAGCTTCCCACTTTCAGTTCTCCTTCACACATCTGTTTCTCTCTCTATCCCCTGGATCCCCTCCCCTTCTCTCTCCCTTTATGGCTCCCCCTGCCCTTTCATCTCCCCCTTCCCAGGCATCCTCCCCCAAGAAGTCACTGGTTCCAGAAGCCAGGACTTCAAAAGGAGATCAAAGCAGGGCTCCCCCATCCAAGAGCCACTCTGCCAGGAGCACCCCTGTCCGATCGTAACTCTCCCTGATGGGGCCAGGGTCCTGCATCCCAGTGCCCTGGGAAGCACATTCTCTGCCACATCCCGTTTGCTAGAGAGACCACTGGCTGTGTTTGGTGAGAAGCTCCTGGAGCTCAGACTCAGAGAGCCAGCTAGAAAGCTGTCACTGGACCTGTGACCTTGGGCACATCACTGAGCCTCACGTAGGCTCCACCTGAACTCATTCTCTGGGCCTGGGCCTTACAGGATGTAGTGGCCACTTCAAGGCCCTCCCCACTGTGACCCCTTCCAGACACCCAGCTCCATCCCCTGCTGGACTCCCCTGCCTCAGACACCTCTCCCTGAGCCTTTGGCCCCATCTTCAGCTTCCTGTCAGCCCAGCCCCAGGTCCCTCGGGGGATGGTGGAGTCTGGATGAGGTGGGAGGTGGGGCTGGAGAGGCTGAGGCTGCATTTATGAAACTTTTCTTGGCCCTGCTATCAGGGAGCTTTGGGGACAATGACTTGAGTGGGTCCCTAACCCTCCTGGTGCTTGTTTTCTCATTTGTAAAATAATGGGTTAGCTGCCTCAAATCCTCCTTAGGAAACAGACTGAACACACGTTATAATTTTAGAGAACTCAGGAGGTAGGACTCAAGTATCTCAGAGTCCATGGGCTACAGAGACCAGAGGTGCCGGGCTTCATTTTGTGTCACTTCTTGAAGTGGGCAGATGCAGCCACTCACAGATTTTCCTGAGCCTCACACAGCCCCCAGTCCCCAAAGACTACGGTTCTACTTCATCAACCAGGTGACCAAGTAACCGAGTGACTGAGGCCACTCATGGAGTAGCAGCACAGCCAGGAATCTGACACCTCTCAGGCTCTCCTGGCCTCACCCTGTGATGGAATTATTCTTCCCAGGTTGTAAATGGGTGCACAGATGCTCAGAGCAAAGGCACTGTACAAACAAGGCTAGATGCTGCTGCCCTGTCCACACCCTGAGACCCACATGCCCAGGGCTCTGCCTGCCTCTTCCCTGACTCCTCCTTGGACATCAGCCCCTGTATTAGCTCTCCCACTGCCAGAACACAATACCCAACACCCACAACTCAAAGGAGGAGAGGTTTCATTGGCTCATGATTTCAGGGGACAGAATCCAAGGTCAGCTGGCTCCAGGGCAGAAACATCATGGAGGAAGGGCATGCCCCAGAATCAGAGCAGGGGAACAGGGGACCAGACTTAGGCCTCAAAGCCATGACACTCATCCACACCAGAAATGTGCTTCACCCATCCCCTGCATGGCTCCCCGGTCAACCAAGCTGATACTGCTCCTTAACCCTCACAGCCCCACTTCCTCAGTGCCCCTCACTGACTTGCTGGGGCCAGGCTTCCCACAGCAGCACCCCACACACCTGTTCCTGCCAGCTTCCTGATTCCGTAGACCCCAACACTGACATCAGCACCCCAGGTGTCGAGAGGCTAGACCAATGCTGCCTGGAAGAAAACCGACAATGTGGTATATTTAGTCTGTGTTCTCCCACACACAGTCTCCAGACACCTGAGGCCACAGAGCACTAGAAATGTGGCCAGTGCCCCTGAGGGACTGATGTTATCGTCATTCGAATGTTAATCTTCTTCAGGTTTTTTTGTGTGTGTGTGTGGGTTTTTTTGGCGGGGGGAGTTTTCTTTGACCATTTTTTTGTTCTGAATATTGTAGTGCACATACTATATACATGTCCTCAATTAGTGACCAATTCATTTTTTTCCATCAAAATTTGGAACTTTAAATGACATCGTTAAAATGAAAAGTAGTCCTTAAACAGACCATATTTATAATGCATATAACCTATGACCAGAATATATAAAGAACTCTTACAGCTCATTAATAGACAACCCAATTAAAAAGTAGACATAAGAAGATGATAAATAGCCAGTCCAGCACAAGGAAAGGTGTGCAACACTAGAATCAGAAAAAATACTAATCAGTACAATAACAAGATTGAATTATACACTCATTAGGGAGATGAAGTTAAAAGTTTTAAAAGAACAAATGTCAGCTTAGGTGTGAACCAGTTAGAACTTTCTCATACTGCTAATGTGAATGTAAAATGATAAAACCATTTTGGAAAACAATTATCTTCTTCAGTTTTGTCTTGTTTTGTTACAATACTGGAGATTGACCCCAGACCTTTGCACTAAGCTATGTCCCCAGCCCTTTTTTATTTTTTATTTTGAGATAGAGTCTTGCTAAGTCTTGCTAAGCCCACGCTGGACTTGAACCCCCAAAGTGCTAAGATTGCACGTGTGTGCCACCACATCTGGTTCTTCCACTTAAGTATGAGACACGTGACTATAGGCTACTATGCTGGAGAGCAGATAGAGGCACCCCTGTTCTCCACAGGCATGTGCAGCAATGGAGACTGTTGAAGCAGGACCTTGGAATACATTGAGTGAGGGCAAGAAAAACACCTGCCTCCTGGATTCCTCAGCCCAGGGAAGCCTCCACCAAGCTCCGAATGGCTCACTGCCCAGAG
The DNA here is from genome assembly GCF_053883595.1 of Heterocephalus glaber. Classification (NCBI taxonomy): domain Eukaryota; kingdom Metazoa; phylum Chordata; class Mammalia; order Rodentia; family Bathyergidae; genus Heterocephalus; species Heterocephalus glaber. The sequence goes on along the minus strand of NW_028258294.1, from coordinate 35,386,101 downwards.
GTGGCCAGGACAGGGCCCAGTAGGAAGGTGGAGTCAGGGTTGCCCTGAGAACCAAACCACCCCCTCCCCAGCAAACACCTGGTCCACACTACGCAGACTGGGAACCACACAGCCCAAGCCGTGCCCCAAACCTGACTTTGGTGAGGCCTTCCTCCCCTTCCTGAGGGTGGCCTTGGCTCCTGGGACCCTCTGACATCTCAGGAAGCCTTCTTTCTCTGCAGACCTAGAGGAGGTGAGAGGCCTAGGCAGCAACCCTGAAGGGATCTGGGATCCTCCTGGCCTTAGTCTTATGCCTAACCTCATGAGAGGATATAAGCCACAAAGACCAGGAAGACTGGGTACAGAGAGGCCTGGAAGGCCTTCCCCAGAGCCAGCAGACCTGTCCAGCCAACAGGCCACAGAATTCTGGCAGTGAGCGCCCTGTTGCCTTGGCCCACTGGCCTGTGACAGGCAATGGAACATAGCATGGGGGGCCAGAGCTCCCCCTGCTGGGAAGGCCAGGAATTTTGCCCAGCCTCTTCGCGGAGGAGCCCTGCTCAACGTGAAATGAATCCCAGGAAGATGCCCCAGGATTTCAGAGTGGTGTTAGACAGGATGTGACCAGTACCCTGAGACATCCTCTCCAAATTCAGGGGGAGGAGGTGCCAAGATAAGGTCCACGTAAGGCCTCAGAAGTGGACCCAGCACCCTCTGTCCCCACTCCTGTCCCTGGAGAGACAGATGGCCTTGCCCACTCATTCCCTTGCCTCCAGTGCAGGGCAGAGAAGGATCTCTGCTCAGCCATGTGCTTGTTATGTGACTTGGGGAGAGGATGAGGGAGAAGCTTGTTGTGCCCGTGGAGAATGACGACCACCTCCAGCATCACGGAGAAGACAGAGTGGACTGAGGGTAACTGTGAGGATACAGAGCTCGTGGCACTTGCAGAGTGGGAGGCATTGCTGTCCCTAGAACTCTTCCCTGCCCCCCTCTTTCCCTAGGACTCCAGGGTGAGAGCCTCATGCCAGGACCCGAAGCTGACACCAGGACAGCTGCCAGGAGCCACTGCCCACCTTGCCCAGGACCACCTCCTCGTGCGCCTTCGCTGGCCTCCCAGGGCCCTGCGCCCACACACCCACACGCACCTCTGGAGCTCACACACCCCGCTCCCCTCACCCAGCATGAGAGAATTTCAGAGCGGACCGTGGAGTTTGGTGCCTGCGGACGAGTGTGGAGGCTGGGAGGGTGCGCCGAGCACAGGCAGTAGTGCACCCTATCACTTCGCGTCCCCATCGCTCTTCGAGGTCCCCAGTCTTCCCCTCAGCCTCCCAGGCTCAGCGCCACCCAGGCTGCCTCCTCTTCTGCCAGGAAGCTGAGCCATCAGGGCCTCAGGAAGAAGCAGGACTAACTGCATGTGGGGGATCCCCCAGCTCTCAGCACCCACAAATCACCTCCAGGCTCAAAACCAAGCACCTCCTTCCTACTCCCCACTATCTCAGGCATTCTGAGAGAACATCTTGGGGGCTCCTCAACTCAGACCAGACCACAGCCTCGGGTGACCAAGATAGCCTAGGACACCTTGGTCTGGCCAAGTTCATTGCCCATCTTTAGGGCCCAGGAGGTCCAAGAGGCCTGGGTGCCCAGACTGTGAGCACCTCCTTCCACAGGGGTCATGGAGATTCTAGGCCAGTCCTGTTCCCACCTGCTCTCCTCCAGCTGAGAGAGAACCAAGCCACGAAGCCACCTGCCAGTATCCCAAGCCCCCACACCTGGCACAGGTGCCACGGTGGACAGGGCCCTAGGGACACCAGGGCTGTGCCCATATGCCCTCATACTGCCCACAGGCCAGCAGGCCCTGTGAGAGCTGGGGGGGGGGGGCAACAGGGCCTAGCAGTCACAGTGACCAAAGCAAAAGGCTAGGAGTCTACTCCGCGCCTTTCTCCTGGTCCAAGAAAGGTCAAAGGATGCAAAGAACAGTCCCAATGGGCTCAGGCCAGCAGTGATGGGTGGGGAGTAGGGATGGGTCACTCTCAGGGCAGCCCAGGGAAGCATCATCTACGCAGGGCAAGTCTCCTCCCCCAAATGCCTTGTCCCATCTAGGCCCCTGGGGGCCAAATAGGCTCTAGCCCTGACCTCTGCCAACCAGCATTGAGGAGAAAGCCACAAGCCGAATATCCCCACAGCCTGCCTCTCTCTCTGCCTCTCTCTCTCTCTCTCTCTCTCTCTCCCCTCCCCCACCCCACCCCGGTCCCCTGCACAGACTTGTACAGAAGCAGCCTGCAGTCAGGCAGCATGCAGACCTCCACAGGCCAGCTAGTGCTGCAGCCACTTTCTAATAAGGAGAACTGTGTTAGCCTATCATAGTCACTATTTCCTGATTTCAGCAAGGAAGGCCTTTGCCCAAATGTGGCCAAGACCGAGAAATGCAGGCTTCACAATACAGCTAGGTGGACTCAAAACACAGACACACCTGTCTGTTGGCACCAAGAGGTTTTGTGGGTGGTGTTACCAAGTTCACTTTTTGTCCTGGTTCTTTTCAACTTTCTTATTGTTTCCTTGAATGATGAAACTGTGCTTACTGAAACCTTGTAGGTGAAAGAGGGAGAATTAGGAGTATTCTGTATCATTAAATTGACAATCCAAAATACTTGTAAAAAAAACAAAAACAAAAAGTAAATGTAACAGAGATTGTAAAGTCTTTTAGTTTCAAAACTAGGGCTGGGGATTTAGCTCAGTGGTTCGGCCACCTGCCCCGCAAGCGCAAGTTCCCAAGTTCAATCCCTGGTACAAAAAAAAAAAAAAGAGAGAGAGAAAAAGCAAAACTTAGTCACACTTAGGCTTAGAGGTTCTTGGTTTAGTTGCATTAACTACATGTTTCATCAACTATGTGTTATAAATGAACTAATAGCTTTTGGGGTTTGCTTAAAATGCTAGGTGCAGCCCCAGGGTTGGTTAACTTAGCTATTCAGTGAATGACATTAATGTTCCAAATTTGTCTGTTTGTGTGCGTGTTTATCTATTTTGTTTTGTTTTAACACATTTTTGCTCTGTTAGCCTCAGCTTGTCCACTTTACTCTCAGGTTAGCTACCCTCATGGTCACAAGATAGCTCCCACAGTTCTAGGCATCATATCTCAGCTCAAATTTCTAATACAATAGGTTGGCTCTTCTGTCTCTTTTTAAAATCTTTTTTGGAAGCTCCCAGCAGGCTCCCCCCTGCCCTCAATTTATTAACTAGAGTGTGTCACCTGCCCGTGCTCAAATCATTCACTGGGAAGGGAAATGGGCATACCACGACCCCTTCGATCTGTTACATTCTTCTCCTTGATGTGTGGAGAAGGGTGAATACTTGATTAAAACCAAATTCTCAGTTAAGAAGGAGAAAAAGAGAATTACAGTAGGAGAATAGATATGATTAGGTAGCCAAAGTTCCTGTTCTACTGGTAGTGAGCTCTCCATCACTGGAGGCATTTGAGTGAAGCCCAAATAAAACCTGTCAGAGATGCAAGAGGAGATTTTTGCAAGGGGTTGAAGGTGATGAACTTAAGGTCCTTTCCAGTGCAGAAGATGCTAATCTTCTATACTGTACTATAGTGATTCCATGTGGCTCACATTTCCTCAACAGGGACTGTGCCTCTTCTTGAGATCTCAAGAAGGATGACTTATGGTTAATTAGCTACGACCTCCCTGGCCCATGGTGGCCTTGAGACTGTCTCCCTCTCTCCCTCTCTCTCTCTCTCTCTCTATCTCTCTCTCCCCCTTGTTTGTCTCTTCTCTATCGCTGCACCTGGGCAGCTGCAAATTCCTAAGAGACTAGATGAAGATACAGGCAAAGATGACACAGGCCCCATCCTCCAGGAACCCTGGGGAAAGGAGCTCTGCCTGCACCCTCTGAGGGTCAGTAACAGAGTCTGCTGCGTAGACAGAACAACAGGAGAAAAGGCACACAGTCTGCTCCGAGGACAGCGTCACAGCAGAGTGAGAACCCATAACCTCATGAGACACAGACGCTCATACACTCTCTTCATGGGGTGGGGGGAAATTTAGAGAAAGAGGGTAAATTATTTTTAACGGAGATGAATGAGGCAAAAATGCAGAGGATCTGAGCTCTGGGTGTGTAGTCAGCACAAGTCTTTCCTGTGAGTTAATGCTCTAGAGGACCCGGTCTTGAGCTAGATGGGGGACATCAGAGAAAGCCCTTCCCTGTGCTTTGAGGGAGACAAGGAGTGGGGGGAAATCAGAGAGACCTGGGCTCTGCACTGCTTTTTTTACTTCAAAGTACTCAGTGTGTCAAAGCGCCATTCTTGGGAGTATTATTTTCTGAGCCCAACAGAATTAACACCCACAGCACAGCAGATATCTGGGAACCCACTACTGTGCATGAGACACAAGGGACCAAAGAACAGTCCATTTGATTTCTGACTCAAAGAGCTTACAGTAAAATTTGAGGAAGGAAGACAGAATGCATAATGGAACCAAAAAATAACAAAGCTATTTCCATAAAACACATGTGAAAATCAGCCAGATTTCTTACATCTAAATAGAAAAACAGTAATCCAAGACTGGCACTCAGTGATGCATGAGCGGAGACAGAAGAAGGTGCTTGGGACTGCAGAGGAAGAAGAGCAGTGTTACTGCAAATGATATGGGCAGTGGTAATTTTTAAGTGGGCATTTCCAGGTATGGTCAGTATTGTAGCAAAATACTTGTGATAATAAACTTAAAAAGAGAAAATATATTCTGGTTCACAGTTTCAGAAGGCTCAGTGCATGTTTCACTGGCCCTGTTCTTTTGGGCAGGAGCATGTGACAGAAAGAACATCATAGCAAGTGTGTGTGGCAGAGGAAGCGCCTCACTCATGGCAGCCAGGAAGCAAAGAGAAGGCAGGAGGAAGGACCAGGGTCCCAATACGGCCTTCAAGGGCATGGCCCTGTCACCTAACTTCCATCCCACAACTTGCCAACAGCATCACAGGTTAGGGACCAATCCTTCCACATGGGGCGATTGGAGGACATTCCAAATCCAAATTATAACTGTCAGGTTATCCTTCCATGGACACAGTCACCAGCAGCCATATATCCCATCAAGAGGGCTGGGTGTCACAGAGGCAAGAAGATGCGGGTGTGTCCACCTTCCCTTCTGGTGACATTTTTGTATCTTGTTATCTGTGAAATGAAATGTTACAATGTTGAGGGGGAGGGGCTTGCTTTGGTTTGGTTTGGTTTTGCAGTACTGGAAATTGAACCCAGGGCCTTCACATTTAGCTACACTCCCAGCTCTTCTTCTTCCTCTTCTCCTTCCTCTTCTCCTTTCCTCCTCCTCCTCCTCCTCCTCCTCCTCCTCCTCCTCCTCCTCCTCCTCCTCCTCCTCCTCCTCCTCCTCCTCCTCCTTCTTTCTCCTCCTTTATTTTTGAAGCAGGGTCTTTTTTTTTTTTGGTACCAGGGATTGAACTCCTGTCCTTGCACTTTCGAGGCAGGTGGTGGAACCACTGAGCTAAATCCCCAGCAGCAGGATCTTGATAAGACACTAAGCTACCCAGGCTGGGCTTGAATTTATGATCCTCCTACCTCAACCTCCAAGAGTGCTGGGATTACAGGCATGTACCACCATGCCGGGTTCAAATGTTATGTTTTTAAAAACAGCAACTTCCAATTTTCTAAGTTTTCTATGCATGAGCCTGGGGCTAGAAGCTTTAATTAAGTACATCATCTAATTTCATTCTCACAACCACAAATGTTCTCTTGATGTCCCTTCAGGCTTCAGAGGTGACGATTTTCTTTAGTATTCAGATAAAAATGGAGCCCCCCACCCCATCATGCTCTCCATGATTACTGAGAAGTGCCAGGCCTTATTTTTTCATGATTCCCTCTCATTCTGATCCCTCTTCTCACTCCATCCTCTTCCAACTCAGTTACTGAGTTCATGTCTTTTTTATCTTCTTGTCACCCTACAGAAGGGGTGACATCTAAACCAGACATGGGGGCCAAGGAGAGTTCAGGTGAGGGTTGGAGTGGCTCTGTCTCCCTTAATTCCCCTCCTCTGAACATGGTAGGACACATAAGAGAATTTTACTAAAAGTTGGGAATGACTGGGGTGCGGGGTTAGGAAGATAGGACTTTTTTAGCAACCAGCTTGAAATTGAAGATGCAGACTTCCTGTGCTTGCAGGTTCCTCTGTCCATCCCACCTCTGACTGCTGGCCTCTAGTCCATGGTGGGGCTCTTTCCCACTCTCCCCTCCCCCCTTCTCACTCTCTTTCTACTCACATACCTCTGGCTTTTGTCTTTAGAGCAGTTCAGCCCCTACTTTGTCCCTGTCTTCCTCAGTGTCACTCTGGAAGCTGGACAGCTTTATCTGTTACACTCAATGGGTCATTTTCCAAAACAAAGATTCTTGTCTCCCTGGCAGCATCGAGGGCCTTTCTGTAGAATTCACAAGCAGCTAGAGACACACACTTGATTCACAGCCATTTTAAGACAGAGTGACCACCAGTTACATAGGAGAACACTGAGGCTTGGCACAGTGAGAGGCTTGCCAGTAGTCACAGAACCAGTAAGTGGTGACATCTGGATTGAACTAGATCTGCAGACTCCAGACCCTCCCTTTTAACAGTGGCACTGATCTTCAAGGAGGATTGAGGAACCCTTGGGGGGAAAGGACAACCAGACAGAGAAGCCCAAGGACAGGAAGCTGAACCTGGGGGAGGAAGCCAAGGCAACCTGGAAGAGGGCAGCCCAAGAGGAGCCATAGCAGAGCCAGCTCCCGCCACTGGGTGGGATCCACAAGAAATGACAGTAGAAGAGGCTTGGAAAGCTAACGAGGAAGGAAAACCTAAGGAAGAACTTCACAAGTCACACAGGACTGAATCTTGGCCGTGAAAGTGATGGAGCCAAGAATCAAGTCCAGATTTCTGATGGGCAACTCTCTCGGAGATAATGACCACAGAAGGAAGGCAAGGAGGGATGTTTAGAAGGCATTCAGGTTGGCACATGTGGAGACAGAGGGGCCTGTGAGGCATCAGTGGTGAAATACTTCTGAGCTGCTGGGTACATTGCTCTCAAGACAAGCCCTCACTGGAGAGGCAGTCACCTCCTATAGATGGTAATTAAAGCCAAGGGGAGGATGAGCTCATGCAGGGAGAATTAAGAAGCTGAGAGGTTGGATACAGCACAGGAGCACCCACAGGAGAGGGTGGGGCTGAGAGGATCAGCCAAGAAAACCCACAAGGCCAGCCAAGTAGCAGGGGCACAAGGGCTCTTCACTGGGGAAACCAAAGGTGGGCTTCTCAAAGCAGGCACTCGCATTGTCTGATACCCAAGTCAATAATGAATAAAAATTATAAGAGGCCATTGTTTTAGACTAAACTTCCACTCTAACCCCAATGGTCCAGGCTACTATTCAAAAAGGTATTACTCACATGAAGTTCTGTATCAGCAAGCTGAATCTAAACTGTTTATCTCACCTCCTAAAAAAATCAGGATTAAAGAGATAACCAAATTTCCCAAATAGGCTGGTGCCAAAAGGCATGATAATGAAGTTTCCTGTGGCTCGATCCTTTTTTAAAAAATGGTAACCTGAAATAAACTGACGTTAACCAATCAGTTATTTTCCTATTGTTCTGTCTCCCCACCCCACTATACAAGGGGAATAACTTTGAAATAACCAATCTAATTCTGGGTTTGTTTGTTGCTGTTGTTGTTGTTGTTGTCTGTTCTTTTCTGCTTTCTCCAAGCCCTTCTCTGTCTATAAAACCAACCACCTTCACTTGGACCCTCAGGACACTTATTCTCTATTACAGAAAGAAGTGTTGCCTGATTGTAAAATTGAAAATAAAGCTAGTTAAGATCTTTTTAACTGAATTGTTGTAACTTTGTCCTTTGACATCGGAAATGCCCTGAGAATGGCCATTGGGTTTAGACACAGGAGTGGACTAGTGACTTTGGAGACCACTGGCATTCCACTCACAGGAGGACCATCTGGAGGCTGCTCTTGAGTGGTGTGAAAAGGCAAGGAGAACAGATAACAAGGAGAGATACTTCTGGCAAGATATGCATGAGGGGGAAGATAAGAGTTATCTGAAGACTCAGGCAGCCAAAGGAGAGAAGACTTTGTTTTGTTTGGGAGAAACTTGAGCAATGGCAAATGATATCAGAAAGGAGGGGGCCTGGCAGAGGGGCTGTAGAGGACCAGGAAGACTCAGATGGAGACAGAGCAGGGACTCTGTGGCCCAGGAGTAGCAGGACCATCAGACCTCTCCTAAAGACACATCCCCTCAAAAACATCCAAATTGCCAGATGTGGTGACACAAACTTGTAATCCTAGCACACTAGAAGGCTGAAGCAAGAGGATTGCAAGTTTGAGCTCAGCTTGGGCAACTTAGCAACTAACAAGACCCTGCTTCAAAATAAAAATTAAAAAGGGCTAGGTATGTAGCTCAGTGTGAAGGCTCTGGTTTTAATACCCTATGCCGAGGTAGGATGGGATCAAATGATTAGGAATCTACTAGGAAATCTGGAGTTGGGCAGGCACCATGGTCCCCAGAGGATCACTAAAGGAGCAGATATGGCTTCTACGGGAAGGAACATCCTGGTGAGGGCAGGACATACTAGAGGTAGAGAAAACCTAGAAAATATGGTGGCAGCAGGCTGGGTCCTTCTTGGGTGTCATGACCCTTAGCCTAGCACAAAACCCACAACAAAGCTCTCTAGCTACCCTCCTGGAGGCTGTCTATCGATCCATGGACCACCCACAGGTGCTGTCCCTGGGCTTTGCATGGACTTGGGCTCTGTCTCCTTCACCCTGTGGGGCTCACCTGTGTGCCTACAACTTCTTCTACCCATGACCTGGTGCCCAGGGTCTTGGCGCCTGGCTCCTTCATTTGGAGCAGAAGGTATCCCACAGCCCTGGTACCCAAAGAAACTGAGCTTTCACTTGGGCCTAGCCTCCATAAGTCCCCTAGAAGATACCTGCTGGTCTGGCTCCTCCAGCTTCCCTCTGTCATCCCCAGCCTTGCTCAGTTCCACCACCATTTCTACCATGATTCCAGTGTGGCCAGTTATTGACCACATGCTACTCATTCTTTCCATCACTGATACAGGCCACAGTGTGCACAGCACTTTGCAGATGGTTGGAGGCAGGAGAGTGAGTGAGGCAGATCAGCCTCCCCGCTGTGCTGCATCAACCTTCCAGTTTAGTGTGTGTGCTGGATGCCCTACAATTTTATCCTACTTCTTAGAGCAACTCTGAAATAAAAGAAGCTGAGACCCAATATGATTAGAAATCACACAGGGTGTGGACAGCGGAATTCTGATATGCCTCCCTCAGAGGCTCTGCTCCCTCCCTCCCTCCAGAGCTTCTTTGACTTTGGGCTTCCCAGCTTCCCTTCTAAAGCAACTCTCCCCTTCCTTTACTTTCCCCCCTCCTTCCTTCTCCCTTCCTGCCTGTGTGGTTTGAGTCTAGCGGCTCACTGCCAGCTGGCTAACCCGACCAGGCTGCTAATTGCACTGCTCCAAGCCCAGGCCCCTGCTCAGTGAAATGAGGATGGTCATGAAGCCCTTCATTCCCCCAGATAGGCACTGGGGGCATTAAATGAGGTCAGGAATGTAAAAGTGCTTTCCCAGGCACTCAAAGGCCAGGGTTATGCTTACCGAAACCTCTCAAAGCAGAAGCTCTGGCATCAGCAAATTACACATTAAGGTGGGCTGCAGTTTCCGTGTTTCCTGTCCTGGGTATTTACACTGGAGCCCTTCTCCAGCTGTGTAATGAAAGGGTTTCCCTCTTCTAAAGGAATCTCAGGTGTCACCTAGCAGTCAGGAAAAGGAATCAGGAGCTTTCTGAAATCATAGCCAAGAAGGATGAGAAGAGAAACATCTACTGATCATTTGGTATATGCCAGGCACTGAGCTAAGCTATTTGCACACAGCACCTCATTTATTTCTCACAAACCCTTAAGGCACAAATCTACTTTTTTATCTACTTTATGTATAAGAAAATTTATTTGAGGTCACAAAGCTTTGAAAGGATGAATTTACATTTTGGTGCAAGACCTGTATAATTTCCAAACTCATGCCTTTCCCGGTAAGAAAAACCCAATCCTGCCCCTTATCCAGTTGAAAGCAAATTCCTCCAACTGCAGCCTCAGTACCATTACTCTGTGATGCTCTCTGAGGAGCCTCCCAGCCGCCTCTGCCTGGACAATGAGCTCTTTGAGGACATGGATTGTGTTCGAGTCATCTTTATATTCCCAACATCAACCAAGTGCCTGGGCCAGAAAAGGCATCAACAAACATTTGCTGAATGACTGAATAGTTAAAGAATAACTTTTTCCTTAAGAATAAAATAGTGACTCTCATACAAATAGAAGATCAACCTATGTAAAAAAATTATTTAACTCCTCATTAATGCAGGCACCACTAAAATGTAATGGTTGATTTGTTCAAAGACCTCAAAAAGGGTTTGAGTATAGCTCAGAGTAAAGCACTTGTCTAGCATGCCCAAAGTCCTAGGTTAGATTTCCAGCACTGCACAAAAGAAAAAAAGAAAAAGGAAAACTCAAAGAATTACAAGGTTAGCTTTTAGTCTGTTTAAGCTGTCACGACACAATAACTTAGACTGGGTAGCTTAAACAACAAATTATGGCTCACGGCTCTAGAGGCAAGAATCCACAAACAAGGGTCCCACTGCTTCAGTGTCTGGAGGGCTCACTTCCTGGTTTATAGATGGTACCCCTCATGTAACCTTTCCTCTGTGCATTACAACCAGTTTTCTACAGCTTTCAAAGCTGTTCAATAGCTCAAAAACAATGAAAGGGAGGGAGGGAAGGAAGGAGGGAGAGAGGAAGGAAGAGAGGAAGGGAGGAAAGGAGGGAGAGAGAGAGGAAAAGAGCATCAGAGAGAGAGAAGAAAGAGAGAGAGAGGAAGGAAGAGAGGAAGGAAGGAAGGAAGGAAGGAAGGAAGAAAGAAAGAAAGAAAGAAAGAAAGAAAGAAAGAAAGAAAGAAAGAAAGAAAGAAAGAAAGAAAGAAAGAGAAAGGGAGAGGACCATGTGCTAAACGGGGCACCCAACAATCTTCTTGGTCCATTTGCAAGTCTAATTTTCCCTGTGGAATGAGTCAGTGAGAGCAGCTGTCTGGAATGGTACCTGAAGTGTTCACTCCAGCCACCTCCCAATCCCATCTCTCTTGGATCATGCTTTTGCACACTTCCTTCATCACCCACCTCCACCAGACAGCGGGTAGTCCCAAGCTTACCTTGAGGCCTTTCAACTGCCAATCAACTGCCACCCACAATGATGCTAACATTTATAGCCACCAGTGGAATCTCTTATCTCTAGAATGAAGAAAGAACATGCACTCAAATCCTAACCAGAGGGGGTCTCTGACAGTGAAAGGCCAGCAGCCAGGGATTGGGTGGGCCAGGGAAGAGGGCGCTGCCATGTGAGAACCCCCAGTCACTTACTGCCATTGGTCCTGAGAAGATCTCTTTGGCTCAGGATGGGGCGTTACCTGGTCCAGGAAAGGGGAACCTCAGGCCATCCGGGCCAAAAGTCTCCTTTGCCAGCTGGACACTGTGAGAAAATTTCACGTCTTACCAGAGCTGCACCTGTGCAGGGCCTTGTCCAGGGCAAGAGGAAGACCAGGCATGTGGAGGAGGTTTTCACCAGCAAATTATTGGTGAGCAAACCTAGGGCTCACTAAATGCCGAGCGGAGCCCAACTGGCTCGCTGGGAATCTTAGCCTTGACCTCAGATCCTCTGGAAATCCAACCTTTGCTTTAAGAAAACAATTTGTGATGTCTTTCTCTGCCTTTCTTTTATAAGTTCCATCTGCAAAATGATGTTTGTGCTGCCAGGCCATGGAAAAAAAGTCTGCGCAAACTGGCCAGGATCCACATCGGCAGTGACAGCCTCACACCTCCAGCCTGGATAGCCACAGCCTCTACCCAATCTGCTGGCTTCAAGTCTCTCTCCTGAGACTCCTCTCACTGGGATGCCAGTCATTTCTCTAGGTACATTTGGCCTTATGGTTTTGCTGCCTACAACTCTGATGGCTTCCACTCACCCATAGGATAAAGTCTGTGGTGTCAGGGAACTCCACACCAGCTGCCTGCTCTCCCAGCCTCATCCTTATCATTCCCTGATCCCCTCTTTATGCTCCAACATTGCCAGCTCCTGATAGTTCTCTGCACACCCCAGGCTGGTCCTCTGCCTGGAAGACCCTATCCCTGACTAACTCCCATTCCCTAGGAGGCTTGACTGGGGCCCCACCCATACAAGCTCTGTGCTCCAAATGCCCCAATATCCACCCCCACATCAATGTCATTGACATATCTGTTCCTCCTATACTGGCCTTGGAGCTCCTTGAGAGCAAAGCTTGTTTCTTGTACTGTTGAATAGTGTCCCCTCAAAACCCATGTCCATCTAGTAGTGTGCCCTTATTTGGAAATAGACCTTTGCAGATGTAATCAAGTTAAGATGAAATCACACTGGGTTAGAGTGGACCTTAAATCCAACATGATTAGTGTCTTTTAAAAAGACGGAAAATTGGGTGCAGGTATAGCTCAGAGGTAGGGTGCTTACCTCACATGAACAAGTCTCTGGGTTCAGTCCCCAGTACTATCAGATAAGGGGATGGGGCCCCCAGGGGAGAACATCATGTGAAGACAGAGATGGAATGGAATGATGCTTAACAAGCCAAGGAATGCCAAGTGTTGCTGGAAACCACAAGAAGCTAGGAGAGATGCAGGGAACAGATTCTTCTTTGGAAACTCAGAAGGAGCAGGGCCCTGCCATCCAGAGCAGTGAGAGAATAAAGTTCCCAGACTGTGATAATTTGTTACTGAAGCCCTAGGAAATGAATAGACTTATTAGAGTTCCTAGCCCAGCATTTACACAATTCTGTGACAATGCTAAAGACCACTGATTTGTATACTTCAAAATGGTGAATTTTATGCTATGTGAATTGTATCCAATTTTTAAAAAGAAAACCATGGATAGTTTGAAGTGGGAGAGTGATATGGTGTGTCTGCATTTTAGAAAGACTATGCTCTGGTCACAAGGTAGAAAACAGACCTGAGGCAGAGCAGTCTTGTCAGTTATGAGGCTATTACAAGAGACTTGGTGATAATGGTGACACATCCAAGGGAGTGACAGCGAAGAAGGAGAGAAAGTCAGATCCAAGAAGTTTGTTTTTGTTTTCAAGAAGCTAGGTATCAAGCCCAGGGCGTTGTGTGTGCTAGCCGCATGCTCTACCACTCAGCACACCCCTAGTCTCCAAGAAATATTTAGATGGATGACTTAAACATCTATCACTTATGCACGTTATAAATTAGATTGCAGAAATGTGGCTTCTTCATCTTTTTATAGCTGAACTTTGTTCTTATGATGAGTTTTAAAACAATCTCAAAAGGCTGTGAGTATGGCTCAGTGGTAGAGTGTCTAGCATGCACAAGGCTCAAGTCACTGCATGGCAAAAAAATAAACAACAACAACAAAAGCCCTCAGAATGTTTGACAATCCTTTCTTCAGCAGGTGGAGTCTAATTTGCTTCCCTTTGAATGTGGACTGAATTTAGTGACTCACTTCATTTATTTGTGACAGAGTCTTACTATGTAGTTCAGTCTGGTGTTGAACTTACTATGTATCCTAGGTGGGATCCACGCTTGGCGGTGACTTACTTCTAACTAACAGAATGTGGCAGAAGTGATGCTACATGACTTCCAAAGTTAGATCATGAAAGGATACAGTATCCATTGGCCTCTCTCTCTCCCTCTCCCTCTCCCTCTCCCTTTCTCTCTCCTCTCTCCTTCTATCTCTGATTGTTGCTTTGAACAAAGCCAGCAACCATGTCATCAGAACACTCCAACATCCTTGTGAAGAGCCCACACAGAGAGAAACTGACACCTCCCATCAACAGCCAGCACCACCTTGCCAGCCATTAGAGTGCCCACCTTAGACGCCTATCATCAGGCCCAGTGAAGTCCTCAGACATCTCCTTAGCCTCTGAGCACTCCAGCAGTGGCTGCAGTCCTCACAGAGCAGAGACACGCTGTCCCTTCTGTGCCTTGCCCGAATTCCTGACCCACAGAAACTATGTGAGATAATAAACGTTGTTGTTTTAAGCTGTTAAATTCTGGAGTAATTTGTTACACAGAACAGATAACTAATAACAGTTCTGTTAAACCAAATCTCTTGAGATTGAGGTTTCTCTGAAAGAAAAGGGTCTGTTGAGCCATTCCAGATACCAGTTAGAAAAGGACCAGGTCCTGGGAAAAGTTCCACAGTTCCTAGCAGCAAGACTAGATAACAGCTGGAAAATGTTCACCAGACTTAAGACCCAAATAATGAAAATTTGAGGGAATAAAATAAACTGTTTACATTGAACTAATGTTGACTATAGATAAGAGAGGCAGGGTAGAAGTGTTGGGATAGGAGGACAGTCCAAGGGGCAGGAAGAGAAGGGAAAGAGGAGGAAAAAAGAATTAAGATGTGTTATGTACATGTACCAACTCTCCATGATAAATATAATCATTATCCATCACAAATATGCATTAATAAAAACTTTTAAATTTTTTTTGTAAAAGGAAGATCATCTGTAAGGAGAAATACTTGCTGTTTCTAGAGGGGTTGGGTTAGTAGTCCAGAAAGTTTATACCTAAGCAAGAGATGGTAGCACATGGAGATTGGCCACCAGAGGTTTTAAGTCAAGCTTTCAGCATATATAAATATATGTGGAAAAATCTGTTGGTTTGGGACAGTGGCTGTTAACTGCTTCACTTCCCTTATCTACCCCTCCCTCCTCTTACAACTGAATTTAGGACATCTCAGAATTTTTTTCTTTTTATCAATTCCAAAGCCACTATTTCTACAGACAACTGGGAGCATTTCATCATGCCAAGTCAAGGTAACTGAGTCACTTCCCTTCCAAAACTGAAATATGTTGGGGGATCAACACTCCAGATTCAAACTCCCTCTTAAGGTTCCTGGATTTTTCTAATTTGCCTCCTCCCCAGGATGCCTCATTGATGGAAGGCTCCATGTAACGTATAGCATCCATCCAGGGGTTCCCCCTGTCCTCCACTGAAGGGTAGATTGTCCTCTATGGTCCTGGGCATTGCCTTCTGTCCTTGCTGCTCTGCCACTGAAGCAGCTGTGTGTAAATTGTTGCCTGGATAAGGCCACCACACAGAGTTGTGCAGATCACACTGAGAGGGTGAATAGGAACTGAAATCCAGCCTGTGCCCTTCTCCCCGAGCCCTGCCCAGCTGCTGCCTCAGCCCAAGGAAGAGTACCTTTAGTACCTCACCCCTTCCATAAGGGGGCATCACCTAGAGCAGCAGTTCTCGCCAACCCCCAACCCCTCTGATGTGGCCAGAGAAAAGAGACTGAAGTATACACTTCAGGAACAAAATTTAAGACAGTTCCCCAAAATTTAGCAATTAAGATAAATAACGTTTAAATCAATATTTTTGGAAAATCAAAATTAATGCAAAAAATCAGAACAAAGCATCAAAATTTTACACACAGACAGGATCCAACTCTGCACATGGACTGACTTGACTAATTAGTCCTAGCCCTGGTTCCAATAAAACTTCATCTACAAAACCAAAACCAAATACCAACCCATGGGTCATATTTACTGTTTTTAAAGTATGTCATTAAATATTATTTATCTTGTGCAGAATACAGTGGTGCATGCCTACAGTCCCAGCTACTTGAGAGGCTGAAGCAAGAGGATCACCTGAGCCCAGGAATTTGAAGCCAGTTCAAGCAATATAGCAAGACCTTCACCTCAAAAGAAAAGGAAGAGGGCTGTGGATGTAACTTAGTGACAGAGCACTTGCCTAGCATGAATAAGGTCCTAGGTTCAATTCCCAGCATTGCAAAAAGAAAAAAAATAAATGAAATAAAATATTATTCTTCTTGATTACTGAGTTGTCCCACTGTTACCTGCCTTTGTCCCATAAGATCTCATCTGTCAGACTGAGGACCAGCCTGGACTTTCTCCATACCAACCATAGGGCAGGAACAAGAAGAGGGATGAAGAGGGGTAGCTGCTGCAATTAGTCCTGCCCCAGGCCCTCTGAAGACTTACAGCCACCCTCTGTCTTCGGTGTCATTCCCTGCTGGTGCAGGATCTCGGTTCCAGTTCTAGAGGGAAGCAGAGACAATAGCCTTGGGCTTGGTAGACTCACCCATGGTCTCTAGCACACCTTGTGGTTCCAATCTCTAAGTGAAAAGTGAAGGGGGGGGGTTAAGAAAACAGGCCCAAAACCTGCTTCTAAACCCACTCCACTTTTTGTTTAGGTTCCTCAACTTCCCAGGAAGGAGGGCCTTCCAGTGCTGCAGGACAGCTACACTTTCTTCCCCATTCATCCATTCAGTCATTCATTTCACAGTCTTTGATGCCTACTACATGCTAAGCATTTGCTAGATTCTAGAGAGAAAACCCTAGTACTCTTGGAGTAAACAATAGGAGGGGCCACTGTTCACAAATATTGTGGTTAAGTTGTGATATAAGGTGCAAAAATCAAACCTGTGTGTGCATAGATATAGTTGTGGCAGGGAAGAGGAAATGACTACCTTTCCCTAGAGGATTCAGGACAAGGGGGTTTGATTTCCCCAAGCAGACAATGTGTCAATTAGATATTCCCAGGAGGGAGAAGAACACACACAAGAACCTGGATGGAGCATTCCACCACTCCCAGCCCAGAGGAAGGGGCTTCCAGGCCACCATTCCACCACTCCCAGGGCAGAGGAAGTGAACCACACAGGGGCCAATAGCACCACGCCCCCCTGTCAAAATGAGAAAACACGTAAACAAGTCTCAAAACCAAACATCCACATCACCTACAGCAACCCCAAAGGGAAATGAGATGGAACACTCTGATACTCAACCACCTGGAGTCCCTCAACTGGCAGCAAAAGAGGATCTAGAAGAAATTAAATCAGAAATAATTTCTCAGATAACAGCAGAGATTGTGCTCATAGTGCAAGACAGGATTAATAAATCTAGAGATAGCTGAGGAACATGATGGAATCCCAACATAGGAAACAAATGGAATCCATAAAACAGATGCAAATAGATTTCCAGGAGATCAAAAACTCCACTGAAAGTCTACACAGGAGAATGAGCCAATGTGAGGACAGAATTTCAGATATAGAGGATAAGATTGCAATTAGTGACCAGGAAAAGAAAAATTGCTCCAAAATTGTAAGGGACCATGAGAAATCAAACCAGCAGCTGCTAGATGATGCAAAGAAGAATAACATAACACTGATTGGAGTCAATGAAGAAACAGGAGAGAGTACAGATGACATTAAAAAACTGTTCACAGAAGTAATGGCATAAAACATTCCAAGAAGGGAAAAAGAACTTGACATACAGATAAGTGAGGCATATAGGACTCCAATTAAAATTGATAAAAAAAATCTACACATAGGCATATAATTGTTAAGATTCCTGAAACCCAACAGAAGAACAAAGTTCTACAAGCAGTTAGAGAAAAGAAACAAATCACATACAAAGGAAAATCTATCAGAATCACAGGAGACTTCTCAACGCAAACTCTCAAGGCAAGAAGAGCTTGGAGTACTATATTCCAAGACCTAAAGGAAAACAGCCTCCAACCCAGATTGATCTATCCTGCAAAACTATTTTTCAAATTGATGGAGAAATAAGATACTTTCATGACAAAGAGCACCTTAGGAACTTCATGAATACCGAACCAGCACTACAAAAAATTTTACACAATACCCTAGGAACAGACAAAGAGGATCACCACCCCAGGAAGCACAGCAGAATGAACCCATCTGGCATGACAAGAAATTAAATGGAAAGGGGGAGAACCCAACAAAAAGAAAAAGTCATGGCAATGACAAGTCAATACGTTTCAGTTATAACCATCAATGTTAATGGTCTCAATTCACCAATCAAAAGAAATAAACTAGCAGAATGGGTCAAGAAGCAAAATCCAACAATATGCTGCATACAAGAAACACACTTCATTCAAAAGGAAACTCATAGATTGAAAGTTAAAGGGTGGAAAACAATACTCCATGCAACAGGAAGCCCAAAAAAAGCAGGAGTAGCTATCCTCTTTGCAGATCAAGTAGATTTCAAACCAACACTGATTAAGAGAGACAAAGAAGGACACTACATCCTTCTAAAGGGAACAATCCAAGAGGAAGAGATGACAATCATAAATATCTTTGTACCAAACACTAGTCCACCCAACTATATAAAACAAATACTAACAGACATGAAAAGTCATATATGCACTAACACAATTGTAGTGGGGGACCTGAATACCCCACTGTCACAAATAGATAGATCAACTAGACAAAAAATAAGTAATGAAATACTAGAACTCAATCAAACTCTTGAACAAATGAACTTAACAGATGTTTACAGAGTCTTCCACCCTACAAAATCAGAATACACATTCTTTTCAGCTGCATATGGGTCGTTCTCCAAAATAGACCACATATATGCTCATAGAACATGTTTAAGTAAATGCAAAGGAATTGAAGTTATCCCCTGTATATTATCAGACCATAGTGTGATGAAATTGGAGATCCATACCAAAAGAAACCACAAGAATTTCATTAACACATGGAAATTGAACAACACACTTCTGAATAACCAATGGGTCACAGAGGAAATTCAAGAAGAAATCAGACAGTTCCTTCAATCCAATGACAATGACAATACAGCATATCGGAATCTATGGGACACAATGGAAGCAGTCTTATGAGGGGAATTCATAGCAGTGAATGCGCATATTAGGAAACCAGAGGGAGCCCAATTAAACAACCTGATGCTGAACCTCAAGCTTCTAGAAAAAGAAGAGCAGGACAAACCCAAAGCTCATACAAGGGAGGAAATTATAAAGATCAGAGCAGAACTCAATTCAATGGAGACTAAGAGAATGATACAAAAAAATTAATGAAGCCAGGAGTTGGTTCTTCGAAAGAATCAACAAAATTGACAAACTCTTAGCCAATCTTGTCAGAAAAAGGAAAGAAAAGGCCCAAATCCATGCAATTAGGAATGAAAAGGGTGAAATTACAACAGACCCAGCAGAAATCCAGAGGATCATCAATACCTACTTCCAGAACCTATACTCCAATAAAATTGAAAACACAGAAGAAATGGACAGATTCCTAGATACATATGAATTACCAAAGTTGAACGAAGAAGACCTAAACATTCTAAACAACCTAATATCAACCAATGAAATTGAAAACAAAATTAAAAATTTACCAACTAAGAAAAGCCCAGGTCCTGATGGTTTCACTGCTGAATTCTACAAGACATTCAGAGAGAAACTACTGCCACTAATGTTTAAACTCTTCAACAAAATTGAAAGGGAAACAAGACTCCCAAATTCATTCCTGGAAGCAAGTATCACCTCAATCCCCAAAGCAGAGAAAGACCAAACCAAAAAAGTGAACTATTGGCCAATCTCACTAATGAATATAGATGCAAAAATCCTTAGTAAGATACTGGCAAATAGAATGCAGAAGATCATCAAGAAGATCATACACCCTGATCAAGTGGGATTCATCCCAAGGATGCAGGGATGGTTCAACATACGCAAACCAGTCAATGTAATACACTATATCAATAGAACCAAGGACAAAAACCATACGATTTTCTCCATAGATGTAGAAAAAGCATTTGACAAAATCCAACACACATTTATGATAAAAACCCTACAAAAAATTGGAATACATGGTCTCTACCTCAACCTGATAAAAAACCATCTATGAAAAACCAACAGCCAATATCATACTAAATGGTCAAAAACTGAAATCCTTCACACTAAAATCAGGAACAAGACAACGATGCCCACTATCACCACTCCTGTTCAATAGAGTTTTGGAAACATTAGCCACGGCAATTAGACACGAGAAAGAAATAAAAGGAATAAAAATAAAAATAGGAAATGAAGTCAAATTGTTGTTATTTGCAGATGACATGATACTCTATATAGAAGACACCCAGAACTCCACCAAAAATCTTCTAGACTTAATACCCAAATTCAGTAAAGTAGCTGGATACAAGGTCAACACTCAAAAATCGATAGCTTTCCTCTACACACACAACAGACTCACTGAGAGAGAAATAGGGCAAACAATTTTTTTCACAATAGCATCCAAGAAACTCAAATAATTAGGAATCAACCTAACAAAAGAAATCAAAGACCTCTTCTCTGAAAACTATAGCACTCTGAAAAGAGAGATTGAAGATGATATCAGAAAATGGACAGACATCCCCTGCTCCTGGGTAGGAAGAATCAACATAGTGAAAATGGCCATACTTTCAAAACTGCTATACAGATTCAGTGCAATCCCAATTGAAATCCCAGCGGCATACTCCATGGACCTTGAGAAAACAATCCAAAAATTCATTTGGAACAAGAAGAGATCCAGAATAGCAAAAGCAATTCTTGGTAACAGAGACATGGCAGAGGGTATCACAACCCCCAACTTGAAACTATACTACAAAACTACTGCAATAAAAACAGCATGGTACTGGTAAAGAAACAGAACTGAGGACCAGTGGAACAGATTAGAAGATTCAGAAGCAACTCCAGACACAATTAGCCACCTCATCTTCAACAAAGGAGCCAAACACCCTCACTGGAGGAAAGATAGCCTCTTTAATAAATGGTGCTGGAAAACTTGGGTTTCAACTTGCCAAAGATTAAAACTAGACCTATATCTCTTTGTATGCACTAAACTAAAATCAAAATGGATTAAAGACCTAAATATTAAAACAGAAACACTGAACCGGCTGGAACAGAGTTTAGGTAGAACTCTTGAAGACATTGGTATAGGAAAAGTTTTTATGAACAAAACCTCAGTTGCCTGTGAACTACCACAAACAATCAATAAGTTGGATCTCTTCTTATTAAAAAAGCTTCTGCACAGCAAGAGAAACCACCAGCAGTGTGAAGAGACAACTCATAATTTGGGAAAAAATCTTCACCTGCTGTTCCTCAGACAAAGGTCTACTATCTCAAATCTATAAAGAACTTGAAGAGATCAGACCTCCCAAATTTAAAGACCCAATCCAAAAATGGGCGTCTGAAATGAACAGACATTTCTCAGACAAAGAAGTAGAAATAGCAAATAAATATATGAAAAAATGTTCAACATCACTGGTCATTCAAGAGATGCAAATGAAAACAACACTGAGATTCCACCTCACTCCAGAAAGAATGGCTGCTATCACAAAATCAACCAATAACAAATGCTGGCAGGGCTATGGGGAAAGAGGAATACTGCTCCACTGCTGATGGGAGTGTAAACTGGTGCAATCACTGTGGAAATCAGTATGGAGATACCTCAAAGAACTAGGACTAGAAGTCCCATTTGACCCAGCTATTCCCCTGCTGGGTATCATTCCCAAAGAATTAAAAGAATCATAGCACAGTGATATATGTGCACCCATGTTCATAGCAGCACAATTTGTAATAGCTAAAACTTGGAAACAGCCCAATTGCCCATCAACTGGAGACTGGATAAAGAAAATGTGGGGGTTTTTTAATATAAAATGGAGTACTACTCAACCATAAAAAATGAGAAATTAGAGACATTTATAGCCATGGATGCACATTGAGGCAATACTCTTTAGTGAAATAAATAGGACCCATGTGTGTAAATACTGAATAGCTTCTCTAGTGTGAGAAACTGAAAGTGTAAATAAGGACTAAAAGTTATAATAGATAATGTGAAATAGGAAGAAATGGTCCAAAGGGGAAGGAGAAGTGGGAGGGATAAGGGAAAGGAAAGAAGGGAAAGGAAAAATTATGAGAAATGGGAAAAATAGAAACAAAGTCTTTGTAAATAAGGAAGTGTGGAGGGATGAAGGGAGTGCAGGGAATGGGGAAAAAATAAGAACCAGGATACATCACGTTAAGGTACAAGTTCCCAATGAGAAATGTAAATGTATTGTATACCTAAAATGTACCAATAAAAGAATTAAAAAAAAAAAAAAAGAACCTGGATTGAGGAGGAGCTATGGAAACAGAGGTGATGACATTGATATGAAGACAAAAAGGCATTGTTACAGCTGTGAGGTATTAAGCAATCTGCATGAGCTCATCTGTAACACGGAGATAATCATGATACTACCTGTATGAGCTTGAGAAGAGCATTAAATGAGATATTTCAAAACCCTTAGTACAGTGCCGAGCTCGTAGTAAGCTGCTATGTATGCACAAGGTTAACTACCACTATTCATTGAATCTTCAATCTAATATTAGAAGCTTTGCGTTAAGGAGGAAGAAGCCTAGTTACATAGATTTTTGCACACTGGAGAAAGGTTAATTCAATCAACATTTAAACATCTACTACATCCCTAGACACTCAACAGTTAACTTTTAAAAATTCAATGATTAGGCCTGAGTGTACGTCTTTTTGGAATTTAAAGCTAAACTGTTTCTTTCCTAAGCTCTAGCTCTTGCAAATCAAAATCGCTTTGCTCATAGACTATTGTATCAGGGTCTGCCTCCAGTTTAAAAAATCCATACCACAACTCAATTGACTGCTTTGTTCTGGGATGCAGACACTCTCCCCAGAGCCATCAATGCCATTGACTCAGTGGGTGCAGGGCCACCAGGCAATAGAAGCATATTGGTTTAATATTTCAAAAATATTCAGCCTTTTATGAAACTGGCAAGATTTAAGAATGAAGCCTGGGTGATGGCAGATAGGGGACAACGGGAGGCTCAGATCCAAGAGCTTTAATTTATAGGAAGGGGTATCTTTTGGGGGCTTTTTGCTCCACCTAGGAGAGAATAATATATCCAGCTATGCTGAGCCATTTCTTGAAAAATAGGATGGTGCACATTGACTAGGCACCTACTGTGTGCCAGGTTTGAAGAGTTTCCCTTTAAAGACTGGGCACATTCTGCTTCTCTGGTTTTCACCTAGGTACCTAATGGGGACAGAGGTAGAATATCTCAGCTCTTGGGAGGTCAGAGGAAACTTATTGAATGATTTGGACTTTATTTTATTTTGTTATTTTATTTTATTATTTTGCCAGGATTCCTAACATCCAAAACCTGCCCTTTGGAAAACTGATTCTGTTATTATTTGTATTTTCTTTCTTTCTTTCTTTTTTTTTGATTGGGGTGGTGTGGGGGTTTCTAGGGATTGAATTTCGGGCCTCCCACATGCTAAATGTAAGCTCTTCCACTGAGCTACATCTCCAACCCTTATTTTCTATCTTTAAAAAAAAAGTTACATTTGAAAATACCAGCCTGTCTTTGGGAGTGTTAAGAAAACCAAAAAAGGATTCTTAATTTCAGCCTAAGCTGAAGTTGAAAGAGAAGTACTGTCCCCTACATCTGGGAGGGAGGGGATGGTCCCCAGGGGATGGGAGACCCCAGGGAGAGCAGTCTTGGCTGGGGCTGGTCTTGGGAGCTGGAGGGAGGAAGTGGGCTCCTGGGTGCCCTGGTTTCCTGATCCCCCTTTGGAGCAGTTCAGCTCTTCTCTCTCCTGCCCTGGGGTATCACAGGAGCCTCCCCCTTGCCTTTTCAGTCCCCCTGTCACTTGAGCCAACCTGAGAGAGTTTCTGCTCCTTCCAAGTCACCATCCCTGAGCAGAGGAACGTCTTAGCTCAAAGGCATGATTCTGAAAGTGAGAATCCCAGGCAGAGAAGAAAGCAAAACATCCTGGAAGCTCAGGATGCTTCTGGTCTTTGTCGCAGCAGGCCACTTACTCCTTTGTTCATTCTGCAAATATCTATTAAGCGCCGCTGGAGTGCCAAGCACTGGGGATAAAAATAAATTAATAAAGACACCCCTACCCCGAGGAGCTCCTGGGCTGGTGGGGAGACAGTTGGGTGAGCACTCTGGGGGATGCCAGCCAGAGCCCCAATTCCGGAATTCCCTCCTCCAAGGCACTGGCAAGGCCCTGTTAAAATTAACTCCACCAATTAAAGGCATGTTAGGAGACAATGCTGCCTGTCTTCCACTTTATTTTTAATTACAGAGCCTGGCCCAAAGTTGTCAAACCATTTATAATTAGAGCAGAGCATGTAAGCAGGACTCCTGGGAAGCAGGAAGAGGGGGAAAGGGTGGAGAAGGCAGGGGCTCTCCTCCCACGTCCTCGTCCTCTCCTGCCAGTCCAGGCCCATCCACCTCCGGACAGCCACGACAGGCTGCTGCCCGACTAATGGACTGGATGGCTCGGGAAACATCCTCCACTTGCTGTCCCTCCCTCGAGTCTCAGTGTACACCCTGATTATAGTCATTAGGAAGTCACCCTGAGTGACAGGAAGATAGGAGGGCGGAATGGGAGGCGGCTGCCTGGTGAGGCAGGAGGAGCTCAGACTGGAGAACAGAGCCTGGGGAGAGCAACGGCTGAGCTGCTCTCCTGCCCTCTCCCCAAAGGGAGCAAGAAGCTTCCATCTACCAGCAGCCCACAGCTGGCACTGCACCCTCTACACAGCCTGGGTGAGAATGTCAGGGGGAGGCAGTCAGCCTGGTACACAAGGTTCTAGACCAACTGGGGGTCCTGCATCAGCTCCCCAGGCCCCAGCCCAGCTTCACTGCGCCCTGCAACCACAGACACTGTGGCACTGTGGCAGAGTCCATTCAATGCACAGATGTGCATTGAAGCCCCGAAGACACCTGGGCTGCAGTCCCTCCAGGTCAGACACAGAGCTGTCTGTAGATTTGTCAAGGTGGGAACAGAGCTCAGTCTCCCAGGCTTCCATGTCCAGCCTCTGCTTGGACCAGAGGCATGGGCTCTACCTCTCCTTCTCAAGGAAGCTCCATGTGGCAGAGAGGATAGTCCAGGGGGATGGCCAGCCCCCACTGTCTCCTGAGCCTTATTGGATAAGGGCAGGGAGGTCTAGCAGGCTGTGACCCACCCATCGGTGGCCTCTATCCTACACACACCCCTCCTTCTAGCCAGGTCCAGGGCTCCAAAAAGTCCCCAACCTTACAAGGCAGGAATCAAGTTGGCTACTCCATTCCATCCCAGTGTGCAGTGGCCCCAGACAATGTTATACCTGACCTGAGACCTGTGCTCCTGGGAACAGCCACCACCAGGTAAGAAACCAGCACCCCTTCATGCTCTAGGAAAAGGCTCTCCACAAAGCACTCCCATCCTCATATGACAGAGAGATGACTTCAAGATGAAGCCCCGCCAAATTTCCTTTCTTTGTTTCATAGATGATTAGCCAAACTACTGGCCAGTCTGAACAAAATGCCTGATGCCTGGACCTGACCACCCTTTAGCCAAGCTTCTCCTCCCTGGAATGCCGGCCCACCCTGAGCCTGAACCAACCTCAGAATTCTGAACAACCTTTCCTTAATGGCCCCCAAGCCCCAGGATTCAGGGAAAACTATCCCTTCAGGCCACCTCCTTACCCATCCCCTCCACACATACACCTAATTCCTTCTAGCCCTGTTCATTTTTTTAAAAAGATTGCCTCCTTACTTAAAAACAAAATCCCTTTCTGTGTAGCCTTTGAGACTCTGGTGTTCTCCCTGTTGCAATAGTTCCTCTCCTATTCCAGTTGTCTTTTGAAATAAAGTCCTCATTTCAGCCCCAATCTTTGCTCTTTGATGCCAACCCAGGAACAAAGGTGCTTCACTCTGGAAATGGCTCTTATGGGCAGTCTACCCTCCGTGACCTGCACACTGTGCCCTGTGTACCTTATCTGCTCTGCAGTACCCAGTTCACAGGTAAGCCAGGTGGGGCTTCCTCTCTGCCCTACCAGCTTCCAGAGTCTGCCTGTCAAGGGCTTACTGATTGGTAGCAAAAGCGAGTTGTGTACCAAGCACTCTGCTAAGCATGTCACTGGCATTTTCTCAACCCCATGAGCCAGGCACTATTATTGTCCCTGTTTCTTAAGTACAGAAATTCACACTCAGAGAAATGAGTAGCCAACAGAGGACAGGAGTGGGGACATAATCATTCTGCTCAGCCATAGGATGGCAGCTTCATGGGCATACTAACAAGACTTAGAATATTACTCTTCCCTCCTTGCCCCATGGATTCCCTAAGAAGTTGACATCCTCACAAGTGCTTAGGACAGCACCTGACACACAATAAGTACAACATAAGCACCAGCTATTTTTGGTACCAATGCCACTATGATAACAGCATGTGCAATTATATCCAAAAGGTTCCACAGAGCTGGGTCAAATAACTTGTCCCAAGACATATTACTAAAAGGTATGCTCTTCTAACATGCTACTAGTTCACTTCCGTATCATCCCACTCTTTATGCATCATTTCTATTGTTTATTAGCTCTACCCCTAGACTGTGGGCTCCCCAAGGGCAGGAACCTCTATTTTGTTCACTACTATATCCCTAATGTCTGGCTAGGTCCTGGAACATGAAAGACAGAAGAATTGCAAGGGTTGTGCTCCTGACCTTGAGGCTAAAAGACAGTCTTCAGTCCTTGACCTCCATGCTCCTTCAAAAGTCAGCTTACAGGGGAGCTAGGTTGTAGCTCAGGGTTACAACACTTGGCTGTGTGAGCCCCTGGACTCAATTCTCCACCACTGCAAGAAAGAAAGAAGGAAAGAACTGAAGGAGGGAGAGAAAGAAGAGAGGGAGAAAAGGAGAGAAAGAAAAAGAAAGGAAGGAAGGGAAAGAGAAAAGGTCAGCTTAATTTCTAATGGAGAAGGCAAACACACACACACACACACACACACACACACACACACACACACACACACACACCCCAGTCTCCCTGACCCCATTAACACCAATCTCTTTACATGAACTTTACATAGAGCTTGTGATTTCTGGAAACTTTCATATGCATCACCTGGCTTGGGCCACCGCGGGTGATTATCTCCATTTTACAAGAGAAACTGGGGTGCAGAGAGCAAAGCGGGCCTGAGGTGGGCGCCCCAACACAGAGCAGCCGCCGCCCCCACGTTTAGCCCCCACCCCGTGAGCGTCCCGAGCAGGCAAGAGTCTTCGCTTCCCTTTTTGCTTGGCTAATTATCCTTTTAGCTCGCGCTGGCGTATTTTTGCCGCGCGATCTGCCGGTTTATTTTTATCCATCTCTCCATAATGGTATCGGGGCCGTTACTCAGGGAGGCTCCCGGCGCTGAGCTGCTCCCCAATTTACAATTGCAATTATGATCTCCGACAGAAACACATGCAGCTGGCGTCAATTTTAAGCAATATTTTGATCATAATAATTAAAAAAGTAACTTATGGCGCGCACGCATTAGATAAATTAATGTTATTCTAAGGCTCTGCTAAAAGGCAGAGGGAGAGAGTGAAGGAGATGGTGCCCTGTCTCTCCGGGGCCTAGGAGTCTGTCTCCTGCATCTTACTCCCTGGGCTCACAAATTAACTTTCACATTGAGTTTACTATCTGCGTGTCCTTCAGGTTGAATGCTGCCTGTCCCCGCCCCTCTCCCCAACGGACGCACATGTGAAATTGATGGTTATTAAGGTATTTGAGTATAAACAAGCACATTTTCTTGTCACTTCTCCAGGGGCGGTGACAGGCAGATGAAAGGATGTTCTCCTCTCTCCCGAGCTCGCTGCACCTGACCTAAAGGGGAGCAAGACCCGAGGGCCGAGGGCCGGAGGCTGGAAGAGAGGAACAACCTATCCGCCCAGCTGCCCAGAGCATGTGCACATTCTCACATAGGGGCACATGCAGTACGTGTGTAGATATAGACCTGCACTCATGCACACAGGCCCCACTACACACACACACACACACACACAGCCCAAACTGACCTGCCCCAGATATAGGATTCATATGTAACCTATACACCTCGCACTTCTGACCACAGATATCACATAATTAATATGCATGTTTGTGTACATCTGCCCTTACCTATGAGCCATAATCACAGAACACATCCCACACTGCCATTAACATACAAATTCATATATATGTACACACATGTCCAGACACAGGTACTCCATGCGCAAATGTACGTGCTCCCAAATACACAACACCACCAGACATCCACACACTTCCATCCTCACACAAATTCATTCACCTGCATACACACATTCGTTTAAGGGCACATATACAACTAACTGTTGGCTTTCAGCGTACAATTTTCATAATCAAACAAACCTATACACAGTCACACAATGAAACTCACAAACTTGTGTGCTTACATTGACACAGACAACTCTCACTCTCTCAGCAGAGGCAGGGCACCTCCTCAGAGCAGGCCAGGCCACAGGGAGCCACAGTAGCATTTCAACTTTGGAAGGCCCCCAGGCTGGATGCCTGCTCCTCACCACCATGCTGTGTAGCCATGCTACAAGGACATTTCCACCTCATTCCAAGGGCTGTGTCCTATCTGAAATCCACCTGGGTCCCAAGCTCAAGTGCCTTCATCTGCGGAGTTCCAGGCAGCCCCATTCCTACCCTTATTGGGGCATAGGCATAAATGGCTAGGGGTAGAGAGGAAGGTGGGAGTCCCCTTGTCTTTACTCCAGGCTTCTCTGTTGATGGTCATTTTGTGTGTGTGGTTTGTTGCTTGCCTGCTTGCTTGCTTGTTTGCTTGCTTACTTGTTATGATAAGCACCATTACTTTTGGTAAATAGTGAAAAAAAAAACCTTTTTAATACCAAAAAAAACAGTACTACTCCTGTCTCTTACCCTCTAGGCTGGCAGGCACATGGATTATAACAGAGTGGAGCTGTTACCAGGTACACAAGTCAGAAGCTTGGATTCAAATCCTGTCTCCACCAGCCATTGATAATGACTCTGGAAAGTGCTGACTTTCAGCTCCCAAGTTTGCACTTGCCTATTTCACAGAGTAGTCATCAGGCCTGAGGAGGAGGAGGAGGAGAAGGAGGAGGAGGAGGAGGAGGAGGAGGAGGAGGAGGAGGAGGAGGAGGAGGAGGAGGAAGAGGAAGAGGAGCTAGCACAGTACAGGCTTAGGGCATGTGCTTGGTGCATCTCATCTGCAGCTACTTTTATTGCTGACATCATCCTGACCCTGTTCCTTCTCCCCATCTTCACCACCTGCTACCTCCTCTTGTCACCTTGTTCTACTTCTCTTCTCTGCTCCGGTCTCTGCACCTGGGGATGTTCCACCCCTGGGCCCTCTGCCCTTGTCCCTCTACATTCCTTCAGAAGCAACATCCACTCCTATCATTCCCCGTGGTGGTTCAGGCAAAGATGAGTGTTTCAATCATGTGCCCACAAGATTAGTCATTTAACCTCTGGAGAATTTCAGCTTCCCTTTTGGTGAAGTGCAGATAATAATGCCTGCCCTCCCCAGCTCACAGGCTGAGTGAGGCTGGGTCTGAGAAAGTATTCTAAGGCTACAAAGCCCAGGAAACATGTCAGTTTTCCCAGTGGGTTTTGTCCCATCACTGAGGACCTGACTTCTAGAACTGCAATTTTTCTTCCTTCCTTTCTACTTGCAGGATCCTCCCTCTGTCACCACACACTTCCAGAACACCTCAGAGTGCCGCACCATACCTGTGTCCCTGGGCTCCATCCTTCTCACACCCAAAACCTTCCTTCCCTGCACTTTTCCCTCCAGTCCACCTCTCCAGCTCCAGATGTTCTTTTCTTTCAGCTTGGAAACCTTTTTTCATTACCTACCTTCCATCTCCACCTAAGCCCTCCATTGGTTTTCTGCAAAGTCACAGGCTAGATCCCAGTCTCCATGGCTAGAGTGGTCCACCTCTCCCAGCACATCTTTCATCCAGACACTCCAGTCCACGGGTCAAGCCTAGATCCCTCTGCTGGGATTTCAGTCCCCCCATGAGCCACCTCCTCAGCCTGCTGTGAGTAAAGTGCTGGAGGACATTTCACCCTGGGGCGAAGCACAGACCAAATGTACTGCATTAGAAACCCTCCCCTCAAGAGTCCACGTGGAACTCCTATGCTCAGTCCTCAGCAGAAGTAACTCCCACCCCTGAAGGTTTCTCCTGCACTGCCACACCCCAGAAATCCTTCTCCTCTGAAGTCATTGGCCTGGGGTTGTCCTTTAAAACTTTGTTGGGAAAATTACAGATATACCAATAACATATGAGTATAATGATTTAACAAAAAACAAGGACTCAACCTTTTTGTTGTTATTTACCTTTTTTTTACTTTGTCAGTGTTACACACATATATGGCTTAAGAGTTATGTAATTCAACTTCATTTGATATTAAAAACAAAACAAATACAACAGCAATCTCCAGCTTTCCAGCCCCCACCCCAGGCAGAGACAACTATTCCCAAGAGGCCTTTACTGTCAATGCTTTCAGCCGATTCTTTTGATATTCACCTCCATGTCTCTTTAAAATGTGCTTAGATTGCTGCTTCTTTCTTTTTCCATTTTTTTGGCATTATCTATTGGCTCTCCACTATGCAGAATGAGAATTTGGCTCTCTTCCCTCCTGCCAGCATGCTCGAGCACGCACACACACACACACACACACACACACACACACTTCTCTTTCTTATATCTTATTTATATTGCTATTTTTGTTAGATCAGTATTTACTGATTAGAATTATAAAGATGCCACTCTGTAGCCTATTTCTTGTAAGTGACTGTTTTTTTTCCCTCTCTTTCTCTAGAAGTTTGTAGAAATGTCTCTGTTCCCAGGGTGCTGAAATTTCAGTATTTTGCCTTGGTGTGGTCTCTTTATCTACTATGTTGGGTACCTAGTGACCTTTACAGTCTGAAAACTTATATCCTTCAGGCCCAGGACTTTTTTCAGTGGGGGGATGGAACTAAGGATGAGCTAAGGTGAGCTAAGGATGCTAGACAAGTGATCTACGGCTGAGCTACACCCACAGCTCAGGCCTAGGACTTTTCTTGAGTCAGTTTCTACTTTCTAGAAATCCTTTCACTCCTGGGCTACACCTCTAATTTCTTATCTTTTCTATTTCCTTTGTTTGTCTCCCTTGTTCTACTTTCTGGGAGATTTCCTAAACTTTACCCTCTAATGCTTCTATTGAATTTTTCATTTCTGAAATCACAGTTTTAATTTCCAAGCACTTTTTTTATAGCAACCATTTCTTATTTCATGCAATTATCTTTGCTTATCTCTCCAAGGATATTAATGATAATCCTTTTGAAGTTTTCTTCCTTCTGCATAGCACTTGTTTCTGCTAAGTTGCTTCTTTCTATTTGCTTGGTCTCTTCTTTCATGTTACTATCCTTCCTCTTAGAAGTGGTAATCCTGGATGGTCAGCTTTAAACCATGAGCACGAGGTGCTGATTGGAAGCTCTTAGTAGGTGAGTGGGGCTTGCTGATTGTGAGATTCCAGTAGGGTGGTTGGCTGTTTGGTTGGGGAACCTCTGACATCCTCATCTTTTAAGTCTTTCTTCTTGAGCTGAACAGAAAAAAATTCTTCTAATCCCTGGCCTGGCTCTCAGCATTCTGGGAAGAGGGATATAGAGGCCTCAGTATCCCATATGCATAAATTCATTTCAAAAGGACCCAAATCCCAAAAGCAGATGCAGAAAAAAAAAATTATCTGCAGCACAAGTACAGCTTTTCTTAAATCAGCTACCACAATCCCATCCCCAGCCTACAGGGAGGTTGACTGACCTTGGGCATTGGGATATTCTCAAAAGCTCATCAGAACCTCCCATCCTTTGAAATCTCTCTTGTTAAATGTGTGTGTAAACCTTTACCTCTGACTGTCCTGTGAATCACTCATTACTGAGTGCTCCTGCATGTCTGTCCTTTGTCAAGTGAACCTACTTGTACCTCATGATGGTTCATTTGCAGGGTCTCTACCACACAGGCCCAGGTTGGAGTAGAGTTTCCTGACAACCCTTCATCCGTCCCCTTTTTTCAGCATGGTATCTCCATCTTCAGCCTGTAGACCCCAAAACTACATTTTTTTTTTTTTTAGACAGGGTCTCTCTATGTAGTTCAGGCTGGCCTTGAACTCACTATGTAGCCCAGCCAGATCTCACAGTGATCCTCCTGCCTCAGCCTCCCAAGTGCTGGGGTTACAGGCTCGGCTCCCCCAACCCACTTCTTGATTATCAGCCAGACCTCCTTATCTGAGCTCTCCCCCTTACCTTCCTTCCAGCGACGTGTGGTTTCACCAATGCCTGAGAATCCAGAAAGACTTGGGAGTTCAACATAAATTTTTAGCTTTCCCCTCTTTCAGTTTAGTCTTCAGTTTTTCCCAGTCTGATAAGTCCTCTGGTTTATCATTTTAGGATTTTTAAGAAGTACAAAATTAATTGGGTGGGGTGGTGGGGGGTGTTCAATTCACCATCTGTACCTAGGAGTCTCCACCTGCCTTTCACCCTTGAGCTGATGGGCTTATGCTCTTTCATAACACTCCTGCACTGTCATTTCCTCAGGCTTTGAGGAGGGTGTGAGCTAATGAATGGGTTCAACTCGCCATCTTTAACTGGAATTAGTTTGTTCTTCATTGGACATCTTTCTACAGGTAAATGTCTATCTTCCCACTACCTGTGAGCTGCTTAAAAAGAGATTCCTATCTATCTATCTATCTATCTATCTATCTATCACTTCAAAAGCCAGCACATGGCTGGCTAAGGTAAGAGCTTCTAAAGATTCATGACTAGAACTGTGCCTTCATGATATTTAATCTAACTTCTCTTCTCTAGCCTTGACAAATGGGCATTCAACAAATAAATATTTACCAAATATTTATTAAAGCTCTATCCTTTGTCAGGCAATATCCAGGCCCTGTGCTTGCAGCAGGGATCAAACCCACTGAGTCACAGCTCACAGGGAACCAGCATTCAGCTCTGTTAGGTCTAGGAGCTCATCACCTCCCAGGAAGCAGAGCCCATTACTGATACCAGCTGAAACCTAGTTCCCTATCACTTTCATCCAGTGGTCCAAATTACTCCAGCAGAGCCTCCCTCCCTCTTCTATGGGATAGGCCTCCTGCTAACTAAAGTTATCTGTGATCTTGTCTTCCTCAGACTTTCCTTCTTCAGCCACTTACACTTGTTTTTTCCAGCTGTTCTCCCACAATGCAATCACCAAGCCTTCAACACCTTCCCCTACTCTCTCTCCTTTCTCTACCCACATGGCCAGGGTCTGGACCCTTTTTGTGTTTAGGAAGATGTGGTCAAATAAAAAAATAGACTTGGTCTTTGTCAGACCTTCAAAAACCCTTGGAATTTCCTGAATGATTGAAGTGTCTTTTGTTATTTGTAACAAGCCTCTTCCAACCACACTGGAGTTTATGCTAATGAGGTGAGTCAAGGCAGGGATCCTAGACAGTTCCTTTATTGGAGCTGGGCTGGTCCTGGGGAAACCAACCAAGCGATCAGGGGGTGGGAACTCTCACCCTCAATTTTCTGGGAGAGCACAGGGCCTGCAGATTGACCTCAGTCATGTGAATTTTCAAGTGCTCTACCACACATTTAATCACTCATGCCTACACAATGAAACCTCAATTAAAAACTCTGAACAATAAGACTTGAGCAGGTTCCTGCTTTGTGAACACTGATACTGATATACTGGAAGCATGGTGCATCCTGACTTCATGGAGACAGAAGCCCTTGAACTTGAGACTCTTCCAGACCTTGCCATATTACATCTTCATCTAATTGTTCATTTGTACCCCCTATAATGAAATGATAGTCATAAAGTGCTTCTAGTGAGTTCTATGTGGTGAATTATCAAACCTGAAGGATGGAGCCAGTCTCAGTGGCACACACCCGTAATACCAGCTGCCAGAGAATCTGAGGTGGAGGATCACAATTTCAAGACCAGCCTGCACAACTTAGTGAGACCCTTTCTAAAACTAAAAAGAGCTCAGGTATAGCTTAGTGGCAGAGCACCCCTATGTTTGATTCCCTGAACTGCCAACAAACAAACAAAACTTTGAAGGACGGGGAAGTATAGAAACTCTTAAATTTGTAGCTGGCCAAGGAGGGCTATTGGGAAAACCCAAGGCTTGTAGCTGGCATCTGAAATGGGCATGGTCTTGTGGGATCAAGCCCCTTAACCTGTGGGGTCTATGCTGACTCCAGGTAGTTGGAGTCAGAATTGAATCCAGTCATAGGACACCCAGCTGGTGTTGGTGCTAGCACTGACAGATCAAAGGTGAGCTTGCCATGGTGCCCAGCACTGCCATGTCCCTACCTCCCAGGCTCATGTGCTGTCTGCCCAACTGAGGAAGACTGTTTCCCTTCAGAGCACCATTGTTTGATGGGATAGCTTTCCATTACTGTAATAAACATCTGGGTTAACCAGCTTGTAAAGAGAAAGAGTATTTTGGCTCACAGTTTTGGAGATTTTCAGCCCATAATATGTAGGCCTTGTTGCTTTGGGGCGCTATGGTGAAGCAACACAACATGGCAGAGTATGTGATGAAGGAAGTTGCTTACCTCATGGCCAGGATACAAAATATAGAAGAGGAAGGGCCAGGGTCCCACAGTCCAGTTCAGGAACATACCCCCAATGACCAAAAGACCTCCCACTAGGCCCTGCCCCTTAAAGATTCCACTATCTTCCAATAGTGCTAAGCTGGGGATCAAGCCATTGACACATGGGCCTTGGGGGGACATCCAGATCCAAATTATAGCAGACAGGCATGGTGCTCCAAGTGGAGCAGCCTCTTTCCTTCTACATTTGTAGAACATACAGTCTCTCTTGACTATTTTGGGCTCAAAATGATACCCCCAATTACGGCACTTTGATATGTTTGTTACTGTAACAAATGAAGGTATTTGGAACTTCTTTTTTCTTTTTAAGACCAAATCCCCTAGAAAGAATTCAGTTGCTTTGAATCCCTTCCCTAGATACCTCATCAACTCAGAAAGATTGACTCATATCACAGGAGAAGAGACCAAATGTCAGTGCCTTCCCAAAGAGATTTTGGCACAGCCTATCAACCATTCTCAGGTTTGCTAACCTAAGCAATATGTTCTATACAGGACAACCTTTGGTCACCATGAATTTTCTCCC
The DNA here is from genome assembly GCF_053883595.1 of Heterocephalus glaber. NCBI lineage: Eukaryota > Metazoa > Chordata > Mammalia > Rodentia > Bathyergidae > Heterocephalus > Heterocephalus glaber. The sequence goes on along the minus strand of NW_028258294.1, from coordinate 35,351,241 downwards.
CTCACCCTTCCATAACCTGTTGTCCCACCTCAAAATCCCCACACCAAGCCCCTGTTTCTACTGCAGCTCAGGATACTATATAAACCTCAGTCGTCTGGCCTTTTTTTGAGTTTCATAGTGTAGGTGACTTCCAGACATATGCACATAATTAAAATGGTTTTTCTCCTGTTAGTCTGTCTACTGTCAGTTTACCCCAGAGACTCAAGTGATCAAACCTTTGGACAGTAGAGGAAAGTGTAAAACTTTCTTATATTCTGTTATCTCCTTGTCTGAAGGGAGACCCACCTAGTTACCTCCATGGGACTGTAAAACTCTTAACAGTTTTCTTTGGTCCTATAAAATAGCCAGCTCAGGTACAGGCACCAGTTCCATAGGTTGACCTGGCGCGCATTAATGTGTCCTTTGAAGAGGTGTTGCCCCTCCTCTAGCCTCCATCCTTTCTGGGGTCTCCCAGGAAAGTTTCCGTGAGCTCTCAGGACATCCTGACCCAGCACAGGTCCTAAAAGCACCTCCCCAAATCTAAAACTCCTACTGGACAAGAACAGACAGACATCATATACCCAATTTTTGTAGTTGTTTTTGTTGTTTGGCCTCTACCCAGGAACATGCATCTGTGTAAGTGGGTGATGACTTAGTGAGCCACATACACCCAGACAGAAAGTGGTCTGGCCAGATGCCTTGCTCCCTGCTGGATAGAAGGAGCAATAACAATAATAATTCACACCTGACATTACTTTTCAGGCTACCGAGTCCTTTTCAGTACCAAAGCTCATTTAATCCTCACAACCTGGTATATGTCTCACCATTCATCTGCATTTTACAGGTGGAAAAATTGAGGCTAAACAAAGTTAGGTGACAGCTACCAACCAAAGAGGACTGGGGTCTTCTGACTACAGATGCCTTAAACTTTCTGTCCTCCTTTCTATGCCCCACCTGAGGGCAGTGAGGGTTGACATCAGTGGGCAGGAGGAAGGGCACAGCATCTCCCTATTCTTCTAAATTTCCTTTCCTGCCCCCTAAGCTACAGCTCCTCCAACTCCCACTGCAACCCACAGACTCATCCATGTGCCTGTGCCAACACAGTCCAGCTGAGGGGTGGGAATGGCAGAAGACAGCCAGAGGCCAAATAAATAATTAAAGTCTTTGCACCCACCCATTATCTGGTGCATGGAAGGACAGCACTAGGGACTGGTGAGGAGTGGTCCTACCTGTGGTAACACCCTCCCTCCCTCAGCCCTTCTCAAAGCTCTGCCTCTGCAATTGCTCTCCAAAATTGCCCATCAAGAAGGCCACACTGAGGATGACTCTGATTCTGATGAGGCAGGGAAAACCAGGAGGTCTCTTGGTCTCTTTGGGGAGGAAGGTGGCCCTCGAGAGACTCTGGGCCTGATGTCCAAAGCTTAGCACTTGTGTCCAGCTTTCCAACCTAGAGCAGGGGCCAGGAGTAGGAAGGCCCTCTGAGCCACCTGCCTGTTTGGGGCTTGCCCATTGCCAGAGTCTCCACAAGGCTATCCCTCATCTGATGGCAGAGTAGGTGCTTCCTACATGGTGGGAAGGGGCAACTTCAGGGGTTCTGAGACAAGTGTCAAAATTGATCTTACGTTACCAGAGAACAAAGCCCTGAGTTAGACATGAAAGGTCTTCTAACAGCTTAAACACAAATTCCTTCAAATAAAATGGCCTTGGAATTTACCTATGATGTCCCCTAAGAATTTATCTTGGGATTTTTGTTTGTTTTTGTTTTTTGTGAGATGCTATGGACTGTCTTAACTTTTCCTGAGATGTGTCAAGATGACTAGTGACTCCTCTACCATCCTCACTGCCATGAGATCATATTTTCCTACTCACATCTTTTTTTTTAAGTCAAAGGAATTTTTTTTTTCACTATTAGAGATTGAACACAGGGCTTTGTGCATGCTAGGCAAGAACTGTACCACTGTGCTATGCTCAGTTCTTCAAAAGAAAAGTTGTAAGTGAATAAGTATGTTCCTCCCAGTTCCCTTCAGCTTTCACCTCAAGGCCATTTTGATGGCCTGGCCAGATAGAAAAGGCATCTTTTTCTTTCTTTCTTTCTTTCTTTCTTTCTTTCTTTTCTTTCTTTCTTTCTTTCTTTCTGTGCTGGGGATCAAATCCAGGGCCTAACCCACTGGGCATCCCTCTCTTGATTTGTACAGGTAATTTACTCACACTGTGAGTTCACTGGAGGCAAATTAACCATATTTGTGTTGAGAGCACTCCCTCTTCTGCTTGTCCTCATGCCTTCAAGATCTCAGAGGGAACCACACAAGCTCAGGACAGCTGCAGCAGGAGAGGCAGGCAGCTCTGGGGAAGCCAGGCTGGTGGAAGGAAGGTGGGTGCTTGCAGATGCACCTGCCTCAGCCCACCAAAGGAGCCTCTCACTTCAGCCCTCTGGAAGCGCTCAGCCCCAGATCCACCCAGACTTATTCCAGGGCCACTTCTCTAACTCTCTCTATCCAAATAGCCACTGCACCACTTCAGTTGGTTTCTGGCAGCCACTGGGGCTTCAAAGGAAGAGAGGAGCAGTACCCGCCCCCCACCAGCCTAGAAAATGTGGCTCCTGAGCTCTCCCTTGCCACAGAGACTAAATCCCACCCTAGCTCCTCCTATGGGGCATCCAGAGCCACAAAATGACAGGGCTACATGGGAGAGACTCCCACCCTTGTGTGCCATAGTTGAGGCAGCTGTAGCCAGGGCATTTGCCCAAGGCACACAGGTGGTTAGAGGACAAGCCAGTATAAAGCCCTCACCCCACCCCTAACTTTCCTGGCCCCCAGAGTTCCTTCCAGAACAGCTAAGCAAGCTGAGCAGAGGCCTCCTGGGAGCTGGTCCTTCCTGGCTGAGCCCTGGCCAGGCTGAGGTCCCCCCTGGTCACTCCCTGGCATTCCTTGCAGTGGGGCCTCCACAGTAGCTCTAGATGGGCCTGGGGCCCACCACAAATGGGTCACCCCTTTCCCTCCCTACTGTACTAATCTGGCCCTGCTATGTCCTGGCAGCTGTCTGCCACTGCTGGGGAAGGTGATTGCCATGTTTGCAGCTCCTTTCCTTGTTTGGAAAGATCTGGAGGCAGGTGAGGCTGCAGGGAAAGCAGGAATGACAGGTTGTGATCGCCAGTTTCTGCACAGTACTGAAGACATCTTGGAAAGCTGTCTGCCTGTGGAGGGCTGCAGTCACCCTCTGAGTTGGCAACCAGGGCTGACCTCCTCTTCTGGGCCCGCTGGACCCCAAAGCCACTAGACCCCAGCAAGGGTCACCTGTGTCCACTTGGAACCCTGAAGAAACCCACCCACCTCCGATTGTCCCCCTCCTCCACCGCAATCCTTCCCGATGTCTGACTCAGATCTCTGGCTCTGGCACAACGCCTCATCCTTGTACCCATTGTGCTGGACCGTTCTGGCATACTTGGAGGGACCACCTAGAAATCAGGCATGTCAGGATCTTTCTCTGTGCCCAACAAGGCAGTTTGTGAGGAGCAGGGCTTTCTCTCCTGCAGGATGCTAAGTGGGAGCAAAGGAGGTGGGTGGGTGCGTGGGGGGGTGTTCTAAATTGATACCCAAATTAAACATCCAATCTGTCATGTCCTGTGTCATTCAGCGCGATTCATCTTCTCCTGGGCTCCCCACTGGGACAGCTCCCAGAAGCCTGTAGATGGCTATGCGGTCTTTAGTGGCGCGCTGTTTATCAGCTTCCTCCGCCAAGGAGAACAAATGGACACCCCGCGGTACCCCGCCCCACTGTCATTCAAACTGCCAGTGCTCCTGTGCTCCGCACCACAGGAAATTGCCTCCCAGTCCCGGGCTGCAGAGGAGACTGGGAGGCGGGGAGGGAGAAGAAGGGAAGGAGGGGGAAGAGAAGGAGATAATGGGCAGGAGGATGGGAGTGAGCATTTCTAGAGCCCCCATCCCTAAAGCACAAGGGGTCTGTATGTGGCCATCTGAGTTTGCACATTTTGGAACCTATAGGGGGCTCCCATAGTGCCTTCAGGCCCATGTGTTGTTCTCCAGAGTTGAAGTCCTCCAAACCCAACCCTTGGAAATGGCTTTTTAAAGGAGTCAAATATTTGCAATGCTTCCCAAGTTCTGAGGTCCTGGAGCTCCCTGGAGATTGTCTTCACCAAGCCAGGAGGAGGCACTGTGTCCAGATTTGGGTAACCAAAGGTGACTTGGACTCAGAAGATCAGAACAGGGGAGAGAGGGAGATCCTAGGGCTCCCGGGCCCCAAGTCCTAAGAGGGCCCATTCAGACCAGCCCTCACCCTCAGCTCGCCTCCCACATTCCAGCTTTGCCCAGGGATTAGCAGGCCAGGGTCTCCAGAACTCACCCTGTCCCTCATGCTGCATCCAGGCCCGCCCTCCCCTAAAAAGACCTCTACCACTAAACCAACAAAGAAGAGACTGGGAAACCAGAGAAGAAGAGGGCAGCAGCTGCATGGGGACGGGTTTCCTCTGACATTCAGGTTTGTGCCAAAATAAAAAAAAGAAATGGATACTCCTTTGGATTCCAGGCTCCTTCACCCAGAATGGGAGCAAAATGTTCACATCTTTGACTCTATGTTTCTCATCCTGGTTTCTAGTCTCAGCTCTGACATTAATTTTCTCTGTGAATTGTAAGAGAACAAAATATGCCACCCCCGAATACAACTGTAGGAGACCAGAATATCCTACCCCAAAATATGCCTCTCTGTCACAAGGCTTATTTTGAGTTAATTATTTTGAGAGACAGCAGACACAGAGGAAGCTCTGAAACAGAAGACTTGTTGCCCTTTTGTGAGGGAAGTTTACATCTATAAACTTCCCTCTTATAAAGGTGACTTATAAGGGTGACTCCTCTCATACCAGGAAGAGAAGGAAGGCTAAATTGCTAGAGAGTTTGCTTTAATCTGTATAATGAACCTTATCCTTGGGTCCATGTTGTGGTTTCTTGGCCACTTCCTCATTACTGGAGTTCTCCATGACCCACTTTCTTTGTTTTAGCTGAAAATGGTATTTCAATTTGAATTCTAAGCCTTTTCTTTGAGTTCTACTTATTTTCCTCTGATTATCTGTTGTAATTTAGATCTAAATTGTCCTCCAAAGGCTGAGGTGTTAAAGACTTAGTTCCCAGGTGGCACTCTTGGGAGGTGGTAGAACCTTTAAGAGGTGGGCCCTAGATCTTTAGGTCATTGGAGCATAAAGTGGATTGTGGGACCCTGGTCTTTTCCTCCCTCTTTTGTTTCCTAGCCATGAGGTGAGAAGTTTTGCTGCGCCATGCACTTCTACCATGATGTACTGCCTTCACACAGGCCAAAAGCAGTGAGGTCAACCACTCATGGACTGGAACCTCCAGAACTGTGAGACAAAATAAATGTTTCTCTTTGTAAATTGATTATTTTAGGTAATTTGTTATAGTAACAGGGAGCTAGCATTATCTGCCATGTGTATGGAAAGATACATGTTCTGTTTTTCTTTTTCTCTCATTAATCTGTCGTTTGTTACTGGGGCCCCAGTCGATGAACCTAACCTGGATAGAAGGAAAAATATTTTTCACCCTCTGCAGAATCTAGAGGACGACACAGCCATTTCATCCCTCAGTTACTAAACAGGTGAGAGTTTATACTGACGCTTGAAGGTCCCTCCAAATTCCTGATCTCCCTCTTGATCTGGGGCAGCAGGAAATATAGGGAGTCCTGGAAGTCAGTGATAGCAGGGTACCCCCACTTCAAAGATGGGTCAAAAGGATTTCTCCTTTCACCCTCATAAGTTTCCACGTCTGCATCTATGAAAATGAACCAGACAGATTAGAGGGCATACAAAGGTGTTATATTCACAGATCATCACAGGAGAGAGAGGACCCAACAACCCAATGAGATTTTGGAGCATCTCCTCTTCGTAGGAGAGAGGGAAGTGGCACATCTAGGCAATTTAGAGGGAGGGTACATAATTTTCAGGAAAGATAAAAAGCCTGAAGAACAAGTGGTTGCTTGTGACCAAGACTCTCAGAGCTCTGGGCACAACGTCAATGCTAGTCTTCCTTCCTGTAATGTACATCTGCTGGGGGCTCAGAAAACAACACCCCAAAGACTTGTGCTTTGCCATACCAAGAAGCCTTAGGACCTGCCTCAGCATCCAGCTCCCTCTGATCTTGCCTGTCCCCATTCCACCTCCAAGTGCAGGAAGTGGCTTTCTGCAAAGTTCATCAGCCTGAAGTCCAGAATGCCAAAGAAGAAACACTTACCTCTAGTCCTTCCCCGAACTTTTAAAACTCATATCACAGGCAGAAAGATGGAAGTCTTCCATCAGAGCTGGACAACTTCTTGTCATATGCCATTATTGTTCTTCTATTTAGATCCAGTAGAGATCACTTACAAACCATTGTCAGTTCTGTGGACCAAACAGACTGTCCCAGGCCATTTTATGTTCTTCAAACCCATTAAGTTCCTCTGAAAATCATTTACTATACTCTTCAACACTGTCTGCATTCCCTATTCTCCCCCTCTCCTGTAGAAATGGAGGACACAAGTTTCTGAATAGTTTGAAGCTAATGAGTAATCACACCCTATGACTTTCCCTTGTCCTGTGGTTGTCCCTTTCTGCACTGTAATAAGTCTCCATGTATTTTCTCCTATTTAATCTGTCTTTGTCAGTTTACTCCACTGAGCTCTCAGAGGGTGAAGAACAGATGGACAAATTTCCGTTCCCCTCTATAACTCAGTCTCCCCTGGATGATGAGATGGCTGGGGAAAGGATTTACCATGATGGAATAGCTTCTGGAGTATCCCCCTTTAGGAAAAGTCCATCCCTGTACCTGCTGCTGTCTAAGATTTTTGATTAGAAGTCATCAGGGAAAGGTGCAAATTTCCAATGATGAATGTCATTATATTGTATACCTAAAATGAACCAATGATTAGAATTAATAATTGATTATGCAAAATAGGAAGAAAAGGTCCAAAGGCTAGGGGAAGTGGGAGGGGCAGAGGAAAGGAAAGAAGGGAAAGGAAAAATTATGAGAAATGGAAAAAATGGAAACAAAGTCTTTGTAAATAGGGAAAGATGGAGGCAGTGAAGGGAGGGCAGGGGAATGGGGAAAAAATAAGAACCAAGATGCATCATGTAAAGGTACAAGATCCCAATGAGAAATGTAAATGTGTTGTATACCTAAAATGTACCAATAAAAGAATTTTTTAAAAAACAAAAACAAGAAGTAATCAGGGTACCAAAGCACCATACTTTGGGGGTATGTTCCCTGAACAGCAAAGCAAATGCCCCCTGCTCCCTGAGTCCTTATCATTGTACTGATACTTGTCAGACTGAGAGGCTCGACTTTCTTTCGCTTTGGAAAGTTGGCCCTTGATGTTCAGAGCATTCACTGTAACCCTGTCCTGGTGACAGAGCAAGGAAGTGGGGACCATCTTGCCCTCAGCACATATTTGGACCCCAAGGGAGGTGATGGCAAGTCAAACACAAGGTGCTATGTTTCCTAGGCCAGAACTCTCTCCTGCAATGTCACAGAGCTGCCTGGAGGAACAAATGCCTTGTAGCCCAAGCCTCTTTGCCTACCATTCATTGCCACCAACCTTTTCCAGTGGCAGCAGTGGCCAGTTGTTAGACAGCCCCAGCTGAAAATGTTTGCAAGCTGGAGTCAGTGTTTGCAACAGGAGTGATGAAGAGCTCCACGCGGATGGAGAGGTCTGACACGAAGCCATGCTAATTCTTCCTAAGCTCTGCCGCCGCCTTTTATATATCAACCTGAAATGTAATTATCTTTATGGCTGGCAGAGTAAATCACCAGTATATGTCAAAGAGATTTGCTCCTGCGTTTTATTACATGATATATTAGCTCTACAGTTTTAAGGTGTCATTACTTAGCTAATCGCACGAAACGTCTCCATGAGCAAACAGTGTTGCTGGTGGGAGCTGAGGCCAAAAAACCCAAAGCCAAATCCTTCAGAGAAATTCTGAGCTGGGCTTCAGGTGCTCATCTTGTCTAACTCCTCACCTCCAGAGCATGCAGGGGTTTAGGCAGGGAGCAGCCAGTGCTGCATGGTGGTGTCTGGGTGAACCGATGATTTCACTCCAGGGTCTACACCCAACAGAAATGAGTGCTATGGCCACCAAGGAAATGCACAAGATTGCTCATAGTGACTTCATTTCCAAAAGCCAGAAATAACCTAAATATCATCAACAACAGAATGGAGAAGAGAATTAAAGTATGTTGATTCCATAGAATGCAATGAAAAAGAATGAACTATTGATATGCAGAGATGGACCACACAGACCCAACCCCTACCTCTCAGGGTCACGGCAGCTATTCGGGTGAATTATGTCACTGAACTCACTCACTTACTTGGCTCTCTCAGCTCCAGGAACGTCCTCTTCCTCTGGTCCCAGATCCAGATATAAATTTCTCAGGATGAGTTCTCTACAACAACCTCCCCAGTTCACCCTCTCCTTCCTCTTCCTCCTCCTCTTCCACTTCCTTTATCGACAGACTCATTTTGTTGCTGCACCAACAATGGTGTGTGATCAAACTCTTTCTTCTTTGGCTATGGGTCTGGTGGACCAAGAGAATGTGGTGTAATAGAAATAGCACAGATTCTGCAATGAAACCCACCTGTCTTTGAATTCTAGCTCTGTCACTTCCTCATTCTGCCATCTTGGACATATCATTTAAATTCACTGAGTCTCAACTTCTATATCTGCAAAATGGAAATAATGATACCCTCTTATCAGTGCCATTGTAGGAAGTAATGAAAAAAAACAGGGCAAATTCCTTGATACCTAACATGCTCTTCCTTGCATCATTCATGTGATCTTTTTCAATAAACCCTTACTGAACTCTGCACTGTGCCAGGCACCATGTGAGGAGCAGACACACTGCATGGTCATGGTCTGCAGTAGGTTCTTTGTGGTCTTACCTGCTTGGTATCCAATGGTCCAGCATTCTGATCTCCCTTTTGGTAACCATGCCTCCCTCACCTGCCACTTGGGCAGTTCAGTACTTCCTGATCCTCTGCCCTGTCCCCAGTTCAGGATATCTCCTCCCTCTGATTACAGAGATTGGTTCTGGGATAGGCTCCTGGTCCAGATATGTTCCATGAGAATCATTTGTGGAACTATTCAGCAAGAGCTGCTCTTTTTCCTCCAAGAATGACCAGCAGGTCAAACAGAGCCCTGGAGCTGCTAAGGGACATCTTTGCCACCTCACTGGGATAAAGACAACAAGAAAGATGAGAGCTGAAGACGGAAAGATTCCCAATAGCTTCATATAAATACCCAGATCTAGCCATACTAGGACAAAATTGGGTTTCAGACATTTACAAGTAAAATTATCTTGATATTATACTATCCACACAATGACTAACATTCAGTGAGATTTACTGCATGACATATGAGGTAAATGTAGTGGGTCAAATAATTATCATCCTAAAACTCGTGTCAACCCAGAATCTCACAATGCAACCTTATTTGAACCTAAGGTTTTGCAGATGTAATTAAGATGAGGTCATACTGGATTAGGATGAGCTGTAAATCAAATAACTGATGCCAGAAGGAGGAGGAGGAGGAGGAGGAGGAGGAGGAGGAGGAGGAGGAGGAGGAGGGGAGGAGGAGGAGGAGAGGAGGAGGAGGAGGAGGAGAAGAAGAAGAGGAGGAGAAGGAGAAGAAGGAGAAGGAGGAGGAGGAGGAGGAGGAAGAAAGAATATTGTGTAAAGCAGAGGCAGAGATTGGAATGATGTGGCTAGAAGCAGCTAAGGAATACCAAGCATTCCTGGGGCCACCAGAACTAGTTAGAAGTAAATAAAGAATTCTTCTCTAGAGCTTTTCAAGGGGCACATGGCCTTTCCCACTCTCTGATTTTGGACTTCTGGCCTTCAGATTTGTGAAACATTGATGCAATGGTTTCTAGCTTTTTCTTTCTTTTTTCTTTTCTTTTTTTTTCCAGTACTAGGAATTGAGCCCAAGGAATCCTGAACTACGTCCACAGCCCTTTTTTTAAAAAAAAAAAATTTGAGACAGAGTCTCACTAAGTAACACAGGCTGGGCTCAAAGTTATCATTCTGCTACCCCAGCCTCCCAACTAGCTAGGATTACAGGCATGGACCACCAAGCCTGTTGAAATAAATTATCTGTTGGTTTCTCTCTTGTTAACCTGTATTTTGTTAACTTGTCTTCGTTCCAATCCAGCTGAGAACTTTTGAGGGTTAAAGAAAAAATTATCTTTCTTCCCCTACACTAGACAGGCCATAGAAGGAGTAGCTGCAACTGCATAAAGAAAATGTGGTTTTTTTATAAAATGGAGTACTACTCAGCCATAAAGAACGAAAAACTAGAGTCATTTATAGCTAAATGAATGCATATCGAGGCCATACTCTTAAGTGAAATAAATAGGACATACATGTGTAAATACCGAATAGTTTCACTAGTGTGAGAAACTGATAGTGTAAACAAGGGTTAAAATGATTAAAATGAATAATTGATCATTTGAAATAGGAAAAAAGGTCCAAAGATGAAGGAGTGAAGGGAGGGGAAGGGGAAAGGAAAAGAAGGAAAGGAAAAAAGAAAAAAATGGAAATGAAATCTATGTAAATAGGTAAGGGTGGAGGGAGTGAAGGGCGCACAGGTAATGGGGTAAAAAATAAGAACCAAGATATATCATGTACAGGTACAAACACCCAGTGATAAATGTAAATGAATTATATATCTAAAATGTACCAATAAAATGTACCAATAAAATTAATTTTTTAAAAAAAAGGAGTGGCTGCTCAGGTCTGAGTAAGAAGCTTAAAAACAAGCCCTAGACATACTCAGAGGAGGAAGAGCTCTAAGAGTTGAGCCCAAAGAAGCCTTTGAGAAAAAGACTGGACTTGGTGTGGGTCCTGAAGGACTTGGGACAGAAGTGGTGAAAAATGTAGAAGAATGGCATTCGATCAGCTGTGGAGGAAGGACTTTGAAGATACACTGCGGGCAGTACAGACCAGAGAGGGGTGGGTGACGGACTGGAAGTTGTTGGGCTGTGCCAGTTCATAGGGGTTGTTGGGGACAAGGTAGGAACTTGAACATGAAGAGTAGCAGGTTCCTGTGATAGGCTTTTGGCAGACACAGCTTTGCATTTGTTGCTGCATTAATAGAGACAATTTCTGTGCTCTCTACATTTCCATCCACCTGCAGTTTGGCAGAGACACACACCTTGCTCTGGTCAGTAGGTTATAGGTCTAAGTGTCCCTCCACGTCTGAAGCAAAGAACAGGTGTGAGTCCTCCCAGTCTCTCTTTGTTCTTTCTGGCAAGTGTTGAGATGGCACCTTCCCCAGATCCAAGCTGCCTGGATTGCTGAGGACAGCTGTCTTAGAGAGTCATGTGGCTTTTATGAGAATAAAAACAAACATGTACATACTAAGCCACTCAGAGGGCTCTTTTCTTACCAAAGCACAAGAGTAGTCATTCCTGACTAATGCAAATACAAGTGACTAATAGGACACAGAGGTGACTCCAGGAGGGAATAGGAAGAGACACAGACAAGGGAAGCTATGGTTAGAGATGTTAAGGGCTGGAGTCAATGAAGATATCAAAGGGCCTGGTGGATTTTGCGTTAGAACCATTGCCTGAGAGGCTGAATTTGGGTGAGGACACTGGAGAGGTACTGGTGACTTCAGGTTCAGGCAGCTGGTGAAAAATACCAAAGGAAGATCAGGAAGCAGTAGGAAGTGTGAAGCAGCCAAGCAGCCAAGCAGTCACCCTCTGGACCTCTCTGTAACACCACACAGGCTACCCTGCTCTGTGACCAGCACACAGCAGCAGGGCCTCTCAGGCTGTCTTCTCTTCCAGTCCCAAGATCCACTGCTGCAGCCCCACAGACTTTCTAAACACCATTTCACCCTTATCCCAGCAGCCTTTTCCAGTGACGCACGTTTATGGAGAGAAATAGGCTCCACATACTGCAAGCTATGCTGGTCAGTGCCAGTCAGGGCTGGAGGGTCCAAACCCCTAGGGCTTCTGACAGCAGAGCAGAGGTCCAGCTCCCCCTAAGCCATCCTCTCCCACATCCAGTTGAGCCTTTTGGCGCCCCCAAAGCTGGAGACGGCCTGGGAGTCCTAAGGGAGAATGAGGAGGGGAGAGGAGGGTCCTGTGCATTTTGTTGGGATTTGTCGCCATAGAGCACTTTGAGGGTAAGTCCTGCCCCCAAGCCCTGGGTCTATCCAAGAACCTCTCTGCCACCTTAACTCCTCAGCAGCCTGCGGCATTATCACACCAACACCCCAAACACTACATTGCTTGCCCTTTTGAAGCAAGATTTGGTGTACGACCAAATTCTGGGCAATGAGATATAAACAGGAGATTTAGGTGAGACTTCCAGGAAAGTTCCTTAAAAACATGAACAATTGATGTAGTCTCTTTTGCCCCATTTCTTTCCCCCTACTTCTTGCTTGGAACTTAGATTGGATGGCAGGAGCTCCAGCAGATATCTTGAGCCATGAATTCTAAGAAAGCTTCATACCAAAGGGAGTAGAGCATAAGCATATAGAGGTCTAAGTCTCTGATGTCCCTAGAGCTGAAGCACTGCCCTGGAATACCCAACTATGGGCTCGGTGAGAGAATTAAGCTCCTAACTGGAGTAAATACCTGCAGTCAAGTCTCTGTTAGGAGCAGCCAGACACAATCTCTAATGCTGGGCTACAGTGCTGGGCCCAGAGGGAGCTGCTGCCACCCCAGGCTCCTCTGCTTTAACTATGAGTCAGCCACAGCCAGGGAAAGTCACTGAATGGCATTTCAAATTGGAAGAGAAATAATGGATTTTCAACAAACCCTGGGAAGATGTTAAAAACAGTAATGGAGAAGGAAGGAAGGTCTGATACAAACCCAGAAATTCTGAAATAAAAGATCGATGACTTAAACCTCATCAAAATTTAAAAAAAATTCTTTGTGGCAAAAATCACCCGTATCAGTCAGGATAAGCTAATTAGGCTGCCATGGAAAAAGGTTGAATTCTTTGTGATAAAAAGCAACAGAAGATTATATGTTGCCCATGCTACCTGTGCACCTGCAGGTTGGCAGGGGCCTGTGTTCCCATGTTGACATTATTGTCACCTTCACTTTGGGTTCTCAAGTTGAAGGCATGGCCACTGTCTGCAGTTGCCAACTGCTGTGCCGAGAGGAAGAATGAATGTGCCCAACACTGAGAAGGCAGGCTTCAACCCAAAGTGACATACATACTTCTGCTGGTATTTAATTGCTACATGAGGTCACACAGCCACACCTGGTTCAACAGGCCGAAGGACAGAATGCCTTCTTGGTGATGGAAGTGGGACACCTATGAACAATATTACCCAAAAGGTCTAATCCACTGGGAAAGTTTCAGGCACTCCTATTATACACAAAGGGCTAATTTCTCTGATAAAGGAAAAGCACCCACCGATCATCTAGAAAACGAGCACATCTGATAGGAAAACAGAAAAATGATATAAACAGGGATTTTACAGGAAAGGGAATTAAAGATGACTTAACTTGCTCATAATAATATTGAACATTAAACCAGATATGGTGGCACATACCTGTAATCCCAGAAATCTGGAAGACTAAATCAAGAAGATCACAAGTTCAAGTCAGCCTGGGCAATTTAGAGACTTAGCAAGACTATGTCTCAAAATTTTTTAAAAAAAGGACTACGGATGGAGTTCAATGCAAAGATCCTGTGTTCAATCCTCAGTGCTGCAAAAAAAGAAAAATTGGACATTACAATTACACGAGATACCAGTTTTCACTCATCCAGTTGGCGAAGGTCTATGCAAGTGCAAGTGGGCATATTCATACACGGCAACTGGGCTAGAAATTGGTATAACTCTGTGGAAGTCTGTCCTGACACAGTTTAAAGGAGAAGAGGTTTATTTTGATTCAGTTTATAGAGGTTTCAGTTCAGAGTCAGCTCACTCCAAGGCAGGGCAGCATGGCAGAGGGACATCACAGAGGAAAAATAGTTCATGGTATGGCAGGCAGGAAGCAGAAAGTGATTCAAGGGAGGAGAGAGGGAGATAGAAGACCCTTCTAGGCCCTGTCCACAGTAATCCACCTCCTCCAACCAGGCTTCACCTCCCAACATCACATTTACCGTTAAACTCATCAGTGGACCAATCCACTGATGTGTATCACACATGCATGATCCAATCACCACCCCAAAGCCTCACTTATGAGCACACATGTCTTTGGGGGAACATCTAACAGAGGCAGTTGGCATGATGTGTCAAGATTTAAAATTCACAGACCTCTTAATAAGGTTCTTTAGTTCTGAAAATGTATCTGGTGATAAACATCCTATAATGATCTTGTACTTCCAGAAATGCATCTTACACATGTGGGAAGTGATATCCACTCAAGCTTTTCTCTTGCATTATTGCATTATAGGAAAAGATTGGAGGCCACCTAATGCCTTTTAATTAGGGACTATTTAAATTATTTAAATTAAATAAATTATTTCCCCCCATGCAAGATAATACTGCACAGATATAAAAAAGAATGGAAAGTTCCTTTTGACATGATATGGAGCAATCTCTAAGATTTAGTATTAAATGGAAAAAGCAAGGCACTGAACAGCATGTATTGGATATACCATTTGTGTAAAAAAAGAAACACATTCTTAAGTGTTTATATATTCCAGAAATGTCTCCAAAAATTACATTTAAAGTGAAAAATATTGGCCACTGATGAGAGTATAAGAATTTTCCTTTTTTATCTTTTAAATTATGAAATTTGTTGGGAGAACAGAAAGAAGCTAGTCAACAGGTGCAGCGTTACAGATGGATGGCAGGAATAAGTACCAGTGTTCTATGGCACAGTAGGGTGACTGTATTCAAAATAATGTATGTGTATTTCAAAATAGCTGAGAGGGAGGATTTTGAATGTTTCACCACAAAGAAACAAAGAATGTTTGGGGGTGATGGATATGCTAATTATCCTGATTTGATGATTATACAATGTATATAAAAATCAAAACATCACATTTACCTTATAACTTTGTACAGTTATTATGTTTCAGTTACAAATAAAACAAAAATAATTGTGAGGACTATATTCTCTAATCCAACACTAAAGTTAAATATTGAAACAGGAGAGAGAAGACCCAGCATTTCTCTCCTAGTTATATAACAAACAGAACTAGAAAAGCTTGCATAAAACTTGTACAAAAATCTTGTACAGAAATATTCAAAGCAGCATTACTCACAATAATAGCTCAAAGGTAGAAACAGCTGGGAATGTCCATTAATTGACTGATGAGTAAATAAAATGTGGTGTATCCTTACAATGGAAAATTATTCAGCCATAAATTAAAATGAAGTATTGGTACTCGCTACAACATAGGTGAACCTTGAAAACATTACACTAAGAGAAAGAAGCCAGGCACAAAAGGCATTTATTGTATATAGCTCATTTAAATGAAGTGTCTAGAACAGTCAAATCCATAGCAGCAGAAAGTAGATGAGTGGCTGCCTAGAAGGATTGGGTTGAGGGCGAAAGGGAGAAACTGCTAATGGGTACCAGTTTCTTTTTGGAGTGATGAAAATCTTCTAAAACTGATTGTGGTAATGCTTGCACGTTGAATTGCACACTTAAAATAAGAATTGTACAGTATATGAGTTATATCTCAATAAAGTTATTTTTAAAAATAAAAGAAAGAAAAGGGGACAAAAGATAACCCTGGGGACACCATGGGCTCCTGTGAACTAGTGTCTCAGCAGACCCCCCAACTCAGTCCTCTCCAGTTCACTCATATGCTTCCCAAGAACCCAGTAGGGCAGCTGTCCTACCCAGGGCTGGCCCTATAATGCAAAGACTTTCCTCCAGGTAGCTTATTTTGGAAAGAGATTCCAGGAAACGTCAGTGGTAGGGAGGGGGATGGGAAAGGTAAAATAAGGCAGGAGAAAGGCAATCTAAGTTTTCTTAATTGTGCTGATGATTACTGTGGGCAACTGAGGTTCAGTCCTGCTGGGGAACCACTGAAGAGCCATGCACAATGTACCTGAGAAAAGTAAGAAGTGGCTATGGCTCTGGTAGCTTTTCTGCTGGGCAGATAGCAGGCCACGTCTGCTGTAGTGATCAGGGATGTAACAGGAGCAAAATGGTGGGCTGAGGGCTGAGACGGAGAGTGACTGTCTGACCCAGTACCTCTAGAGACCCTTTATTGTCACTCTCCAGAGTTCTCCCCTGCTGTAAAACTCTCCAGACTTGACGGAAAGCCTGACATCATTTCCAAATACCAAACTCACCCTTACACAACAAATCTTTTCTGCCTTAGTAGAACCAAAAAGGCACGTGCACAGGTCTGTTACAGATTGGATCTGATGTTCCCCCAAGGCCCATATGTGAAAGACACAGTCCTCAGCTCAGTGCTATTAGAAGGTGGTGGGAACCATTAAGAGGTGCAGCCCAATGAGAGGCCTTAGGTCTTTGGGCACCAGCCATGCTCTCAAAGCATATGGTAGAACAATAGTATCTTTCTTGCTTTTGCTTTGGGCCATGAGGACAAGGACTCCTCCACCATGCCATATGTTCTGGCCATAATGTCCTCCCACCCAACCAGGGACTGAGGCCTCCAGAACTGCGAGCCAAAATAAACTTTGCCTCTTGTAAGTTGATTTATCTCTGGTATGTGTTACAGTAACAGAAGGCTAACTAACACAAGGCCACTGAATGCACCAGATGTGGTTTTGTTTTTGTTTTTGTGTTAATAGTCACTCTAAGCCAAGTCTATCACATGGGGAATGATCAGGTTGTAGGGTTTGTTTTGGGTCAACAGTAAGGAGTGATTATAAAGCTAGGAGCTTAGTTGTCTTAAACTGACTCTAATGACACTGCCCAAAGGGAGCTTAAGAGATACCCTGAGACACAGTCACAGCAGTGTTGCTACATCAGTGCACGGACTCCAAAGCAGAGGCTTTTTTCATGGGACAACAGTCACACAAATAAGGAGGATGATAGTACAGGCAGAGTGGCCCCTATTTGGCGGTGCTAAGGGACAAGTGCCCCAGGCTTTCTTCAGAGAGAAAAACTCAAACTTCTCCATCCAGCCGCTCCCAGTAGCACCCATCTTCAGCATATTAGAGGAAACCAATAGCTGACCTCAACCCCCTGGCCAGGATGGCTGGGCAGATAAGAAGGGGCTGAGTCCCCTCCTCATGCAACAGCCCCAGGGGCTGGCAGCAGTATGTCACCATGTGGCAGACATCCAGGGTGTCTGTGCCCATCCCAGTGCCACAGTTGATAGAAGGAAAGGGTCCCTCATGAGCTAAACTATTCCTGAAGTTGAGAGTCCTGAATGGACCTCACTGACACCACTACCTTGGCAACAGAGCCCTCTCAGAACAGGGTCATTCCCCCAAATGGCAGCAGATCAGCAGGACTCTGGGAACCATTAGACATGGTCCCAAAGAACCAAAGCTATTGTGTCACCTCATTTTGATCTCCAGAAGTACTCCAAACTCTACAACCGGCTTTGTACCACCTAACTAATGCTACAAGGGGTGGATCTGGACTCTTCGGTACCTACGACTAATTTGCCAGATGATGACAGTTGGTAACAGAAAGAAAACTCTAACCCTAGCCTGACTTTGGAGTGTAGCTCTCTAAAAAAAAACACATATTACTTGTACAAACAAATGGGGTTCTGCATGATATTTTCATACACACAGCATGTGCTGATAAATCCAATCTCCCTTTCCTACCTTCCTACACCTCCAACCCTTCCCAATCTCTAGGAACCACTTACTATTCTACTTTCAGGTCAACTTCCTTTAGCTTCCATATATGTGAGAGAATATACAGTATTTGCCTTTCTGTGTCTGGCTTATTTCACTTAACATAATGTCCCCCAGTTCCAACCATTTTGCTGCAAATGAAAGGATTTTATTCTTCATCGTGGCTGAATAACACTCCATTGTGTATACATACCACATTTTCTTTATCCATTCATCTGTTGATGGGCACCTAGGTTGATTCCATATCTTAGCTGTTGTGAATAATGCTGCAATAAACATGGGTGTGCATGGGTAGGCATCTCTTTAATAGACCTAGTTAATTTCCCTTGGATATGGAGCGGGAAAGCTGGATCAAATAATAGATCAGTTTTTAGTTTTTTGAGGAGTATGATTCTTATTTCACTACCTCTGCTGATACTGTCACATTGCTAGAGGTGGCTCTGTAGTAGGTTGAACTGTGCTCCATCACCACCACCAAAAAAGGTCCAAGTCCTGACCCCTGGCACTTGTGAATGTGACCTTATTTGGAAATAGATTTTAAATGACAGCATCCTGAGTTTAAGGTAGATCTAAATCTAATGACTGGTGTCTTACAGGAGGAAGCGGGAGATCTGAGACACATGGACACAGAGGAGTGTTTTGAGGACAGGTAACTGGAGCAATGCCACCACAAGCCAAGAAAGGCCTTGAAGGGGTGAGCAAGGCTCCTCTCCTATGGTTTTGGAGGGACTGCAGTCCTGCCACCTCAGATCTCAGACCTATGGCCTCTGGAATTGGGAAAAAACTTGTCTCACAGCCCCATTGTATGGTCACTTGTTACAGCAGCCCTAGGAAACTCTCATAGCCCCTTCTTAAGAACTCCCCAGATATAGAAAGTTCTGCCTGTCAGCATGGCAAAAGGGTGAGGCAGACAGGCCAGTGCTCAGAGCCTTACTTCTCAGGCCATGGCTCCCTAATCCCTTGGTATCCTGGTGAGCAAAGGGTAGGAGACACAGGGTCACCAGTGTCCTGGAATGTAAGTTGACTCAAAGATTCTGAGCACAAAGCTAAGCAATTTAACTGACAGGTAATTTACAAAGAGGGAGGGGCTGTGGTCACAATACCAAATTTGTCTGAAAGGAACTTCAGCCAGGCAGGGAGGCTAAAGCAGGAGGACTGTAAGTTCAAGGTCAGTCTGGGCAACTTAGTGAGACCTTACCTCAAAATAAAAAATAAACAAGAGCTGGGGATGTGGCTCTGTGGTAGATTGCATACCTAGCATGCATGAGTGTCACCAATCAGTTGAGGGTTCTTTTGTTCAATTCAGATAGAAATCATCAATTAGCAAAATGTAGCTCTGCTAGCAGCCCAGGGCTGCTACCAATGGCAATGGCCTCGGCCTGTACTGTTACAGCTCTGGATGCTGATGCTGCCAACTGACACCATTTAATGCCAGACAGCTGGTCAATACTGCCAGTTGCTGGTCTCTGTTACTGATCTTTGCCAGCTGCTGGTCTGTGGACTTCTTCAGGGCTAAGAGCCCCAAGTGTTTATAACTCTTGTTTAAAGTGTCCACACTAATCCCAAGTAGATATACAGGACCTTTTGAGCCCACAGCACCTGAGAAATAAATCACGAGCAGATTTACAGGACCAGGGAGAGAGGCTTTACTTGAACAGAACCTTGCTGTAGGACTGTGGGGTATGGACAGCACACCAGAGGGAGCTCTCCTGGACCAACCCAAGAAGTGTTGAGGGAAGTGCTACTTATATAGTAGCTACAAGCCTGTGATTGATCCAAATTCAAGCCTGCTTGATTGGCCCAAATTAGTCTAAAATCAAGCCTTCTGATTGAAGCCTACTGATTGGTCCAAATTAAATTCTACTGCTTAAATTCAAGCCTACTGCAGTCAGGGTAGACAACTCCTTGGAGTGAGTGCAGGGAGTCCAGGATAGTTACAGCTGTCCTGGTGGCAGTTCAGCAAAAGGTCAGAAGTCTTGATATTTGATCGACAGCTGTTATATCTCTGCAAAAATGGCCAGGTTAGAGATGGGATGTAGCTCAGTGGCGCAGCACCTGCCTGGCAAGCACAAGGCCCTAAGTTCCATTCCCATTACCAAAAAGGAAAAAAGGAAAAAATAAAAAAGAATGGCCAGGTTAAAAATGGGAAATCTTTAGAAGGGTTAACTATATTAATCACAACGTATTGGGATTTGGGCATATTAATAATAGGACCAGATCCCTCCCCAATCCTAATGTGAAGAAGCCACATTTGGGGATTCTTCAAAAAGGCAGCAACAAAATCTAGAGCAGTGGTCCTGAGGAAGAGGCACCACAGCTGACTGCCAAGTTGTACCTGCATAAGGGCAGCCCAGAGAGTAGATGAAAAGTGAATTTTGGAGTGTGGGGAAGAGACTAAGCCAAGCTACCCCAGCCCTGCCCCACCAGGAGACATCAGATAGGGAGTGAGGGGAAGTGAGGGGTGAGACAGGACAGCTGTGAGTCAAACCACATCCCCTTCCAGCCATCACAGGAAGAAGGGGAGAAGCAGGCACTCCTTCTGTCTGTCTCATGAGTCCTAGGTTTGATCCCAGCATAGGAAAAAAGAACCTTCACAGCAAACCTGTAGTTCTTTGGAGCTATGCCTCTAGACTCCCTTAATGCAGCTACACTCTGTGGGGTACTCACGTTTGCCCCACTGGAGGAGGAGGAGGAAAAATCTAACATGGTGGAGATGGCTTTTCAGGCATCACAGACGAAGCTCCACTCTGGAATTGCTGAGCCCCCAGAAGTGCCCCTCCTAGGTTCTCAGGGTGCCCCAAGGGAGGACATGCCAGCTGTGGTTCTGACTTCCAGGCCCAAGTCCAAGCTCCACAGACCCCTTTGGCTTCTAGAATCTTGCCATCTGGCTCATGTAAAGGGGCCTCAGCCCCAGTGCTGCATGGCCTGAGGACACCTGGGGTGCGCACAGGATGCTTGCTTCAAACTTCATCAGGACCCCTTCCCAGGCTGGTAGGAGGAAACTGAGGGGACAAGAGGGTTAGGCCATCAGGGAAACCGCTTTCCTAGGATGAGGCAAAGGAGAAGGAGCAATTCATCTAGATTAAGAGAAGAAAGAGTATCACCCCATGTTGGGAAGGGGCCTTGCTAGCTCCAAGCTCCTACTCCCAGCCTTCTGTAGGGCTCAGAAGGCCCCAGGGCAGGTGGCAGCGGTGAGGCCACAGGTCCTTGATGGGAGGTCACTCAGAAGTAGGTGCTGGGCTCTGAGTTAATCATTGTTGACTTTGAGGGAGTGGGAGCTATTGGATGTTTTATTGATGTTGATGTGATGTGGAGAGAATTTGCAATTCCCCAAATGGTTCCAGAACAGAGCACATGAAGGCAGAACAGTCTCTTCTCTCCCCCCACTGAATATGTTTCATTCAAAGTGCCTTTCCAGTGATGAACACCGGATTGAACTAGTAGTCTATTGTCCCCGCACCTGTGGTGGAGGGAAGGAAGGGCCAAGTGGGGGCTTTTTCCCCTCTGCCTTGCCTCTTTGTCATCCCTTCTTGTGAGCTGGGGGTGCAAATTTCTCTTCACACCTTTCCTGTCCCCCCTGACATGAGTTTGAAAAGTTTCTTCAGAGAGAAAGGGTCTTGGGAGAGCTGACCCCTTTGCATTTCTCTCACCTACCTCAGAGAGACACCTGGATGCCAGGTGAAGTCAGGAAAGAACTGCAAGGAGCATCTGGAACTCTGTGTTTGTCCAGCCCTTGGTGGCCCATGCTGAGCATCTATAGGATCATAAGCAGGTCCCAGGAAAACTCAGTGGCCCTCACACCACATGTGGTTTTCTTGTAGGTGACTTTCTGCCAGGCTCTCCTCTTGCCCAGCCTGTTCCCCTCTTGTTACAACAATACAACCTCAGCCCTTGTGTGCCCCTGGGTACTATCCTTACGTCCAGCTTTGTCTCCCTCTTGGGCCCAGCAGATGCATAGGCTTCTCCATGGGCCATATGATGTGTCTCTGCACTGAGCATCTCCCTCCTTCAATTCCATCCTAGGTCCTCTGTGGAGGCCCATACTCAGCCTGTCCTGCACACCAAACTCCAGGCCTGCTCAGGAATGCCATGGGCACATGTGTATGTGTGCAAATTCAGCCAGAGTTGTGTGCACACACATGATGACCCATGTACTTCAACTCATGTAATCATCCTTAATTTTCTAGATACTGGGAACCAATTCCCACAAGAAGGTTCTGGAACCCAGTCATGCTGTGTGTAAGCACAGTCCTTGTGGTGCCTCTGATGCTACCAGTAATTGAACAGAAACCCCTGCCTGGCAATGAGCTGAGCATAACATCCCAACGGGAATGCTACTCCAGCTGTTCCCCTTCACAGGTGAGAAGGTAGCAGAGGGCACCAAATCGGTCTGACCCCAGAGCTCACGGTCAGCACCCTCTATTGTCCCCAGTTAGGGGCAGCACCATCACACCCCGGATAGTGAAAATGTTCACAGACAGTTCTCAGCCAGCTCTCTCATCACCACCCAATGTGCCAGTGCTGCACATGGGGGCACCACACACCACAGCAAAACTGGGAACTTTAAAATATTTTTTATACTTTTGAATGGAAATTTTCAGGAACTGGTATAATGAACTCCCATGTACCCATCACCCAGCTTCAAAAACTATCAACATTTTGCCAATCTTGTTTCATCCACTCTCTCCCACACACTTTTTATCTGAAGATTTTAAAGCGAATCTCAGACATTTCATTTCACCTGTAAATACTTCACGATGGCTTTCTGACAGATAAAAACTTCTTTTCCTTTAACCTGATTACAGTGCCATCACTTAACAAAATGAGTGATGGCTCCTTAATATGATGTAACAGTCAATGTCCAAATTTTCCCGTTGCCTCAAAAATGACTTTTTACAGTTGTTTCTTCATATCAAGATCCAAATAGGGTTTGTCCATTGCATTTGACCAAGGTCTCCTAAATCTTTATCCATCCCTCACCCTCCACACACACATTCTCTCTGGTCCCCATTACCTTCTACAAACAGGCCATTTGTCCCATGGAATGTGCCACATTCTAGCTCACTGAATCTCTTTGTGGTATTGTTTAACATTCTCTTTAATCCCCTTAAAGATATTTCTAAAGGTATAAAGTAGACCATGTCACTTCTCTGCTTAAGATACTCCCAGGGCTTCCTACTGCCATGAAAAGAAAACTCATGCCAGGTACACTTACCCATTCCTGTAATCCCAGGTTACTTGGGAGGCTGAGGCAGGCAGATTGTGAATTTGAAACCAGCCTAGGCAACTTAGCAAGAACCTGTCTCAGAGCAAAAAAAAGGGGGGGTGGGGACTGGGATGTAGCTCAGCTCTCCCTGAGTTCAATCTCCAGTACTGCAAAACAGAAGATCTACACATTGCCCTGGCCCACAGACATGTCCTGTGTTATGACTTCTTTCCTGGATGCCTCTCAAACTTCACCTCCCCACCCCTTTTCCTGCCCTTCAGCTCCAAGTGCCATCCTCCTTTACCTTTTGTGAAACATCCTGGAACTTCTTGTCTCCAGGCCACTGCAGACAGAGGTGTTTCCTCTGACACTGCTCCAGCTCCATTTGGCTCCCCACAGTACTTCTCCTGGGATCTCATCTGCAGGCCATCTCTCCAGACAGGAGCCCCCTCCCCCAGTCTCTTTTGTATTCATCACCTTTCTCAAAATGTGTGGCTATTTCTGCCTACTTGATTGTTTTCTTGGTTTTTAATGGCCTCTTTCCCCTTTCCCCCACAGAAAGTAGGCTCTGGGAGGACCAGGCTGTGACCGTCTGGTGTCTCTGAGGGCTAAAACAGGGCTCAGATATCTTGGAAGCTCAAGTATTTGTTGATTAATAGAACAAATGGAAGGAGAGAGAAAAGATTTACCTTCCAAAGAGCTCACAATCTGGTCCAGGAAAACAAAGCAAACACAAGACTTTCCATTACTGTCTATTAAGCTCTGACTAAGGATCTCCATACTTCCTTGCTCTGGAGGAGATATTTGGGTGTTAAAGCACTGCCTGGAAGGAAAAGCAGGTGCACTCTCCACATGATCGAGTCTGGCAGGAGGGCTGAGTGGAGAGGCCTGAGGTATTCTGGATGCAGGAGGGCATCCTGAGGTGGGCCTCCATTAGCAAAACCTCCTCACATAATTCTCCTCTGTTGAGAGATAAGGAAGTTGAGAGTGAGCAACTTTCCCAGGTACTGAAATGAGGAGATGATAAGTAGGGCTGGAGTCCAGAGACAGTGACACCTCTCGTCCTGCACAGTGAGGAAGAAGCTGGGAGAGAGACAGTGGACACCACCTGCACAGAGACCAGAGAAACTACAAGCTGAGACTTCCCGCCCAGAGGTGGGCCCTGGGAGGGAAACAGTCTGTCAGATCCACCCCATCAGGGCCTAAGGGAGATGGCAGGAGAGGTCACTGTCCCTGCTCTGTCCCACAGCTGTGGGTGACCTCCCTCTGGCGTGAGCCTCTGGAAGCTTTACACACACTCTCTCAGGCTGCCCTACATTATGGCTTTAGTTATTTCTAATTTAAACAAAGGCTCTCACTTGGCCCTTTATGATCCTATCCAACTGAGCTTTTTGTCTTTTAACTAGAACTACGTTTTTACTGTTTTGATCTCGACTGTTTTACTAAGTAATCCTTTAGCTTAAAAAAAAAAAAATAGGATCTTATTTATTTTACTTCTTTGTTATCTTCTCCTTTTAAATGCAGAGAGACCACCGTGTCGCAAAGGACAGGCCAGCAGGGAGCTCCTGGGCTGATGAGGCTGGGCCTGGAGGCCTCAGACCCCAGATGTGGACCGTGTCCCCAAATGGGAACCTTCTGGAAAGACTGCTATTCTCATTCAAAATGACTCACCTCAGCAACACAGATGTACAGAGTAAATGGCTCTTACAGAGAAGATAAGATTACTCCTCCACAGCCCAGAGGACTTACCAGAACAGGGCCTTTTAACTTATTTGTGGGAGGGTAAGTGACATGTTCATAAAACCGTTTTGACATGAAGATTCCTGATATGGCACTCTGTATTCTAAAAGCAGTCATTAAATCCATAGTTTACTGTCATAAGTTACTTGCAAAGCAGATTCTTCCCCCTGCCCCCAAGACCCCAGCCCAAGGGTACAGTGTGAGGCAGGAGTCTCTACAGCAAACATTTTGGGATAACAAGCAACTGACAAAGCTGTGTCAAAATGTCTCCTGTGTGTTCTTCTGATCTAACGTTTACAGTTTTAGTTATTTAGACATATGGGTACCCTTTAGAAGCATAGTGTTGTCTGTGTTTTTGAAATTTACATAAAATTGTCCCATGCTATTAATTCCATTCTGTCTCTTACATGTCTCTCCTCTGGGTTGCTTTCAAGATCTTCCCAATTGCTCAGTGCAGCCATAGTAACTGCTGATTACTTCTGACTGCTGTGTGGTACTAACATACTCATGACAAAGCAGAGACCATCATGGGGACAAAAAACAAATTCCTGGGCCCTTAACCTGTTACTTGTTAAAAGCACAATTTGTGTTTTCTTTTGAGACCATCAGGAACTTAAAAGCAATTTTTTCTAAAACTCATAACTCTTCATAACTAAAAGTAGACAAACCTTGACCTTCATTTTTTTAAAACTCTGGGTCAAATTCTCCTCAGCTCTGCATATAGGCATGTTAGTCATTTAAGATGTAGCTGTCTAAAAGTTGGCAAAATAAAATTTGTTATCCTTAAGTTTACCTAACCTATCTCATTACCCTTCAAGATGGGACACTGAGATAAGAGTAACTAATTCAATTTCCAGGATTCACAGGGACATCTGATTATCAGATTTTACAACTTGCAGTTCCAGACCTCCTCTCTGTGACCGATGCTTGGAAGTCTCCAACCACTGCCCTAAACCTGTGAACACCTAGATTCCAGAAAAACCAGGGCCTCTGACTGAGACTGTCTCAAGCAGAAACAATCATTTCATGATAACGGACTTGAGGCAGACGATTAGGGTGTGACCAGCTGGCAGGCAAGTGGGCATGACTTGTCAATCACAGAGATCCAGAACACATGCACAAAAAACAGTTCCAACGCCTGTACCTGGAACCAATCAAAAAATGTTATCTTCAATATTTCTAGTGAGATCAAGTAGGTTTTTGGTAGGGCAGCCTAGATCTGATGTCAGCCTAAGGAGTAGGGGATACAAAAGACCTCCATCATTAATCTCCTTGCCACTGTGCTCTTTCTTTCTTTAGCCACTCTTACTCTGCAGAGCATACTTCTCTTCCTACCTTTAATAAATATAGACCCTCACTCCTTTTTGCAAGTTTCTTGTTAGGACAAGAACCTAAAAAGAACTTCTGGAAAGAGCATACAGCGCCCCAGAACCCCAGTAGTAGAATCATCCCTAAAACCATGAAGATTCTCCAGGACTAGGAAACTAGGACTAAGATAACAACCAGCTGGACCCTGACCCACCTCAGCTAATCCTTAAAAGCTGGCCACCTGGTGGGCAGGTCAGTCTGACTGCCTCAGCGTGTGCCCACTCTGGCTACTCAGGCTGGAGTCCTTTCCCTATTTGCTCTTACTTTCCTTGTTAGGGCACAGGCTTGATCTTTGTTAGAGTTGTGTTCCCCTTTAATTAAAGCTTTCTTCTGCAAATTTGTGCTCTAATTTTAATTTCCATTATCCCTGAAGCAAAGACCCACATTAGCTGGTGACAATATTCCATCATACACACTGCCATGTTCAATTCACCCATCACCGAGTGAAGGACACCAGGCTGTCTCAGATCCCCTTCACTAATATTTCATAAAGTTTCACTTTTCTAGTTTTTCCCAATCCAAGGGGTTACAATTAGGTACCTTCTTATTTTATTTGTGTTTAATGAATTAAACAACTCTTCATATAGTTATAGCTATTTAAATGTCTATTACTGTGAATGGCCTGTTTAAATCCCTTCCTTTATTTCCTACTGGATTCTTGTGTTTTTCTTATGGATTTGCAGTTTTTTACATATGCCGAATATTAAATCTTTGTCAGTTTAGGCTTTAAAAATACTACTCCCATTCTATCGCCATTTTGTTAGCTTTGCTTATACAGTGCTTTTTCTTTGAACACAAATCTATAATGTTGATGTGACTAAATTAATTTATTTCATGCCTTGTGAATTGTATATGATTTTTGTTTCATTATTTCTTTCCAAAGAAGTTCTCATTTTGAATTTCAGAGTTTTCTTGTTTGTTTTTGGTGCTGAGGATCAAACCTCAGCTCTCTCACATGCTAGGCAAGCACTCTACCAACTGAGCTTCATCCCCTGCCAGTTATTTTTAATGTCTTTTTAAATTTATTTTTATAATTTTTGCTTTTCACATTTAGGCCTTTACCCATTTGGAGTTTTTAAAATAGAATGTTCAACATGAATCCAACTTATTTCCAAAAGAGTAGAGCATTTTTCCTAATACACTTCCCTAAATAATTCATCACTCCCTCACTGATTTGTGATACAACTTCTGCATCTGAGGAGTTCCCTTGTAGTTTTGTTTATTTAGATTTGTTTGTATTTACTAAGTTTATTTGTTTATGTATATCTACACCTGTTTCTGAAGTCTTACTCTGTTCCTTTGGCCGTTTTGTTCCTAGGGCAATAACACACCACATTTACTTATTTAAGTGGTACCTTGGTTCACAAACTTAATTCTTTCCATGATTCTGGTCACAAACTGAACTGAACAAGAACCGAATCAAATTCAATGGTTAGTTTCAACGTTGACCTTATGGGGAAATTTGACTCGGTTCTCATACAATCCGGTTTGCAACCAGAATCATGGAAAGAATTAAGTTCGTGAACTAAAGTACCACTGTGTTTGTTTCTTTGTTTGTTTGTGGTACTGGAGATTGAACCCATGGCTCTCCCACTGAACTACATCCCCAATTTTTTTTTTTTAGACAAGGTCTCACTAAGTTGCTAAGTTGCCCAGGCCAGGCCCAAACTTATTATCTTCCTGTTTCAGCCTCCTGAGTGCTAGGTTTACAGGCACGCACTACCACACCAAGCCTTAATCAATTTGATTATCAACAAAACAAGCATTGCGCTTTTTAAATTAGATTAGCTATTTGTGAATCTCAATTCTATATAGATTTTATAATCAGTTTAATTCCCCAGTATTCCTGCTGGAATTTAACTGAATGTAAAAATTAATTTGGAGCTAATTGGCATCTTTCCAAGACTAAATCATCCCAAACATAGATATAGTATTTCCATTTATATAGGTCTTTCAATTAATGGTCTTTAGTAAAATTTAATTGTTTTCCTTTGTGCTCTGGGCCTTCTTTGTTATGTTAATCCCTAGGACTTTTGTGTTTTCATTGCTATTATCAGAGACAGATTTATTCTCATTTCTAGGATCTTGGGAGGGGCTTGGAAATAGGTCCATGTTATTGTAAAATTGGAAAGGTGGGGAATTTTAACCATGATTGGTGATGATAGCTCTCTTTCCATCCTAAGTTCCCCTCCACTGCACCTGTTGGACAGCACTGGAATGATCACAGGTACCTAAGAGGAACTTAAGCTGGAAAAATGTCTAGCTTGGAGTTGATAAAATGTATTTATATGGTTTGCAATCTCTTCCATGTGTAGTGAAATCGTTACCTGGTGCCTTGACATCTGAATGACTTCTGGAACTTCCTGGAATTCTTCCCACCTGGGTTCCAATTCACTAGACACTGGGACACAAAGATGCAAAGATGGAAGGTGTAAGTCAAGCACTTAATTTGTTTTTTAAAGTCTTTTATGCTTGTCATATTTACTATATTTTTCAATTTTTTAAATTGTAATTAGTTGTGAGTTCTTATTTTAAGTAAATATATTTTATAGCTGATTTTGAATTTTCAATTTTATTCTCTATTTATTAAAGTGAGCTCCCAAATTGCATAAACATCTAACCCCTCAAAACCTGGCTTTGGCCCCTATGGTGCCTGCCTGTAACTTGCTACTCCAAAGGTTGAAGCAGGATTGAAAGGTCAAGGCCAACTTGGTCAGTTTAGCAAGACCCTGTCTCAAAATTTTATAAAAAGGGAAGGAGATGCTAGAGATGTAGCTCAGCAGTAGAACAACTGCCCGGCATGTGTGAAACCCTGAGTTCAATCTCCCCACTGCTTGAAAAAAGAAAAAAAAAACTAGACTTGTCCTTTGAATATTATCAATAATATTAAATTTTTTTGGTACTGGGGATTGAACTCAGGTCCTTGTGCTTGCATGGCAGGCAGCGAAACCACTGAGCTAAATCCCCGGCCCAATATTAAATTTTTGTATTCAAATTTCTTTGTTAATCTAGAATCCAACAACTTCCTTAAACTCTCTTTTAAATTTTTATTCATTTACTTATTTATTTTGAAGTTCTAAGGATTGAACCCAGGATCTTCACACTGAGCTACATCCCCAAATCTTTTTTAATTTTTTCTTTTAAGACAAGGTCTTGCTAAATTGCCCAGGCTGGGCTTGAACTTGCAATCCTCTTGCCTCAGCCTCTCAAAATTTTAGGATTAAAGACATGGACCACCAAATTGAGTTTAAACTCTCTTAACAGGCTTAAATGTTTGTTGACTCTTTTGGGTTTTCTCACTAATTATTATATCATCTGCAAGTGACTATTTTATGTCTGATTTTCCAATATTATATTTTTAATTTCTTTTTCCTACCATTGCTTTGGTCAGGACCTTCAGTAGTCTGTTGAACGGTATACAGTAACAGTGAGTATTATCTTCTTTCTCCCCCACCTTAATCATAGTACATCAAAAGTTTCTTCTTGAAGTGTGGCATTTGCTGCAGAGTTTGTTAGCTAGTCTTTACCAAATTAAGAAAACTCCTGAGTCCTTGAATGTTTTTATTGGTGCTGAACTTTATCAGAAGCTTTTTGCATACATTTAAAAGACACTATAACTTTTCTCCTTTATTACTTTTATCAGAGTTGGCAAAATGTAGAGTACACACCAAATCTTTTTTTTTTTTTTTTTTTTTGGTACCAGGGATTGAACTTGGGACCTTGTGCTTGCGAGGCAGGCAGCAGAACCACCTCACCAAATTTTAACAAAGATATTAAATGGAAAGAGCCACACCTACTTATTTACATATTGTCTACGGCTGTTTTCACACAACACTGGCCAAGTTGAGCTAGTTGAGACAGGCACCACCAACTCACAAAGCCTGAAATATTTACTGTTGACTGCTACTTTAAACTGATGGCTTATATTGGTATACTTTCTAATATTGGGCTGTGGTTGTAGCCCAGCAGTAGAGTATTTGCCTTGCATGCAAGAGGTCCTGGATTTGATCCCTACAAGAAAGAAAAGAGTGAGGAGGGGAGTCCAGTATCACTTTGATACTTCTTATTTGCAGATGATCTCTTTTTTTTCTTCTATGGAAACTTTCTCTTTTTGCTTTTGATCCTCCTAAACCTTGCTTTGATTCCAGCAATGAACAAGTGGAAATTGAAACAAAAAAAAATATCATTTACATTAGCATTCCCAAAATTAAATACTTAGGCATAAATCTATCAAAATATATGTAAAAATTATGAAGAATACTATAAAACTTTGATGAAAGAAATCAGGGAAATAAATAGATGGAGAGATATGTTCTTTCTTCTTTTCTTTTTTTTAAACAGGGTCTTGCTAAGTCACTAAGGTGAGAAGTTGCCCAGGCTAGCCAGAGCTTTCTATTTTCCTGTCTCAGCCTCCCAGTATGCTACATCCAGCTTGATGATGACATTTTAAACACAACACCAAAGGCACAATCCATTAAAAAAGGTAATTGATAAACTCAATGGTACAGTTTGAATATGTCCCCCAAATTTTATGTGCTGGAAACCTAATACCTAGTCAGTCTCTTTCTCTCCCTCTCTCTCTCTCTCTCCTCTCTCTCTCTTTCTCTCTCTCCTTCTGCTGTGTTATGGTGCAG
Source organism: Heterocephalus glaber (assembly GCF_053883595.1). NCBI lineage: Eukaryota > Metazoa > Chordata > Mammalia > Rodentia > Bathyergidae > Heterocephalus > Heterocephalus glaber. The sequence continues at coordinate 35,320,559 of NW_028258294.1, read as the reverse complement.
CAAACAATAGTTGTCAAGAGAATGAGAAACAGGCCACAGACCGGGAGAAAATATTTGTAAAAGACATATCTCATTGCCAGGACAAAACACTCAACACCCACAACCTAAAGGAGGACAGGTTTATTTTAGTTCATAGTTTGTAGAGGTTTCAGTTTGTAGTCAGCTGACTCCAAGGCAAGGCAGCATGGCAGAGGGGCCTGGCAGAGGAGAAACAGCTCATGGTGTGGCAGTGGGAAGCACAGCAGGATCAAGGGAAGAGGAGATTTTATATATATATGCATGCCCACAGCAACCCACTTCTTCCCACTAGGCTTCTTCACCATGCAACATCACACCTAGCTATAAATCCATCAGTGGACTAATCCAGTGATGAGTGTCACACACCCATGATCCAGTCACCTCCCAAAAGCTCCACTTACACGTGCATGAGGCATTGAGGGGACATCTAGATATAAACCATAACACTGATAAAAAACTATTACCCAAAATATGCAATGAACTCCAAAAATTCAATAATAAGAAAACAAACCACTTAAAAATGAACAAAAGACATGAACAGACACCTCACCAAAGAAGATATACAGATGAGAAATAAATGTATTACAAGATGCTCCACCTCCTATGTCATGAAGGAGTTGAAAATTAAAACAGCAATGAGATATCACTACATATCAGTGGCAACAGCCAAAATCCAAAACACTGATACTATCAAATGCTGGCAAGGATATGTCATAACAAGACCTCTTACTCATTGCTGGTGGAAATGCAAAATGCTACAGCTACTTTGGAAGACGGTTTGACAGTTTCTTACAGAACTAAACATGCTCTTATCATATAGTCCACAATCCCACTCCTTGGTGTTTACCCAGTGTTGAAAAATTGTGTTAACACTAAAAGTATTAATTAGTGTTAACACTAAACATTGCATACAAATGTTTACAGCAGTTTTAGTCACCATTGCCAAAAGTTGGAAGGATCCAAGATGCCCTTCCATAGATGAATGGGCAAATAAACTATGGTACATTCAGATAATAGATTATTATTTAATGCTAAAAAGAAATGATCTATCAAGCCATGAAAAGATGTGGAGGAATCTTAAAAGCACATCGTCAAGTGAAAGAAGCCATTCTGAAAGGCTGATGGTTCCAACTCTGGGAAAAGGCAAAACCATGGAGACAGAAGATCAGTGATTTCAGAAGGGAGGGGTGAGAAGGGATAAATAGGCAGAGGATAATTAGGGCAGTGAAATTATTCTGTGTGATGTTATAATGCTAGCTATATGTCATACATTTGTGAAAACCCATAACTGTATAACACCAGGAGTGAATTTTAAGGACACTGGATGATCCATTGTAAAAGAGGACTAGTCTGGTGTGGACTCTTAGCTGTGGGGAAGCTGAAAGGTGGGAGTGAGTGGGTGGAAAAATCTCTGAACTTCCTCTTCATTTTTGCTATAAGCCTAAAATTGATCTAAAAATTTTGTAGCACAAAAGATTAAACTTTCACTCTAATATGTTTTCCCCCCACTCACCTTTGTCTTATTCAGCACCCATTCTGTCTGAGGACTTACATGTTTACTTAATGGAAAATCTAAAGTCTTTTTCTTTTTTCAAATGTATTTCCCTTCTATGTATTTCATCTTCAGAAACATATAGTAGATATACATGTACCTATTTATTAGTATACTATTTCCTGTCCTCAAAATCTCTTATTTTCTTTTCATTACCAGGTTTCATTACTGAGCCCAGGGCCTTTGCACTGAGCTAAACACCCATCCCAATTTAATTTAATGTAATCTTTTTGGAGAGAGGGTCTTGCTAATTTGCTAAATTGCCCAGGCTGGGCTCGGACTTGTGATTCTCCTGCCTCCACCTCCCAGAGTGCTGGGATTACAGGTGTGTGCCTCCACACTCAACTTCATATATTTTTTTCTCCTATTCTTTTTCTGTGTCCCTAGGAGAGTTCTTAGATCCTTCCGTATCCTCCATTGTTCCATGGAATATCAGATTTCATTGCCTGGATGTCCCCCAGAGCTGAGGAAGGCAAGAAGCCCGGGAAAGACATTCCCAGAATCTCGATTCCAAGGGCCATTCCCTGGTCCCCTTACTCAGAAGCAGCCTTTCCTTCTCTGCTCTGTCAGGCCCTGCCCTGAGCCCCTGAATACGCCTCCAGCCCACTCTCCACTCTTCCTCATTTATTATGCCCCAGTCACACGGGGCCTCTCCCCAGACTTTGAAGCTGCTGAGCTGACTCCCTTCTTAGGGTTGTTCTGCTTGCTGTTCCCCACACTGAAATGCCCTTCTACAGCTCCACCTTCCCACCTCTGCCAGTGTTTTCACTGCCGAATCTTTCTCAGCATTCAAATTTCAGTTCAAGCTGGATGTGATGGTGCACGCTTGTAATCCCAGCACTGTGGCAGGCTGAGGCAGGAGAACCACAAGTTCAAGCCCAGTCTGGGCAATCTAATTTATTACTACACTGTCATGCACAAAAAATGAGGTGGGGTGGGGCTAGGAATGTAGCTCAACATGAAGGCCCTGGGTTCAATCTCCAGTATAAAAAATCAAAACCAAAACCCCCTCAGTTCAGATGATTCAACCTCCTCACAGGGACCATCCCTGCCCACTCTATCTAAAACAGTCAGTGGCCAGTCACACGTCTATCTTCTCACTTCCTTATGCACAGCGTTTATCATACTTGGAACCAGCTAGGACCAGTTGGGCTATGCTGTAGTCACAAAAGAGAGGGATGAAAAGCAACGGGAGGAGTCCCCACTAATGTGTCTTCAGGGCCTATCGTGTGCTGGGCTCTTTGCTGAGTAACTTATATGTGAGGTTTTATTTAATTTATTCAACAGCCATATCATATAGACATTATTGTTATGCTCACTTCACACAGAAGGAACTTGAGGGCCAGGGAGCTGAAGCGGCATGGGCAGAGTGCAGTGGAGTCTGGGCCTGAGCCTCCAGATTGTGGCTCCAGAGCCCTGTGTTCCAAGAAGACTAGTGGCCAGTGTGTCCACTGCAGGGCGGGGGTGCTGGGCCTCTCTCTGTCCAGAGCAATGAGGAGGGCAGTCCCAGGGGCCACCTTCCATTAGGACACTAGGGAAAAATCATGAGCTCATCCCAACCCACAGGGGCCTTTTGGCCATGATCTGGTTCCCCCCACCCCAATTCCACAAGCTCAATACACACAAAGTCAAACAGGGCCCCTCCCCATGCTGAGCCCCCAGTTCCATGGCCCTCCAGCCCCAGATCCGTCAGTCACCCAGTTCCTGGGCACTGCCAGAGTGAGAGGTCACAACCAGAGCCTAGCTCAACACACCCAGCTTGTTCCCCCCGGGGGCTTTAAACAACAGTTGGGGGGCGGGGGGGGGGGTGGGGCTGGACATCTAGATGAGGTCCTGGCATGGTGGGGCTCTGGCAGTGAGGGCCTCTTCCTGGCTTGCAGACAGCTGCCTTCTTGCTGTGAGCTCACGTGGACTTTTCTCCTGTATGGGCAAGGACAAAGAGGAGAAAGGGCACAAGCTGGTGTCTGTTCTTATAAGGACACTAATTCTATCATGAGGGCCCCACCCTCATGACCTCATGTAAGCCTAATCACCTCCCAAAGGCCCCACCCCAAACACCATCACACTGCACGTTGAGGCTTCAACATGTTGGTTTTAGTGGTACACAAACATACATTCCATAACCCTGGGTGTGTATGCACAGATGTGTGAACATACATGGCCATGTGTAAGTGCCTGATTGCTCATCCTGCACCCCTTCCTGTGCCCAAGAGGCAAGTGCATGGACCACACACAAGGGAAGCTATTTCTGTCACCTGGGTCACCATGGTCCTGGGTGTTTCCCTGCAGTACTGTCCCTCTCAATAGCCTGGGGTCACTGTCCGTGTTCTGGTGCTCCCCAACCTTTGCCCAGCCCCTCCTGTGGCAGTGATTCTCCTCTCAGCTGAGATCTTCCACAGGTTTTGTTCTTGCTGCCAGAGCTGTGTGGGCACTGTGTGGCTACCTGTGCACTACAGCCAGCTTGCTCAAGGCTCCTGCGGCTGAGCCTCTGCCCCCTGCTCTGTCCTCTCACTTCCCTCAATGCAAAGAGGGATCTGAGCTGCATCTTCTCCAGGAATAAGGCATCTCTTCTCCATGTCAATTAATCTGAGTCCACCTCTGAGCACCTCTCCCCTGCTGGCCCAGACAGGGTAATGTGTCTCATTCCCTATGTGTATGGACCACACATTTGCCTCCCTCCCTGTTCCAATAGAGCCTAACAGAGCCATAACCCACAGGCTGGAGCACAACAGGAGCCCCGGGCCTCCTCCAGGGCTGTCAATTTCCTGGTGCAGTTTATCTGCACCTTCACTTAGTGTTCTCTTGTCAGAGGAGCTGGTGGCTGTGTGTGACAACCAAGTGAAATAAGTGCTGCTTCTTTCCCACTCCCCCAGTTGCCTGTCCTGTTGCAGAGGACAGCAGAGTGTCTCCCTAGCTTCCACAGATGTCGTTGTATTGTACCTGTCCTTACTTGATCAGTGCTTTATTCAAAATGCCTGGGACCATCTCTCTGAAAAAAGAAAGCACAAGAGAGGTTCACCCTCTTTCTACTTTGCTGCCTGGCTGCTGGTCCCCAGAAAGTTGGGGAGGCAGGACTGTAGGGAGCAGGGTGAGGGAAGCCAGAAAGGCACGAGGTCCAAGGACCACAAGCCTTGAGTCCAGGCTTCTGGAATGATATCCCAAATATCTTTTCCCAACATCTGTGTGTCTATCCTCCCACTGGCACAGGCCGTGGTGGCCTCTCCAAGTTCTGCAGTGGAGGAGGTGAGAGGGGTTTGGGGTTCCCTGCTTAAGAAGAACAGAGTGGTGAATGTTGGTGCTATTGGAGTGAGGGCCGGGGTTCTGACCTCCAAGGACTCTGTGGCCTCATGAACTATGCAACACATTGGCCCACAAGCATCAAACATAGAGTGGACTCCCAGAAAGGGGTGTGATTCTTTCCATGGGAATCCATCCCCACAGATGGGAGAGCAGGTGCAATTCGCCACCTTCTCACAGGAGGTCATTGTCACCATCCTATCACCTTATTTAATCTTCCCAGCAGTGCCATGAGACACTGGTTATTATTTTCATTTTCCATGTAAGGAAGATGATGCTTAAGAGGTCAAATGACTTTCTCAATAAGTGATACAGCCAAGACCCCAAACTAGTCTTCCCACCACGGCAACCCCTGCATGACTCAGGTAGAAGTGACTTCAGCTAGGAGGGCTGGCAAAGATGCGGTGTGAGCGGCTTCACTCACAATGTGCGTGGAGAACAAGACCATCAGGAATGGCAAGATAGATCCAGCCGCCTCCAACAGGTGTCTTGGGGTGGGTTTGTTTTCGCTAGTCAGTAGTTTTGAACCTGCTGGCTGATGTCAGACCTAAGTCCCTAGTAAAGAAGAGCAACAGCTGTCTGCCACAAGCTCACGATGGACTGACACAGGCAACCCTTGTGCCTGAGTGCGCATGCGCACCTCTCCCACGCCCTGCTGTACCCCCTGGGAATCCATGCATATCCACTCAACAGAGCAGCAAAGAGAGGGAGATAAACCTGCATCAGCGTGTGTTCTCCTTGTGAAAACAAAGGAGGAACAGTGCAAAACCTCATGTACTATTCATTGGGAGCAATCCTGACACAATCCCAAGAAAATGAACCCTTTTTAAGCCCACAGCTCCAGCTCAGCCTCTCTGGTGCCTGGGAGTGGCCAGAGTGGTCTGGGAGAGGGGCTGCCTGGCTGGGAGAGGCACGCGGTAGTGAGGCTTAATTATGTTTCACAGAGCTGCACCGTGAAGACAGTTTAAAACCACTTAATTAGCGTAGGAATATACAGCCATAATTATTCTGAAATACGGCCTAACTAACCTATGGAAAAGCCAGGCACACTGCTCGGGAATGATGGAGACATTAGTAGTCTACTAATATAACCAGTCTGCTCTCCAGCACAGCTCTGTGGGAGACACAGCCCTTAGGGACAGGGAGAGGAGAATAAGGTTTTCCCTGGAGTCCGATGGTGTTTAAGAGGAACTGTGTGAATTGGGCAGAAAAGGGAAAACTGTGGTGGTATTTACTGAGCAAATACTAGGGGCCAAATTGCTGTACTCCATTTCTTCTTTAATCTTCAAAATAATTCTTTAAGATAGATATAACGTTCAGAGAGGTTCATTGACAAACCCAAGGTCACACAGCTGGGAAATAGTGGAAGCAGAATTCGCCCTGTGAGGGGCTGCTCCAAAGGCCATGGTCTTCCTGTTATTCCACACCACAGTTGGCAGGCACAGCAGGCTGGGAAGTAGGCTGAGTAGACAAGAGGCCTTTTCATCTCTGAGGGGGTGTCTCGTCCTCTGACATTTTAGAAAGGGGCAGGCACTCAAGCTTTCAGGATATAAGTTCGAGCCGCCAAGCGTGAGATGAGAAACCCCATTCAATTAAGCTACAGTGGGAATGTGTCCCCTAGAGGGCGTGGCGTTCACCTCCACAACTGTTCACAGATGCCTAGAAGATGGCGCTGTTGACACCCAAGTCACCCACATCACCACTCTCAACCCTAGTTCTGTGCCCACTATTAGCCCAAGGCCAGAGAAGCCACGCCTGTGATAATAAAGCAGATTTGAGTTCTGTGGGGAGACTCCTGAACCCAGGGACACTCAGATGCCGTGCGTTCGATGCCCTCTAGGGGGCGCCCGGGAGCCAGAAAGTGGGCTTCGGCTCCTGTCTGGCCAGCAGGTCGAGGAATATTCCAACAACGTCCTCATTCTTCCCTGATCAAAGGAGCCGGGATTGAACCTGCTGTAATCATCCGTCGGGGAGTTTGCTTAAAATTCCCCTAATTACGGGAGAGCAGAAAATTGCTACGCCTCAGACTGAATAGAGAAATCGAAGGCGCCCTGCTCCCAGCTGCCTGGGGGAGATGAGCCAGGCTGGGAACAGAAAGCCTGGGAGAGGCGAGGCGAGCGGCTGTGGATGGCAGTGGTGGAGGGAGGACGATGTCCCGGGCCTGTGCCAGGAGTGGGAGAGAAGGGAAGGAGCCAGCTGCAGGGGGGATGTGGTGGTTGGGTCAGGTGAGGTGCCAGCCTCCCCCGCAGAGAGAAGGGTGCAGGAGCAAGGAGGGTAGGCAGTGGGGAAGAGACAGCCAGAAATGTACCTTTCCTCTGCTGGGGCTGAGGGGCAGGCGGACCCATACCTCTGGCTAAGCGGGAACAAAGGCTCTGGGCTGTCCTGTCTGCCAGGAGGTCAGAGGATGAGAGAAGTGGGAAGCCAGGGACCAAGCCAGCAGGACAGGGCTCCTCCGGGCACCCTTTCTGGGCTGGGCCCCCACAGGCACGTGGAAAGGTCTAGGAGAAGAAGATGGGTATGGGATGTCTGCCCTTGGGAGGTCTCTGTCTGAAAGAGGAGGCTGGCTGAGCATCATAGTCAAAGATCCCATTCGAAGACCCCATGTACACCTCATGCTTACCCCATATGACCCCACCCATGATGGCCCTGCACTGTGGGAAGGGGGTGGGAAAGTGGAAGTGGATGGAGTCAGAAGGGAGCTGGTTGGAAGGCAAGAGCTGAGCAGGAAAAGGCCAGGCTGGAGGAGGGAGAGGTGGACCAAGGGAGGGAACAGTGAAAGGAACCCTGCAGAGTGCAAAGGGATCAGGGTGGCCGTGCAGTGGACAAGGGGAGCCAGGCTGGGGAGATGAAGCTACTTTCTAAGATCACACGGTTCATCAGTGGTTGAATCAGGGTTTGTATTTAGGTTTCAGAATATGTTGTGCGTTACCATGTATGGAGGCAGAGGGTGTGTGGACGTGGGCACTCTGAGAGTGGAGTGCAAGAAGGAAAGCAGAGGCTCAGGCATGAGCTCCTGGGCTGCACTCCAACAGCTGTCATACAAAGGGGAGGTGTGTACAGCACCCCTGGAGCCTCTTCCCACTTCCCAAGGGACTTCTCAGTTGCCTATGCAAGTCTCTGATACTTGGCTAGCATTGGCCCTTTGGGAGTGAGTCTCTGCTGCATTACTGTGCTTGTCCCACTTACGGTGTTGAGACTCTGAGGTTGCCAGTTACCAAAAACCAAGGAATAGCACAACTTACTAAAAGGATATGAGAAACGTCTCAGTGCAGGACTGTGGCCCAGCCTTCGTGAGGACTGGTATCAAGGAAGGAAAGTCAGCAGACACTGGGAATTTTAACTCACCATCTCGCTCTTCTGCCAAGTCCAGCATACAGGCTTCCTTTTCTGGGCAAGACCCCAAGACTCTAGATGACCAGGCGCAGCTCCTGTGTGTGCATGTAACAGACAAAAAAAAAAAACGCACGTAGGCTGTCCGTAGGCCCTGACTCTGACATTCTAAACATCAGACTTTGGTCCACCAGCTTGGCTCCGGTGCCAGCTCTAGTACAGTCAACCCGGACACAGGGTTGTGTCCCAAACGCCACACATCTGCCACTGGGAGCAGCACAGCTCGGAGGCTGTGGGGAATCGGACAATAGCTCCAACAACCCCCATTATACCTGTAGTGACATGACTGGGTGGGGCTGTGTGTACACAAGGCCTGGGGTGGCCGTGGGGGTGTCACCTGTCCCAGCAGGTGCTCATGGGCTCAGTGGTGAGTTGCTCACTGTGTCACACACTTAGCTGTGGCTGAGGCAAACCCTCACATGGGCAGCTAGGACTGAGAGGCTGGGACTGCATCTGGCTGCCAGCCCTGCAGGGGCCAAGGTGGGAAGCAGAAAGCCCAGCAAGCCTGTAGGGAGGCTGGAGTCCCAGCCAGGGCCTGCTGGAAGGGCAGGCCAGCCTCATAGGCTTCAGGGTGGCTGTCTGGGGCTGAGAAACCTGTACTTTAGAACCTTGACTATTTTCACGCTGTTTGTATTTTCTGTAATTATGTCCCTTTTGTTCTCACTCAGTATTTATGAAAGTTCTTTGTGGAAATGCCAGCAGATCCCAGCAGTGCTGAGAGGAACCAACAAAGGGTTTGTGTCTCTCCCTGGGCTCAAGGTAAAAGAAACATTCTCGGAGCCCAGGCATGGAGGAGGCAGGAATGTGGCTGCAGGAATAGGGTGGGAGCAGGATTGCAGCTGGGGGCTCCTCTCCTGCTGGATGTCTCCTTCTCTCACTCTCTCTCCAGGGGCAGCTCTGGGCTCTCTGGAACCATCTATTGTCCTGAACTGGGCGAGCTGGTAAGACTGCCCAGCTCTGGTGGCCTCATCCTGGGAGACAGCAGAAGCCACCTGAGGTCCAGACTGGGATGCAAACACCCAGGAAGCTCTCAGTGCCCCAGGAGCTCCTTGGGCCCTGAGGCCAGGAGTGGGGCAGCAGTGGCCTGACTGGATAGCCCAGGGGAGGGAGCCCCACTTTGAGCCCAGGGCATAGTAACATGGATGCTGGAGTGAGCTCTCCTTGACCCTGGTCTCCACTGGGTTCCAAGTCTTTGTCCAAGTTCACCCTTCCCAGCCCTGACTTTTTGCTAGACTGGTCCTGAAAAATGCAACATGGCGTCAGAGCCAAGTGGAGTGGGGGACCTGGATCTCTCCCTGGGCTCAGGGCTCTGCTCTTCAGGGAGGAGCTGGCTAAGGCCCTGACGCTGGAGACAAGGGGAAGTTGAGAAAGGGCAAGATGAATGTCCAAAGTGGGTAGAAAGGTGTTGGGATACCTACGAGTTCCTTGTCTTCTCATACAAAATTGTCACCCATGTATCCCTGGAAGGTCTTGCCTCTTGCCCCCACCCCCACCATGGCATTCCTGACCAGATGCAGTTGCCCTGGGTGGCTGAGCAGCTCCAAGGAGGAGCGAGGTGTCTGCAGCCAGAGACCCAGCAGTGACATGGGACATTAGGTGCTGATGGTTGTGCCAAGCCAGAGAAATGCAATTACAGAAATGATGGGCCCCTTTGGGGACTGTGGGACAAGGACCCTGAACAAGGGTGAGGAAGCTGGGGGCTGAGCCGGAGCAGCTGAAGGATGGAGCAAGGCACAGAGGAGCAGGCCTGGCCTAGGCTGCAGCCTCCTTCCTCCCTCAGCCAGTCTGTCAGCAACCACAGCACCATCACGATCATAACAGCACCTGTGGTTCAGTCACCCTAACATGCCCATACCAGGGGGTGGTGATCTGCATTCCACAGATAGGATAAGGACCCTTGGGGTTGGAGGTTAAGTAACTTGTCTCAAGCCCTGATACATGCAGATGAAAAGGCCCAGCTCCATCTGCACCAGTGTCAGGGCCCATGGCCACCCACCGTGGTGCCCTCTTCCCAGACTGCCCCTACACTGGGCTCCTCAGGGTACCAGGCACTAGTTCAGGCTGGAGTTGTAGGTGGGATCCCCTGGGGGATGGAGAGCTCCTAGTCAGCTGCCTGGTGTGGGGAGGGGACACCTGGCTGGATGACGCACAGAGGTCTTTCCTGGGGAGGGGCAGACCAAGAAGGTGGGAGGTGAAGAGGGCTGCTTGTGTCACCCCAAAGCCTGCATTTGGGTGCCACACCTTGCTCAAAACTCCCACCATAGGGAAGCCTCGGTTCTCTTAACCCTCCCTCCTGGGGCTCTGTCATTGTCATTAACAAGCTTATCCTTCTCTAGCCAAGCAGGCCAGGAGGAGGGGACCTCTTCAGCCCACTCCTGGTGCCCGCCCAGCCCTGCTCACTTGCACACACCCATCATGCCCCAGAGCACCTTGGAGGGTCAGCGTAAGAAACACACTGCCCTCATCGCATTGTGCTCAAAGTAGAGGAAGAAAGGGGGAAGAGGAGGAGATGAGATGGGAAGTGAGCTGCCAAGTGCCCAGACCAGGCAAGGCCGCCTATGACAGTGTTGGCAGCTGACGGATGAAGGCCATGAGGAAGGGCAAGACCACAGGGAAGACAGACATGGGAAGGGAAAACCGCAAGTGAGGAAATTCAAGGTGAAGCCTAGTCTTGCCCAGAATGCCTGTTCCTGAGTTCCCAGTAGTCCAGACTGCATCCATCCTTCCCACCCCAGCACGAATGCCACCTGTTCAGTGAAGCCTTCCCTGACCTCCACATGAAGTTCCCACCATGTGCTTTATCTACACAGACCTACGAATCCAGCCACATTCTTCATTGCATTATGCAAACCTAGCCAGACTTGGGGTTCCACAGGACAGAAGCCAGGTGATCACCCCATTACAAGAGCACCATGACTAATGGTGGGGTGAAGACTGACGGAGAGACGTTCATGGCTGGAGGGGAGGTACTCAGTCAGAAGGCATGGGAGGGGGTTGGTGTTGTTTGCCATTTGAAATCCAGATTGCATTTGGAGACAAACAGAAAAGAAGCCTGCTTCTCCAGAGTCCTAGAGAACTAAGAAAGTGAATGTAGCCATCTCAAAAGCAATCTCAGAGTACAGGGGAGTAAGTGCTGGCTACTCAGAAAATGTTTCTATTGGGGTGGGGGTACACCCCAATGTGGTTTTAGTAGTCACAGAAACAGAATGATTTAGAATATTTAATGGTTTTTTCATTCAGATATTCTATTTTCATCTTTATAAATTCCCACTTGGTTTTTAAAAACCTACTTATCTCTTCATCCTATGCATATTTTCCTCCTCATTTTTGAGCATATGGCACATATTTATAATCATTGCTTTCATATCCTTGTCTACTATTTCTGTCATTTTTCTCCTTTTGGATCTGTTTCTGTTGATTGACTTTTCTTCTGGTTATGAGTCATATTTTCCTGCTTCATTACATGACTATAAATTTTTTAATGAAATGATGGATTTATAAATTTTATATTACTGAATTCTGGATTTTGTTTTATTCCTTTAAAGAGTGCTGAAGTTTGTTCTGGCTCACATTTATTTGGAATAACTTTAATTCTTTTAAGGCTTGTCTTGAAGTTCTGTTGGAGTAGGTCCAAAGCAGCCTTTTTCTAGGGCTAGGGTAATATCTTTCTGAGGGCCCTATGCAATATTTGAAGTTCTACAGATTTCCTCTACCAGCCAGTGGGAATATGAATTGTTACCAATTGTGTGTGAACTCCAGAAACTGTCCAGCTGACTGCTTTCTTTTTGCTTTGTTTTAATTTGTTTTTTATTAGTACATATTTGTGATACATAATAAAGACATTCAACATGAGGACTTTGGTACATGAACATATCACATCATAATCCTTTTTACTTCCTCTTCCCCTCCCCTTTCACTCCACCCCTAGATCCCCTTCCCATCTGTAAACATTCTCTTGTTTCCTATAAACTATCTTTTATTTTACTCTTTAAATTATTTATACTTTGGGTTTCTCATATAAGAGAAATCATTTGATATTTAACCTTCTGTATCTCATTTATTTCATGATTTGGTTTGGTTTGGTTTTGAGAAAGGGTCATACTGTGTGGTCAAAGCTGACCTTGAACTCACTATGTAGTCTAGGCTGGCCTTGAGTTCATGATCTTCCTGCCTGAGCCTTCCAAGTGCTGAGATGCCAAGTGTGAACCACCATGCCTAGCCAGCCTACCTGCCAGTTATTTTTTCATCTTTGTGTTTTATCACTTCTAACATGCACAGATCAAAGTTTTGAAGACCCTTCTACATATTTTTGGAACTCTCTGTATGCAGCTCCCTCTCTCCATATTCTTCCTCATGAATCGAGACCTTCCCCAAATCCAGTCTCTGACTCAGCTCTGCCCCTAGGTTCTGTCTGGCGTCCCATCTCCTTTGCCCTGGCCTGGAAACTCTCTCGTAGCCTGCTTCATCTATTTTCCTTCTCTTGGGGACCACCAGGAACAGACTTTTCAGTAGGTGAGACACTCAACAAACAAAATAAGTAAGTGTGTATCATATTAGAAGGTGGAAAAGCCTGTAGGGAAAAGACAGAGCAGGGTGAAAGAGAAAGAGCCCAGGAAGGAAACTGTGATTGTAAATAGTGTACACAGGGAACACCTCACTGAGAAGGTAAGTTTAGCAAAGTTCTGAAGGAGGTAAAGGAGTGAGCCTACTGCAAAGATCCTAAAATGAGAGCAGGTCTGGGCTGCTCAAGGAATAGCAAGGAGCCGGGCTTAGTGGTGTCCACCTGTAATCCTAGCACTCTGGGAGGCTGGGGCAGGAGGATTGAGAGTTTGAGGCCAGCCTGGACTATGTAGTAAGTGCAACACCAGCCTGAACTACATAGCAAGACCCTTTCTCAGGAAAAATGAACCAACAACAAGGATCCCAGTATAGCTACAGGGGTATGAGAGAAAAATACAACATAGAGAGACTTTTAGGCCACAAAGGATTTGGGCTTTGACTCAAAGAAATGGGAGCCACTGGAAGATGTCAAGAACAGATAAAACCTGGTGTGGTGGTACATACCTATAAACCCAGCACTCTGGGAGGCAGGAGAATCACACATTCAAGCCTTAGCAACTTAGTGAACCCTCTCTCAAAACAAAAAATAAGGGTTAAGTATATAGTTCAGTGTGAAAGTCCTAGGTTCAATCCTTAGTAACACACACACACACACACACACACACACACACACACAGAATGGGGCACAATCTGCCATTGCAAAGCCCTCTCTTTGGCTGCTATGTCAAGAATGGACTTGGGCAGGGGAAGGAGGGGACCAGGCAGCTACTGCAATAATCCATACAGCAGAAGGTGGGAGCCTGGACCTGGGTGGGGACCTGGCAGGAGGCAGTGAGAAGTGCTGGGATTCTGAGTATCATGGTGAAGGATGGGTAGAGGGAGGGTTCGAGGGCTGCTCCTAAGTTGATTGGCCTCGGTAGCTGGGACTACTACTAATGGAGTTGCCACTGGCTTGACACAGGGAAGGTTGCAGCCGTGGACATCTCAACTGTGGAAGGTGAGGTTTGAGATATTTTCTGAACATCCAAGTGGAGTTATCCCTAAGCAGGTGCACATACAAGGTAGGATTCCCTGGGGAGATCCAAGAGACTATGGGGGGAGGAAGTGGGGAGGAACTCCAGAGAGAGAGTCCTGCCTAGTGATCCCCACACATCCCAGGGAGAAACCTGAGCACTCTACCCTACAGAAGGTAGCAAGAGCTGACAACCAAGCTGGCCCTTCTGCATGGCAGCTCCTCCGTCCTTGTTCCGGGAAGTCAGTCCAAACCACTAAAGACAGTCAGATGCTAGCCAGGACATATTTTAAGCAAATTGCATCACTGCCCAAGGACCACAGTCCAGACACTCCCAAAAGCTCCATCCTGCATGTTTCACTCATGACTCTGGACAATATTTGCTCCTCGTGGCTCTTGGGATGGCTCACTACACACCCTGCAGTTGACACAACAGATCCCCATCTCCTCCTTGCCCTTGCTGCCAGGACACTTGTTGGCTGTTTCCAAAGCAGTCTGACACACTTCTGGCTCCAGCTTCTCTTCACTGTGCCTCAGAGCTGGTATATGACTCAGAGGAACATTTTTCCCATTACCTATAGAAAGGAGGTCCTGAGATCCTGAGATGTGAAAATCTTTCCACAAATCTAACCTCCATCCTACTGCTTTTGCCCCATGTTCCTTCATCCTAACATTATAACAGCCCTCTAGCTGGAAAGCTCATCCTTTCACCTACACTTTCCATAGTGTTTCTGGCTGCTCCATTTCTTCCAATTTGTCTTTGTCATTTGGTGTCACCTGTACCCCTTTCTCCTTCATTGCCTGCCCTCTCCTCTGCTACTCCCCTCACACAATCATTCGTCGCAGGCAGTTAGTTTAGGGGTGTGGAGATGAAACCCTAGCTGACTCTGGGAAGGTCCTTTCTCATTTCACTCAAAGGAGGCCAGAAATCACCTGGATGTGACCAAAGTCCTCCACACCCACCTTGACCTTTGACCCCTGCTGTGCCCTGCTGTCCTCACACTGTCCTGACACAGCAGAAGGGGTGTCTGGTACCTTAGGAGACCAGCATCTTCACTCCCAAAGTGACTACCTTCCTGCTTCTCTGCCCATCACCCACACAGACAGACAGACAGACAGACACACACACACACACACACACACACACACACACACAACACTGTTCCTTAAGTGGTGATCAGGGCAGTGGCCAAGTAATCCATAGCTTCTTTTTCTTCTGCTGCTGCGGTAAAATATGGACAGCGGGAACCACGAGAGAAATGAGGCATGAAAATTAATCTGCTTTACAATCCTCATGAATATTTAAAAGCTGATGAATATGTAACTACATTTCTTTTCTCCTCCATTAGTGTCTGCTTTTGAGTTACTCTATAGCTCCCTTTGGTTCCTTTGGGGGCTGGTTGGCTAGACTGATTTTTAAATTGGTTTCACAGGTATCTATAGCTCCTGGGTCTCCCTCCACCCCCAAACCTGAGAAGAAAAGTTGTCCCTTTGAAATTCCTGGCAGAGAGAGACAGAGAGAGGTAGAAGCAACTTCTTCTTCTCTTACACTGAGGGGACACAGGAAAAAGGGAGCTGTTTGAGCAAAGGCCTATAGAGTGGTACAACCTTTTAAGAATAAACCACCTCCTTCTCCCCTAAGCCTTGGTTTCCCCTTGAAGACAATAGCAGGCCCTGCTGCCCAGCTCTCAGGAGTCTTTCAGGACCGTTGTCCAGCCAGGATGGTCTTGAAAGGCCAAGAAATTATGCAGCAAAATACTACCTTCTTCCCACTTAGAAGAATCCAGTATTAAGATAGTGGCATGATACTCTGTGTCCATCCCCTGGGCCCTGGAGTCCACCATCCCACCTAGACCCACACTCTGTCACCCCTGGGACCTCTCCCTGACCACACACCCCACCTTGGCTACTCTGGAGCTGGCTTCCTCCCTCTCAATCATCTGGAGCGCTAGGGCGGGAACGGCTGCTCCCCACCTCCCCACACTATTAATCACCAAGGAGCCAGCAGAAGGAGCAGCAGGGCATCCTCCCAGAGCAGCACGACTTTCCTGGAGCCTGAGGCAGAATTCAGTGTTGAACTGGTATCCTGTAGAGGGAAGGCTTGGGCCTGGCGGCAGGAGGAAGGCGCCATGGGGCGGGGCAATGGGCTGTAGGACCATCCATCCCCACCCCACCAAGTTCCAAAATGCACCCCAACCTGGTAGCAGAGTGAGCTGAAGGTTCTAAAGCCCCGCAGCCAACCAGAGGATCTCGAGATCCAGAGCCAGGCCTGGAATGCAAGACAGACCCAATGCTACTGACCCTGGAGGGTCACCCTGCCCTGCCCTAGACTCCATAGCCTGGTTCCATTTCACACTCTGTTTTGTTCATATTTTCCCCTCCTAATGATCCTTGAGGTGCTTTACTTTCTAGCATATCATATTTACTCTTGATCATCCATTTCAGCCATCTTGGGCCCCTCGCGCACCCCTGGGCCCATCCCAGCTACCAGGCTCAACTCCCAGTCACCCCTTTGTCCAGGGCCCTCTGCTTTGCCCCTATGCCACCTGGCCTACCCTTCCAGCCCACTCAGCTCAGACCCACTTCCGTCTGGAAGCCTTCCGTGATTAACCTCAGGCTAGCTGCAAACTCCTCTCATCTTTTCTGGGTTCTCCAGGCCTTGGTGCAAAATGGATGGGGTGCTCGTTGGCACCATCATCATGTGTGCACGGTGCACAAAGGGGTGCCTGTCATGCAGTCTTTTCCACCACATCCAGCACGCAGATGGCAATCGATGTCAGCAGCCTCCTCCTCCCACATCACTGTGGCCATGTGGAAACCCTCACTTGCCCACGCCTGGTGGAAATCCTTACCCAGGCTTATGGTGATGGCAGCGCTGCTGGTGGGAGGGAGCTCTCTCAGGTAGGGCCCCTTGTCCTTCTGGGCCTCTTTGGACCCCCACCCCAGAGCTTCAGTGCGCCACACAGACACAGCTGTGACGAGGAGTCCCAATTTGGACCTAGAGAAGGTGCCTCGGCCAGCAAGCTAAGAAAGCAGCTCTGGCCCCAGCTGCCCTGCAGCCTTGGCCACACTGCTGAGTCTTCTCAGATGTGGCTTTTCATCATTTAAATAGGATAAAGATGTGTCCCTTCATGACAGCATTATGGTGAAGATGAAATGTGAAAATGTTTTGAAAAGTACAGGACAACCTGTAAACACTGGGACTGCTGCCACTGTCATCATGGTTACGCCATGGATCACTTATGTGACATCCTCCACTCCCCCACACTCCTGTTCAGGAGTCTTAGACCTGGCTGCCCCTTCTAGCTATTCCTTCCCTGAGCTAAGGATGAGTGGATGGCTGCCCCTTGGGATCAGCAGCTCATTACCCATGACAGGTGCCCCAAGCAATGCCATCACCTTCAGCCCCTGGCCTCTCTGCTCAACTCCCCAGCTGCCTTGGCATCAGGAACAAGCATGCACCTTGTCAGACAAGTCCGCATCTCCCTAGAACATGCTGTAGCATAATTACCCATTGGGGAGGTGCACAGGCTCCACCCTCATCACAGAGCTGATGCCAGCACTGTATTGTCACTGCTGCTGATGCTGCTGCTGGGAATTGAGTTACTCTGATGTGTAGGAGCAGCTCTCTATTTCAGTAGGGCCAGGTGGAACCAGGTGGGCCCAGGGGAGCCAAGTAGGGTCAGGCTTTACAGGAAGACCCCACCCAGATCCTGGTAGTATACAGTTGGGAGCCTCCGCCAAAAACCTGGAGAGAAGACTGCTCCAGCCAAAGTAAGTGCTAAGGTGGCTTCCCTCTTTCCTTTCATCAGCCCCCAGCAGGCCCAACTGCCCAGGTGAGGCCCCCTCTATATGGCAGATGCCTCCAGCCTAAGCTTCCTGTCCCTTACCTGACTCCTCTGCTTTGCCAATTTATTGGCCTTGCCACCAGCCCCTGTCCCTCTTCCTCAGGGGCTGTGGTACCAACAGCAACCCAGGTGTGTGACTATGCATGGAGGTGCAGACAGGTAGAGCCAGGTGCAGGGCAAGAGAGCTGCCACCTCCCATCTGCCTCCCCCACATCCTCTTTCCTTCTGAGAGGAACCACTTCCACAGAACTCCTGGGGAAAGGGAATGTTCCTGACTCCCTCATCTCACGGGTCTGCTGTGATTTGGGCTTTATGAATGTCATCTCACCCACCTTTGGAACAGGAGAGGAAAATGGCCCAAGGCCCTGGATCCAGTAGAGCTCTGCATCCTCCACCTATCTGATCAACATAGTGACCATTTCTAGAGACAAATGGGGAAACTGAATCCTGGGCCAGGCATCCCACTCCCCACCTCTCCCCCTAAGAGTGGGAAAAGCCAGAGGTAGAGAGAGAAACTGAGCATGTTTGGGATGCACTTCTCCTGGCTGGACTGTCCAAGGCTGCTGCTCAGCTGTTTGTCCTCCCAAGAGTCTTGACCTCATGGTGAGCAGAGGCCCTGGAGTAGGAGGTTTCTGCTTTCTCCCTCCATGTGCAGAATAACCTTCAGGAAAAACCAAGTCAAACACCTCCTCCCTCAGCCCCTCCTCACACTCCACCTTCCGGAGGCTGAGCCCAGGTAGGACCTGTGGGGATCATGGTATCACCTGCTAGCCATGGTGGGTCCTTCCAAACAACCCCTGCTCCCAGGGATTCCCTGTCTGCTGCCATCCCAGGGCTTCTATGTCCAAAATCTAACTCCACATCAAGACCCAAGGCAGGCCCATCAGTTTAGGGTTCAAGGATGTCTGCAGCAAGGGCTGGGCCCTCCCTCTGCACCCTAGTCCTGAGCCTTATGCCAGCCTCCCCCACAGAGCTCAGCTTTCAGAGAGTGATGGCTTGAGTGGGCGGGCAGCATGGAGACAAACGGGGCTGTGATTAGCCGGCCATTAATATCTCTTAAAGGCCCATTGAAAGCTGGCAGGTCCCTCCAGTTCCACCGCCCTCCCTGAGCCCAGCAGAGCCCCCCTTGGCAGCTCCGGGCTCTGTCTTTCTCTTTCTTTCCCGCCTTGCTCCAGTCATATCAGCCAGATGGATTATGTCTTATTTCTCTTGGATTTGGCTGCAGGAACCAAACAGCATTTAAGGCCATTGATTGTTCAAAAGGCCAAGTGTATAATGTACCAGAAAATTAGTTTGGAGTGCCCGGCAGGGGAGCAGCTCGGCTCTGGGCTGATTTACTCTGCTCTGTTGGCCTGGGCTGCGGATACAGGTGGGAGCAGGGTATACTTTGGTGTTTTAGGGAGTTCTGGGGAAGCCAGCCCCTCCCCAGGTCCACACCAGGGCCTTCTTACAGCCAGTCCACTAGGAGAGCTGCAGGCATGTCAGCCACCTACTCATTCTCTCCTCTCTCTCACACACAGCACACTCTGTGTTAGGAACCCTGCCTACTCATACACATGTACACCAGACAGCCCATGTTCACTGGCAAAACTGCCACATGTTCTCACCTAGGTAACCCCAGAGACTCTCTGAGAATCCACATAAAGGGCTTTCAATTTGCCTGAGGAATCTGGTGCCTAAGACAGTGCCTGACCAAGGTCTATCAGGTTGGTGAAATTGTCTTCTTGGTTGAATGAATGCAGAACCACAGACAGCTCCCATCCAGCTCCTCTCTCTCCAAAACAGCAACAGCTCACAGCCAACCACTGTCATTAATATGTTAGTAGTCACAACAATGACCTTTTTTTTCAGTGCTGGGGATTGAACCCAGCACCTCATGCATGCTAGACAAGCGCTCTACCGCTCAGCTACAACCCCAGCCCTGGCTTTTGTTTTTGAATCTAATGTACACCAATCATGAGCAAAACTCTTCATATGAGTCTTCTCATTTGATCTTCAGAATCTCCCTAGATAGGTAGTTATTCCCATCCTGCAGATGACAATACTGAAGCTCACAGGGGTGAAGTAATTTCCCTTAGTTTTCATTGAGCTTGTCTTAAATATCAGAGTCCAGGGCACCTAACTCCAGGGGTCCCTATTAAATTGCACACACTTGATATGACTCCAACTTCACAAAATGGCCCCTACCTCCCAACACACACACCAAAAAAAAAAAAGAAAGAAAACAGAGGAAGAAAGACTGACACCTATCAACCCACATCAGCAATTCCTCCTTGTCAGCCCATCATGCACTTCCTGTCTCTAGTTTAGTAAGCCCCAGTCAGTCTGATGGAGATAGGAAGTGAGTGCTGGGTTGGTTCCTCAAAAAAATGAGTATTTCTTTTTAAAAAAAAAAGAGAGAGAGTATTTCTGAAGTCTGAAAATGAAGCCAAACATAGCCAAAGTTGTGTGAATCTGCAAAGGAGACGCTTAAACAGCTCAAAGAAGTGGTGCAGGCGAGATAACATCAAAGTTGGTTGTTACACAGATTCTCCAAGTCCAAAGACAAGAAGAGAAGCAGGACATCACCAGCAGCAACTCTCCAACTTTTTTCCTCTTTCCTCTCTGCACCCCATGAAAATACTGTAAAAGGAAAAAGACTCCGTTTATTGAAGGAGATGACTAATAGTGATTACTGTGGTGGAAGAGCTCTCTCCTTAGGCAAAGAAACTCCTGTAGGAAAACAGAAAATGGCTTTGTAAAAGGCTGATCCACACTTGCGCTGCAATGGAAGAAGAGATAGTAGTTCCCCTTAGTGTGACTTCCAGGTACAGCCAGACCAGTAACATCTTTGACAGGGAAATGGTAATCTACGGATCACTGATACCCCAGATGGCCCAGGGTGAGAGAGCCAAGCTCTGCCAGGGGAATTTCAAATCCCCAGGCCCAAAAAGTAGTTTCAGACATGAGGAAAGATCATGGGTCCTGTAGTTCTGAATGCCCCCGCTCACCTTTCCCCAGCCCCCATCAAATAGCCAGTAGGGTCCCATTTCACATGACAAGATTCTGAAACACTTGAGAAATATGTGTAACATGAGAGCTGGGACCCAACTTTCCAAGTGGACTATGAGGAAAGAAACAATGCTCACTTGGATGTAAACATTCTAACATGTGAGAAAAAAAGTATTTTTCTATTATCACATCATCAGCTAGTGATTAAAAATGTTTCACACACAGCATCCCTTCTGTAGTTAGCAGTCATTATCTGGAAGGGTAAGAAGACAAGAATGGTTTGGTGAACTCCACAGCTCTTGAAGACCTGGGCTCTAGTCTGGCTTTGCCTTCTACAATCTGTATTACCCAAGACCCAAATCCCTTTGAGACTGTTTTGTTTTAATTTACACAGTAGTCACACCCAAAATTCTCACTTGTTGGGAGTGTCACTTGGTTAAATGCAATAGGCCTATCCTAGTGCCTGCTACATAGCACACATTTGATTCAGGATAGGTGGTTCCTCTGGGGGAGGGACCAGGTGACCACAGGCCCTAGAAAAAGTCCTAGGTGTTGTCCTTGGGCCTGGAATGAACAAAGGTGAAGGTGGGCTCCAGGTGATAGATGAGGGTATGAATAGGGAAAGGGAATGGATCTAAGAGACCATCCAATCCTAGGTAAATCCTTTGTCTGGGTTTGCATCTCACCACAGGATACACAAAGTCAGCAGGGTTTCATCATTTATCAAATTTAACCCAGGGACTGAACTCAGCAGTAAAAAGAAAGCAAAGTGCTCTTAGAGAGATATTCCTTGGTATCACCTTGAATGGTCCCAGTGGGCTTACATTGCAGCAAATGGGGCAGTCAGACAAGAGGAAGGACTTCCACGTAGGGTCTACTAAGTGTCTTAAACAGTCTAACGAAAGAGCTCTAGCTATCTGCAAAGCTAAAGGAGCCAAGCAAATGTGTGGGGACAGGGGAATGAATGAGATGAACTCGTCGGAAACTATTTCCTCTATCCCGCAGACACAGCAAGTCAGATCTATCTAAAGAGCAGCTTTCCATCACCAGGAGGGGGCTCTGTGAAGCCCCGGGAAAACACCAGTGTGACAATTTAGTGGTGAGCAGCAACGCTAATGAGTGCCAAGAATAACAGTGGCTTCTTAATGGAGCCCTTAATGAAGACTCATTTTGGGTTTTATTAACACAGAGAAAAAGCACACACTCTTTTTTCCCCAGCTCTCAGAGAGCAGGCAGAATGAAGATCCGCTTCAAACATGGGGCTGAGCCCATTTCCTAGAACCTGCTCAAGATGCCACCATAGGCTCCAGTAAGTGAGGTGGGCTCAGGGCCCAGAAACCTCCTTTGTGCCTTGGACAATCCCTTTGAACCCCTGAAACCCACATGGCCTTAGGGGGAGATTTCTAGCTAGGCTTAGTTCTGCAATGTATGGGCAAGCTGCAAATAACACAATGGTACCTCAGTTCATGAAAGCTTTTGTTTGCGAACAATCTGGCTTGCAAACAGAAGCATTTGGCAAAATTTTGTTTTTGTTTGTGAACTCTGCATCAGGTGACAAACAACTGTGGCTATCTTTCCTGCATGAACATGGACATGGCCATGGCCATACTGTACAGAATCGTGGAACAAATTAAGTTCGTGAATTGAGGACCACTGTACAAAGGAGATCTGTCCCCAAGGAGATAGTAGTGATTTTAACAGGCAGACTCTTCCCATTAAATATTTCATGAGAATGCAATCTTCCAGCCAGGGTTTTAGCTCAGTGGTTCCGTCGCCTGCCTCATAAGACCAAGGTCCCAAGTTCAATCCCCAGTACCAAAAAAAAAGAAAAACAAAAACGAAAGACTGCAATCTTTCCCATGAGATTGAAACTATGTAGCCCCCCAAGCTGAGGACTAGGCTAGGCACTCTACCCAATGGTGCTCTCCTATCACCAACCATGCAATCTTCAAATACAGCAAAAGAGATTCAGATAAGACTTATCAAAGACCCCAAAGAACTAGAAAGAGAGAATTTTAGGGCTTGTAGGTGATCTTTGTTATTTAATGGCATTTCCTGTTTCATAAGGAAAGCAAGGCCCAGAGACAATTGGTGTGGCTGAGCCATGGTCCAGGTCCCAGGATATCCTGGGCAGCACTCCCATCATACAACTCTCTGCCCCCTACTGGATTCCCTCTCCCAGGTCTGCAAAACCAAGCTAACTGACCTCCTTGGGGCAAAGCTGGCATGAGCAAGATGGCATCTCGGGCTATCTCTGGGCTAGGACCTTGAAGAATCTCTGATGGGCCCATTATTAATCCAGAACATAGCTCAGGGAGTTCCTTGCACACCACAGATGTCCAATCATTTCTTGACTAAAAAGGAGATTCCCATTTTGTAGATCACTGACCTCCAAACCCAAATGGGAAACCTCCATAGAGGGGTAACAATCGTCTCCCAAAGAGTTCTGCCATTGTCCCAGCCACACTTGCAAGCCCTCTGGCATAATTGCCAAGTTAGCAAGATGAATGACCACAGAGTCTGTGATGTGGGTGGTGGGGGAAGGTGGAGTCTTTTCCTCATTCACCTCAAGGCTCCAGGATGGGGATCATCTCTAGTTGGTGCTTAGGAGACCCAAGATAGAAAGGAGTCAGTCTCTACCAGGAGGACCTCGCCTGGTGGGGAGCAGCCTACCCCCCACACACACACACACACATGCATGCACACACACATACCTCATGGTAAGGTAAGTGTTATTTGACCTCTTTTAACAAAAGAGGAAAATGAGGCACAGCGTGAGACATAAACATCTTAAATCAATGGTCCAAAATCAACAGCAGAAAATGGGTGTAGACAGGAGATGAAGCAGGTCAGCCAAGCTCAGCTCCACCATCAGTCATGGTCACCACCTATAAATTACACACCCCAGGGCCAGGGGACCACAAGCACTGCAACAGTCAGAGCAGGCAGTGAGTTCTAGAAGTCTCCGAGACAAGGTTCCCCAGGACTTTGAAGAAAGGTGAGACATACCTGGGAAGACTTCATTAAAAGGTGGCAGACCAATTAGAAAAGAAGCTGGCATTTAGCTGGCACCTGCTCTATGTGCTGCGCTCTATGCCATGTACTTACTCTACAATCTCAGCTAATTCTCACAGCAATCTTCTGAGGTCACCATTATAATCCAGAAGAGACTTGGGTTCAGAGAGGGAAAGGACTTTCCCAAAACCACACAGCTAGTGGGGCCAGGGATTTAGCTTGGTGATTTTGCCACCTGCTGCGCAAACGCAAGGACTCGAGTTCGATCTCCGGTACCAAAAAAAAACAACTACACAACTAGTAAGAGGTAGATTTGGGATCTGAAACTACATAGATTAAACTTCAATAGGAAAGGGCAAAGCAGAGACCTGACTGAGGGAGACAGTAGATCCTAGGGTTAGGCTAAAAGGTAGCCCAGAGGCCGCTACTGAAGACCTCTGTTTCCTAAATAGAGTGTTTGTCTTGGGAGCCTTGGCTCCGAAAAGGCAGAAAGGGGCCAAGAGTGCACTGACCCATAGACATTTTTCCTGCTGGATCTGCTTCTTGTGCCTCAGGAGGGCCCATGAAGACAGCAAAGGAACACACTGATCAGACCCATTAACATGCTAGGGGACTGCACAGCTTTTAAGCACCACCACGGCCACTTTAATCTGTTTTCCCAGAGAGGTTTATGCCCCATCTGCTCACATGGCCCCCGGCACAGCACTGCATGGTGCCAGCAACTGCTATCTGCGTCCTTGTCAGCCACACAGCTCAGCCTGCCAGCAGTAGCCAGACTCTTAGACGTAGTTGATCCAAGTTCAAGTCCTGTGACTCCAGCCTGGAGCCTCAGTTACCCTGTCTTGCAAGCAGAGCTGATTGTTCCTGCCACATAGGACTGTCATAAGCATTTGAGAACCTATCACTCACTTACCTTTAAAAGTGTTCTGCACTGTTCTCTCCTCCAAGCCATTGCTTGGAGAGAGGAGCTGGTGTGAACTCCCGTCTTTGGGAAGAGCTGGAGAAAAACAATAGGGAGGTGGGGGTGGCTCTCATGTGTGGGTGACTTTAAGGAGGCTGGCTAGACAGCCCAGGAGACCCTGGAGGCAGGGGGACCCCACAGCCTGTGAACCCAAACTGGCTGTTGCCCGGAGTCAGAACCCCTCTGCATCAGTGGAGCCGGGAGGAGTCTGGGGCCTTACTGGGCCCCTGGTGGGAAAAAGGAGGCACTGAGCACTAGGAGGCTTTCCTTCCTAAGGGATCCAAAAGGGCTCAGCGACAGAGGCACAAGTGCCCACCTCCTACCCACACAAGCTCTCGGCACTGTTAAGGAACACAGCTCCTTGGCAATGCCCCCTAGTTCCACTGCAGCTCCAGCACCCTGAGATGTGAAGCTTAGCCTCCCCTGCCCCGAGGCCCCTGCACCTCTCCAGGCTGCCACCCACTCCTTCCTGAAGCCACCCCGGCCTCCTCAGCCCAAACCAGGAGGCTTCCCATCTCTGTGCCTTTGCTCACCCTGGTCCCCTTCTCAGGGCTGCTGTCTCCCTGTTCCAAATCCACCTGTACCCACCCATCCTCTGGGACTATATCAAAAGCCACCACCTGGAGGACACTTCCTCCCTGTCCTCTGACCTCCAATGGGTCTCTCTGTCCGCCCCCCACCTCTGCTCAGACTGTGAAAGTCCTTTCTAGGCCCCACCGGAGAGCCCTGAAGGGCCAGGCTGGGCCTGCCTGTCCTGTATCCCTAGCCCTCAGCCTGGCGAGTAGAAGGTGGCTGTGACTAAACACTGAGGGAACTTTCTTTCTATTTTTCCTTCCTCCCTTGGGTCCTGAGGGTGTCTCTCAAAGTTATAAAAATAGGATAAATGACCCAGGGTCAGACTTTGGATAATGTCCCAATGACCTGGCTCCCATGAAAAAGAAGAGTTTGGGGTTCTTTCTTCCTGTTTTGAGGTTCTTAAAGGGACATCACCATTGTATTCCATCCCCTCCTTCTTCTGCCAATTCCAGGGCAAGCACCAGCCTCCTCGAAGAGCTCCCTCCCCCTGGGCCTGCCCACCCCCCCCTGCCCTCCCCCTGCCCTCCCCCCTCCCCCCTCCCCAGCCTTGTAGCAGAGAACGTAATTAGGCTTTTCCCAGGACGGCACCCCCTCTGTGCAGTCGGGTTGCCCATCCAATGGGGGATAATTTATGGAAATGGGTAAAGGTGTTTTAAATTATTCAATTTAAATGTAAATAGAGGAGATGGTTTTTCTGAATAAATTGTCTTATTTATGTTCCACCGGACTCCCCTCTCAGGAAAATATGGAGCAGTTCGGAGCCCTCTGGAGCACCAGGCCTCCTTTCTCTTTAAATAATGTGGAGCAGATCCACGCCCCTGGGGGGCTGTGTTCTGAAGGCAGAAATGTCCCTGACAACCTCTGCCCCTGTTGCCGAGATCAAGGAACATGTGAGGGCTCCCCAGAGGCTGTCTCATCTCACCCTGTCCAGGAAAAGTGTGGCCAGCCAGGGCAGGCACACAGAAAGCAACCTCCCCACCTTTATTTGCTGCAAAGCAACACTGTCGCTCTCTCCTCTGCCCCATCTCTTCCCATCTGGATCCCAAGTGGTGGTTGGCAGCTAGCTTCACACCTTCCTGGAAAACTCCTCCATGCTCTGAGATACTAAAGGGCTAAAAGCATTTCTACCCTAAACAGGATCCCCTAGACACAGGGCTTCCTTGGCACATCTCAGACATTGCCACAAGTGCCCAGGGAAGGACATTTGTGGAAAGGGGCTATTCTTCATTCAGCCCATCTTAAACAATTGTACCTATGAGTGGGTATTGGGAGGCAAAAGACAGACTATTGAACAAAGTAGCTCCCATCATTTGGAAATTCGCTGTCTCTGGAAACTTGCAGGCAGGGCAGCCTGGTTTCTCTGTGAATGTTTTGTGTGTACACTTCATCCTGTGACTAAACCATGAGGCAGCTGTGGCAGTATGAGTGTTAGATCCACTCACAGTAACTCTCAGAGAAAACAAGCAGACAGCAACTCAGATTCTTCCAAAAGTGTTGAGAAGTCTCTCTCCACCCTCACCAAAAAACTCACTTGCCTCATATTGGCTCATTCTTGACCCAGGAGACTGGCAAGGAGAGGGGATTGCATAGGCCAACCGTGTTGTTGGCTCTGGAGATGGGGTCAGCTCCTCCAGTCCTGAGGCAGTATCAGAACAAATGGCCAGGAGCAAACGGTGTGGACACATTGACTGTAGTAACTAACAGCTGAGTAAGTACACAGAGATTATTGAAATGTTTGTTTCTGAACTGAACTGGATCAGTTCCCACCTGCCCCTTTAAAAGAGCCAGACCATTGTCCATGTGCCACAGTGTGGAGAATCAGACCAACGGCCCAGGTCACAGACTAGATAGCAAACTTGGTCAAATAAGGCACTGAGATCTATCTAGATGCCTTAAATCTTTAATAGGATATTGATAAATAAAAGGACTTATTATCTAAGCACCACCTTCATCACCACCTTCTCTGTCATTGAGTCCTTTGTTCTGCAGATACAGACTGCCTACTTTGTACTAAGCAGAGCTAAGTACAGGAAGTTCACTGGGGAAAGAAAGCCATACTTCAGGGTCTGGTCTGTGGCCTTACCATCCTTGTAGAAGACTCTACCATGTTTGTTGTTGGTTGACTGTGCTGCAAACTTGCTATGTTTGGGAGTTTTCTTCACCTTATCAGTTGTAACTTCCCAAGTTAGAAAGCAGAAACTTGATTACTCAGCCACCTTTGCAGTTGGAGCACAGATCTGTAACTCAGATTCCACCAATCAGACTCACTCATCAGGGACTGTAAGGAGGTGATGCTCAGAATCCATCATGCTGGCAGGAGTGGAAATGGTAGTTTCCGGCTGTTGGGCAGGTGGGATAGCAAGATTGAGTTTCTGGCCCAGAAGTTCAGTCAGTAAGCAAGAATAGTAAAGAAGAAGCTCCCCTGGTGCCTGGAGGGGCAGCAGCAGCTGTGGGTTTCCCACTGGGTCAGTTGTATGTGGAGTGGGCACTGTGCCTGCCACTTAGCCTTCATTCTGGCTCTCAGCCCTTGCTATGATTGTATGAGACACCAGCATGCTAACAGATTCCTTTTCTGCTTAGCCAGGTCAGAGTCAGTGTCTATTACTACAGCTACAGACCCTGACTATCTTAGTCTGCTCAGGCTGCTATAACAAAATACCATAGACCAAGTAGCTTATAAATAACAGAAATTTATTTTACTCAGTTCTGGAGGCTGAGAAGTCCAAGATCAAGGCCCCAGCATATTTGGTATCCAGTGAGGGCTTTTGAGTTCATAGTTGGCAACTTCAGCTGTGTCCTCTCATGGTAGAAGGAGCAGGGGCCTCCCTCAGGGCTTTTTTATAAAGGCACTAACCTCATTAAAGTCCCCTTTCTCCAAAGGCCCCTGGAGAAATATGCTCATACGGAATGTGTTGCCATCCCAGGTCTGTCCCTCATCCTCGCCAGCCCTGCACACATACCCCCACTCTATCCTTTCTCCAGGAAGAGCCAGAGGAAATGGACAAGCTTTCTGGAATCAGTGTCACACCCTTGGGCATGATAAACAACCAGAGATCAGCCCCCAGGGGGGTGGGGCACTTAATGGCTTGGGTATCTGACTGACGCATCATTCCTTGAAAGACAGAGCCTGGCCAGACATGTTCTGCTCATGTACTTATTCTCTGTACACTGCTCTGCTTGGGGAAGACACACGAAGCCCAGCTGCCCCTTCCATGGATAAGCCACTGCACTTTCCATCCCCTGATAGTGTACCTCCCCACATGGCAGAGGGGCCTGGGCCGGCCCAACGCTGAAAGCAATGGATGTGACCTTAGCCATGAGTGTCAGACCTCTGGTGAAGTCAGACCATCTGCATTCAGGCCCAGCTCATCTTCTCACCCTCTGTGTGACCTTGAGCAACTTACCTAAGTAGTATTAACCTCCCAATGGGATACAGTTTGCAAAAGGTTTAGCATGGTACCTGGCACATGGTAAGTCCTCAGTAAAGTTAGTTATTATTAGTAGTATTATGACTCACTGCAGTCAAGAAGGTCTTGGTTACTCTCATCTGAATCTTACCCACAGCCTTTATGGCTTATTCTACTCCCTGTGGACTTGGAACTCGGTCGTCCATAGGCCAAGTGAGAGGGAGAACAACAGCCCAGAGAGCAGAAGAGCTATGTTCTATCTCCCTCACAAGTCTATCAGCCATGATTCTGTTTAAGTTCAGCTGGCACAAGTCAGATACTCAAACACTCAGGGTGACATTTAGGCCCCTGAGCCTCCTCCATCTGAGGACAACAACTTCATCTCTACAACTTTCTCTGCCACGAGTCTAGCTCAGCAAACTGATGTTTCTTCAGGCAAAGAAGCACTTATTTAATGATGAAAAACCAGTATCAGCTATTACCAGAAGTAAAGGGAATCCATGAGTCCCCAAGACAAGGGAGCAGCTCTTCCCAGTAAACCTGTTATCTAGGAGAGGGCCAGCAACTCTAAGCAATTGACATGTGCATAGCACTTTAGAGTTTACAAGTGTTTGCCCAATTGCTGTCTTACCCCAGGGATGAGGTCTGCAGCATATGGACCCTTGGGGGACCCTCAAACTATTTTCAAACCATAGCATTCTCCAAATCCTTGCCTCCTTATAGTCACGCTCCTTTGTGATGTGGCTTTGTAGCTTCTCCCAGCAAGAAATGGAGCTTGTTTCTTCTGTGGAATCTGAACTGTCTTGTGACTTGCTATGTTACTCAGCTTTCTGTTACTCTGACAAAATACCTGAGAGAGTTACCTTAAAGAGAAGAAAGGTTTATTTTGAATCAGAGTTTCAGAAGCTTCAGTCCATGGCTATTTGGCTCTGTTTGGGCCTGTGGTGACATAGCACATTGTGGCAGCAATACATAGCAGAGGAAGTTCACTTCATGGTGACCAGGAAGCAAAGAGAGGGACAGGAAGGGACGGGGGTCTCAATAGCCCTTCAAGACCAGGACCCCAGTGACCTAACTTTCTCCAACTAAGCCCCACCTCTTAAGGGTTCCACCACCTCCTAGTAATACTACAGGTTGGGGACCAGACTTTTAACACATGAGCCTCAGGGTACATTCAAGATCCAAACTGAAGCGCTCACAGTGACCAACAGAATTCAGGCGAGGTGACAGAGAGCCAGTTCTGAGGCAAGGCCAAGACCAGAAAAGTCACTCAGCTACTGTCATAGTCACCAAGTCTCTGGGTGGCCCATGCTCCCCAGGACCTTGAAGAAGCTGGGCTTTTCTGCAAAGAGCCAATCAAGCTTCTTCCTCCTCTGTCCATTGCGAGACCCTGGCCCAGCACTGGGCCAAAGGGGTCAGTGCTGGCCTCAGCCCCACTCTTTCCATCCACCTCAGCACTTTACACCCTGAGGCATTTCCCAGCAGAGAGAGCCCAGGCGGGAAGAGCTGCCTTGCAGACAAGCCTGGGGTGGGATCTCCATAGTGGAGAAGCATCCAGGACCAGACTCGCCCCCACCGCACCCTCTCAGGGGGAGCAATCAGCCCCAGGAGCCGCAGCACGGCCGCTTGACATTTGATGGGAGTCATTATCAGACACTTATGCCCAATCAGGCCTCAAGTGTCTCTGAGGGCCCCTCTGCTGCTGCCTCCTTCCAGGGAGCAGTATTGGGAGGAGAAGAGGAGCCCACCCAGGCTGGGCAGAGCTCCTCAGGACCCCCTCCTTGGGCTCCAGTCCCTTCTTTCTTGCTCAGGCCCCCAGGGGCTTGTTGATCCCACAGGCAGAAGGCCCGGCTCCCAGGTCCTCAGTTCGACTCGGCCAAGTGTGTGTGCTGGGTCACAGCTTCGACTCCTGCTGGACTCAGGGAGGGCTCTGCTCCAGGCTCACATCTCTGGGCTTCCTGAGCCCCCAGTCACCTCCCACACTCAGTGAGGGCACACATGTGTACCTGGTACACACTCCAGAGCTCCCCCTCTGTCATGGGAGCTCCTGCTCTGTCCAGAGTGCGCCATGGCTTAGGAGCCAGTAGGCCTGGGCTCCCCATGCCCGGCAAGGGTGGTAGGCAGGTCATGGACCCTCTCTTGCTCTGAGAGAGGACAATGACCCTCACTACTACCACCGCCACCGCCTCTCTGGTGGAAGCCGTTGAGAGAACCACGTCACTTAACGTATGGGGAAGCACTTGATAAACTATAAAGTAAATGCTAGGGACAGTGTCCGCCTATAGACAAGCTCAGGTGAGCAGGTGCAGGAGTGAAGGAGAGCACGTATGTGCACTCTCATACTCATGACTGCATGGTGTTTCCCTTTGCACCTCAGATATTCAATACCACCATTTCTTGGTTTGGGATTATCTATAGGTTTTCACGATCTCCGTCCCCATGCAGGCAGTGAACCTGCACTATCAATGTGTTGCAGCCCAAATGCAGAGCCAGAGATCTGAGCTTCCCAAAGAGGTGGGGGGAATAAAAGCCCTGTCCTATGATGTAACATCTGTAGGAGACACAGATACAGACACCTACGCTCTGCCAAAGGATTTAAGGGCTCAAATGAATATGAAATACAAAAAAAGAAGCAGCTAGAACAATGTGCCTTGAAAGGAATCAATCCAGGAAGCTTCCTGGGAGAGGAGGTAAATCTGAACTGGGTTTGGTAGAAGTCTGGGCATGCAGGCAGCAGGAAAAAGGGCTGTGGGGTATGACAGAAACAGATGTGCTTTAAGTCTTCTGCTATCAAATAATGGTAGAGTGATTTAGGTCTTACAAGGATTTTCCACCCACATTTTCACATTTGAAGTTCATTACAGTCGTCTGAACTAGGCAAGTCAGTTTTTATTATACAGATAGGAAACTGAGTCTCAGACAAGCAATATCCCCGAGTCTGCAAGCTAGCAGGTAGTGGCTCTGTAGAAGGGCTCAGAACTCTGACTGCCCTAGCCTGGGGCACTCTGCACAGGTCTCCCCATGATCACCCTGATCACCCTGATTGCCCGCATGTCTGCCTGTATCTGTGAGCCCCAAGGGGACACGTGCCATGTCTGGGTAATGAACTCAAACTCCGGGCAGTGTTTGGGATCTTAGTTAGCAGAGGGTAGTGGTGGCTTTAGAGTTGGACACAACTGAGCTCACACCCCAGCTCTGCCATTTTCCTTGGCTTTGGCTTGTCCAGTCCTCTCTGAGCCTTGGTTTCCCCACAGACAGGATAGATTATTGTGAGCGTCAGGAGAGAGAATGACCATGAAGCACCTAGCACGATATTTGGCACATAGTATTTGCTCAATTAATAGAGCAAAACTCTATGCTTAATAACTTGGTAACTCCTAGGCTTAATATTATGGTTATTATTCATTATTATAAGGCAAGACTTTTCTGATGGCCACTTCTCACCAATCTGTGGCTTCCAGGGTACATAGGTTTCTCAAAACCCACACAGACCTCCCCTTACTATTTTAGCAGCTGGTTCCCACCAACACAAGTGATACACTTTCCCTTCCATTCACCTGGGCCCAGTGTCCAGTCCAGACTGCACATCTTACAGGCCCTGGGGACACTCCACCAATTGACATCGGACCCGACCCCCCAGCAACCTGTTGAAATCCATTTCGGTCACCAGAGCTCTCATTTCTGTTAAAACTCCATTTGCCAAGAAAGCGGAAAGGTAATTATGAATCCTAGTCTTAAATCACTCTGCCGCTGAATTATTAAAGGGAAGAATTAAAAATAATCAGGCTTTTTCATTACACTTCATAGCAGGGAAATTAAAGGTTTAAGAATGTATTTTTTCCTCAAATTTAAGTATTCATTTTGGAGATTTATAAGGGAGTTGAAATGATTCCCCGCGTGCCCGGCTCTCCTCTTTATAAGAGGGGGAAAGAGAAAAAACCTTGTAAAAATTAAAAGAGAGATAGAGCAAAAAAAGGATTTAACATAAAGAAGTACAACTGAGTGTTTTGCATGTTAATACATTTTTTTCTGCACAATTACACTGCTGAGTGATATGGCAGGGAGAGATCGGGCTGCTGCTGATTTCAGATGCTGGTGTGAAATGGCAAAGGGGTCTGAAAGTCATGCAGGGGCATCGGGGCTGGCCCCAGATCTCAAAGCACTAGGAAGCAAGCACTGCTCTGGCCACCATGCTCCTCTCTTACAGGTTGAGGAGCCTGGCTCCTTCATGAGCAGAAAACCCAAGGCACCGAGATAGGAGGAACAGCAGCCTGGAATGTTAGTCATCAAAATCTGGAGGCAAGGGGCAGATAGAGATGGTGGAGTGAGTCCATCAGCACTGCCCAGAGGTAGAGCAGGGACAGGGAGGCACTGGGGGGCAAATCCCAAGACCCCAAGCAGATGAAGAAGAACAGTCCCATCGGGTCTCTGGCTTCCCGGGTCCCAGCCCAGCAGGGGAATGCAAACTTGGCACTCTGGCAGGTGGAACACCTCCTCCACCTGGCCCAGCTGCAGAGGGAGGACAGTCCAGCAGGAGCAGCCCAGGTGGCACCCACCCAGTAAGGCTTCCAGAGGGAAGGAGCAGCCCAGAGTTAGTGCCTCCAGCAGAAGAGAGGCTGCAGAGCCCAAGCACCTAGGCACTGCCTGTGTCACAGCTGCTGGGGACACTGCACTCCCCTCTGTCTGGAGACAGTATGAGGACAACACAAAATTGAGGGTGCAATCAACACACATGCATCACTGGCAATAGCTGGGTGGTCTTAAGTCAGAACCAGAGGAGGGAGCTGAGAGAAGGCTGGGCCCATCCAAATGTGCACCAACAGCTAGCCTGCCTCTCCATGGGGATGCCGAGCAGAAACACCTCTGTCCTTTGTCTCTTCCACTCACCCCGCAAGGGATGGACCAGGGATGGGGAGAGGAGAGGAGAGCCCCCTCCCCCAAGGAACTGAGACCCAGAGCACTCAGCCGCCTGGCCCCCTCCCCGTGATAATGAATTACAGGGAAACGCTGCTGAGAGGTGTCAGAACAATTTCTATTAAACATAATTTCCTAATGAAAAGGTTATGAGGGAGCCCAGTGGAGCTAATCAGGATTGAATGCTCACTCCAGTTGCTCTGAGGGAGGGGACTTGAGGCCTGCCCCTTGGTTCCACCTGGTGTGGGCTGGAGAAAAGTTCCCCTGGGTGGGGTGTGGCCCCATACAGATTTTGCATGGACAAGTTCAAGGTCTGGCACATGCCATTATTGGGAGCTCACAGGTGCCAGGCACTGTGCTAGGTGCCCTGCAAAATCTACATGATTATCCCCGTTCTCAGGATGCAGAAGGGCCATATGACTTGGCCAAGGTCCAACCCTTAAAAACTGGGCAGGATTAGAGCCTGGATCTGTCTGACTGAAAGCCAGGCGCATTGCCTCCTCCCTTCCCATCTCCCAGGGTCCTGTCCACTCTGTGGATACAAATGTCATTTGAAGGGCAAACGCAACCCTAGACATGGGGCAGGGCTGGGGCAGAGCAGAACGCAGCTGTAGCTGTGTAACTTCTGCCCAAGGAGCCTCCTGCACAGACCTCACCCTCCTGCTGGTCTCGAGCTGAAAATATGATGTGTGTGAGCAAGAAAGCAGGGGTATGGGTTCCAAAGGAGCTGGGACCCCTTGGAGGCTGGCATGGGTCCCTGCTGAGCTCAGAAGGGGCATGTCTGTCACTGCAGCCAACTCGGGGTGCTGTGAGCCCTTTGAGGCTGTGAACAGGAGGCACTGAGCCTGTGCACACACACCCCACTCTGGCCCCAGAAAGGACCCCAGGCCAACTTTGTCTCTG
Source organism: Heterocephalus glaber (assembly GCF_053883595.1). Classification (NCBI taxonomy): domain Eukaryota; kingdom Metazoa; phylum Chordata; class Mammalia; order Rodentia; family Bathyergidae; genus Heterocephalus; species Heterocephalus glaber. Next base: position 35,286,115 of record NW_028258294.1, on the reverse strand, counting down.
AGCAGAAACCCTTCCTCCTTCACTCCCCATCATTGTGGGTCTCAGATGCTAAATTCACTCATCAGGGCTGTGCTGAGGGTGAGCCCAAGGACCTAAAACTAAGAGGAAGGAGGGCTTTTTTAGAAAGTTCAGAGATTCCACCCAAATCCTCCATCATATGCCTTTTAGAAATGGCTTTGGCCTCACTGGAAGGAGATTGGGGTGGGGGGGTGGAGCACGAAGGAGCAAGTGTGTTATCGATGTGAGACTGAATAGAAATGGGTAATTACTGTTGTCTTGCAACTTAGAAGCTCCTGATGCACCAGAGCTCAGCTTTACACTTCTGCAAATATTGAGATATTTCTTGGAGAAGGAAGGATGTCTCAGAGATTCCCTTAGGATCAGAGGCAGGTCTTTGGAAGCAGCATGAGGAAATCTCCAGGCCTGCAGGAATCTCCCCACCACCTCTTAGGCTGGGGAGAAGGAGATGAAGTGACAGGAGACCCTGTCAAGGCTACTCCTCATCTCCCATCCACACCTAGCCCTCCTTCCCTTCCCCCTCCTCACCTTGCCTGGCCCATCCCTCCAGCCCCCGCACCCCGCCCTGCCAAGGAGCCGTGGCAGGGTGCATCTCTCCCCATCCCCTATCACAATGGAGCTGTCACTGGCTGCCATGCTCCTGCCTTCCTTAGGACCTTCAAAGCCAGGAACAGCATTAAATATGCAGCCACCTCCCCAGCTCCTGCCCTCCTTGGCTCCCTTCCTCTCATTCCTCCATGCACATTAAACTTGAACATTGCTGCCCAGCTTGAGGATATCGCTGAGATGGGGCTTTATTTCCAGGAGGTCTAAAGTGTTTATCCCATCTCCCCTCTCCCCAATGAGATCAGCTTTCCTCCTCTACCCCCTTAGACTGGAAGGGCAAGTGAGGTTTTTGCTGAGAACAACAGTGGTTCTCAGAGTGTGATCCCGAAAGAGCAACAACATCAGCATCACCTAAGAACTTGTTAGAAATGCAAACTCTCAGCCCCCATCCCTTATTTATTAAGTCAGAAGCTGGTGTTGGGGCCAGTAATTCAGGTTTTAACAAGCCTGCCAGGCAATTCTGATACATGCTTATGTTTGAGAACCAGTGGCCTAAAGATGGGTTCTATCAATGGCGAATCAATATGATGAAGTTCCTCTGGGTCCCCAAGGCTGTGCTAAGGCCAGCAGAGGAGAAAGCTACCACCTCCCCTGCTTGGAACTGGGTGGCTGTGGCTGACATCGGGGAGGAGTCGTCAGTACTTGGTGCAGACTCTGAGAAGGGTGGAGGCCACAGAGGAAGAGAGATGCAGGCCACTGGGAAAGAAGAGGAAGGAAATTAAATGTAAGTAATTGAGGTCAAAATCTGGGCAGGAAATGGGGACAATAACTCCAGGGGCCACATGTATGTAGTGTGTCTGTCTGTCATATTCTCTGTCTCAGTGGGAGATGAACAGAGCAGAGTAAGCACCCCACAGAGAGGTGCACTGGCCAAGAGCACAGCGCAGGAAGCAGAAGCGGGGCTGGGTGCCACTCCCCCTCCCATTCCAGGCCCAGGAAGCTGTTGGAGGACCTGAGCCAGCAGTTGGCAGGATCTCAAGGAGCTGAGGGTGGCAAGGAGCGACCTCAGGGGGCCCACTGAGGGCATCTGGTACAATTCCTGCTGCCCCTACATAATCACTCAAGCGACCCTTTTGGTTTCAGTAGCATCTCAGCTTGGACATATTATATGTTCACCCCAACCACAGGTGACCCAGAGAGACAGAGAAGGCTTGGGAGGCATTTGTCAGGAAAGAGGAAGCAGTCTGAGTGCTTGGGGAGGAGAGTCCTTATGGGTATCTTGGGCGGGGTCCTCTGGCCTTGAGCAACGAAGTCTGCTACCATCCTGGGTTGGTTGGATGATTCAGTGAGATAATGCTCCAAAGGATGGAGAAGGCGTGAGTGGGGCTGGAGCCAGAGCCCAGGTACAGCCGGGACGAGGAAGGGGGCATGGAGGAGGGAGTGGAGGAGGACAGAGTCAGTCAAAGAGACCCGTGGGGCTTACCGTGGTCCCCCCAGAAATGCAGCACATCTTCTTCTGGCTGCCATTTCCTCATCCCTCTCTGTTGAATAAAAGAATGAACCCCGCAAGGAATCAGCCCCAGGAGGGAAGGACAGATGTTCTCCTTTTCAAATTCTCTGCTCCCTATTCCCTTTCCCCTGTGACTGGTCTGGGACATAGGAAAAGTCCCACCCAGGCCACAGTGGCCTTCTCCATCTTGTCCTCCATCTCAGCCACACTCTCTTCTCTCTGCCCACCCCTCCTGACACTGTCCCTCAGCTGAAACTGGTCTTCTGTAAGAAAGTCTCTCCTGCTTAACCCTCCCCTTCTCTCCGCACCCTCCCCACAACCAGCATCCTTCGGTTCCTGGAGGCAGGAATCAGCAACACAAGGCAAGTGGAGAGCAATGGGCAGAGTCAAACTATTCCCTGGCCCCCTCTGCCCTTTGCCTTTGGAAAATGATGGTGACATCTCCTCCAAGGACTCCCCCTCTTGTGAGAATGCTTGGCCATGCTGACATTAACATGAATTTGTCAATGCCTGGGCTCCTCTGTCTGATGATGAGGCTGAGAGGAGCTCACAGCCAAGGACATGGAAGCAGGGACAGGATAGGACACCCGTCTCCATTCCCAATGCCTGCCACAGATGCTCAACCATGATCATAATGAGGAGGGAGAGAAGCAGAAGTAGGGAGGGGCCAGTTCTTTACCCAGCCCAAGTCTTTGGAACCCAGGTTCAGTCCGAGATTAGGGTGTAGCTCCAATTCAGACAATTCCTAGGGCTGAGGCTGGAAATAGTGATGGTGATTAAGGAAGGCTTTGAGATCAAGTGTGAGTGCTGGTTAAGGTGCACACAGAAACAGGCAGATCAGAGACTACATTGTTGTTAGCACGAAGCCCGGAGCTAAAACTCATCCTCAGTTTGAGTTTGTCCAAATGTACTGGGACTTGCAGCAGGGATCAGTGCTGTGGGCTGGGCCTGCCAGGTAAGGAGACTGACAGACCAGTGACTGGTGGAGAGGGCAGGAGTGACCAGCAAGGCCGTGCTGGGTGGGATCTGGCCCAGTACCATGGACAGCTCCAAGGAAAGCGCTTTGGTGGGCAAAAGAAGGTGCTGAGATTCCCACCTGCTTTCCTGGTCCCCCACTCCTTCCATGACATCATGGCCACTGATCCCATTCACCCCAGACTCACCCCAAAGAGGACCAAGATGACACCATATCCCCCGGGGAGTCTGAGCCTCAAAGCTTGGGTTCTAGTTGAGAAACCTCTGGTTTGGACTTTTACACGATGATCATTCTCCTAACAACATTCAAATTTCACTCTTGACTCCCAGGTTCACCCTGCTTTATATAGCATCTCTTATTCCTCTGGTTCCACCCTTCCCATGGGAAAATTAGGGGGCTCCCAAGCCTGTGGCTCTCATTACTCTCTTCTCATCTTCCCTTTGTCTCTTGAGTCCTGAAGAGTAGGAGGGGAGTGCACCATCCCAGGGACTCCCTCCTCAATATTCCCAGACAGTTGTCACAAAAGAGGAGCTAGGAGCTGAATTATGGTTAAGGACACTAGATACTAAATACAATCATCCCCATGTCCTTGTGGATCATGAAGACTTCCAAGATCTTCAGCTTCAGCATATCAATCCAGCTCCCCAAGAGCAGGGGGAAGTGGTCATCATCATGCACTGAGCACCTACTATGTGCCAGACTTTGTCAATGCTACCTCATTGAATCATCAAGCCAATCCAGGTTGCTGGGTGAGATTATCCCATTTACAGATGGAGAGTCTGGTCCCCAGAGAGGTTAATAAGCGGTACAGGACATGTACAGATCTGGGATTTGAACCCAGGTTTGTCTGTTGGCCCAAACCTTATACTTTTTTTTGGCATGTCATGAACTCTGGTTGTTAAAGAGCTTCAAAACCAACTTGGCAAGAACTCTTCCAGCCTGGATCTCCACAGGTACACCCATGTCTCCCGGGGACCCTGAAGGCTGGAAAGAGGGGCTTTACCATCCACTCCCTAGGCTCACTGAAGTCTTGACCTGAACAGAAGCAGGGGAATGACGGTCATCCCCATTCCAGGGCCTGGAAGTTCCTGTGGGCTGCCTCCTAGTGGCTCAGAGAGTGGCCAAGCCATCAAGGAGCATGGCTTCCTCTGATCCTTTTCCAAGGTAACTCCAGATGATACATCTGCATGTGCCATGGGTACAGCCTGAAATTACTCCCTTGGGAGAGTGGAAATGGCCCAGAGCCACAGAATCTAGCCCTGGGGATCTAGCCAGTCCTCTCCCCAGAAGTCACCTGGACTGGGGGCAAAGGTGAGCTGGGAGAATAGGAAGATACCTGTCTGGGGAGGCTCTGGGCGAATGGCTAGCAGGCCTGGCTCTCCTCCTGTCCCTCTGTAGTAATTAACAGGCCTTTGTTCCTGTCCCTGATCTGTCTGGCAGAGCCTTAATCATCCTCTTCCCTGCAATGAGCAGCCTTCTCATTAGGGCCTTAAGAACCTCTATTATAAACATGTAAATGGAACTCAACGAGGAGGGAAATATTTGACTGCTCCAATTTCCTTTGTGTTGCTGCCAGCTCTGGGCTGCACACGCCCATGATTTCATTGCTCAGCAGCCTGGCGCCAGCACACTGCCCCCACCACCCAGTAGTCACCAACTGCTCCAACTTCTCCTATCGGAATTTAATTACCTTCGCCAGCAAATGTTTGGAAAACCTATCTCCTTCAATTGATTCTAAAGTCAGATTTTTCATTCCAAGATACTTAATGGCACTTTAGCCATTGATGGGAACCTGGGAGCAGGTGAACCTGGCCACAGGGAACCCTCAAGGTTAGGAAAGGTCATCACAGTTAGCCCCCATCTTTCTGCAGGTCGAGATTTCAGTGAGCCAGGATGGAGGCAAGTCTCTCTTCCTTAAAATCTATGGAGAACCAAGCTCCTGAGCTTCATGTTGATCTGGACTGGAAGTTCTTTCTGATGTCTGTCAATGCTAGGTGGGCTTTTAGTTTCATTCCAGTTTAGTCCTCAATGAAAAAAGAGCTCTACTAGACAGTAACCTGTCTGATGATATGAAAGGAGCTGATTAGCATCCCTCCCCATAGCAAAATATAACAAGATGAACCCTGGCTCCCTGAAGCCCCAGGCAGGGGGTGCGAAGGGCTCCCTCAGCACAGTGAGCCTTCATGGGTGTGACTTCCCATGCCTAGTCCTCCCCAATGCCTGCTCACCTTCCCTTCCCCTTTCCAAGTCTAAATCTCCACTCCACTATGCTTCAAAGCCTGGATAATGTCTCCTCCATGGAGCTACTCCATATCATTGGACCACAGTGACCTCCCACCGCTCATGTCTGAGCACACTGCATGTCTCCTCTTTGGAGTTTAAGGGGTGTCCCCTATGTGGTGGGTCCTTGTTGATCTCTAGCTGGCCGTAGGCATAGTTGCGTATGCTGCCCAACTTAGATAAGTTACTCCCAAGGGTCTCTCCTTCAGGCAGAGGCCACTCTTCCACTGCTGTGTCCCTCACTGCTCTGAGCACAGAGCTGGAACAGGCTGACACTCAAGAAGACTAGGTTGCCGGCATGGCTGCTAGCAGGTGGATGGGCTGGTTGGTTAGTGAACTGCAGACTGTTTGGAGGGTGGCTGGGCTGGCAGAGTGGAAAGCAGTGGGTATGGGCCAGTTACTACCTTAGGCCTCTCTGCTTCGAATCCGCTCTTTAGTGCCGGGTCAGTGATAATGGAGCTGGGCCCTGAAACCATTTCTCCTCTGCCACCTGACTCTGTTCAGCTTTGTTAGGAGAGGGGCTGGAGAGACATTGTGGGAGCAAAGGGCTTCTCTTTCTGGCCCCTCCAGTGAGGCGCAGGCAGCACACAGCTTCCTCCAGCACCCCAGAAGGTAGCCTGCCTGCCCCCAGCAGAGTCCCTCAGCAAACTGCCCACCACCAGTGGGCTTGGGCTGGGCCTTAGCTAACAAGACTTGGATCTCAGCCCCCTGGTGCCCTGGGGGCAGGAGGCAGAGAGGCCTTTCCAGGCTTCTTCCTGCCCCTGGTGTTCTGCCTTGTCCCAGCCTAGAGGTTGCAGTGCTCCTGTATTTTTTCCTATATTTCCTTCTTGTGTGTGTGTGTGTGTGTGTGTGTGTGTGTGTGTGTGTGTGTTGCGGAGAATTGAACCAGGACCTTGCTCATGCTTAGCCAAGGAGGCGAGTACTCTACCACTCACCACATCCTCAGCCTTATTCTTATATTCTTTGGAGAAAAGGTAAGTAAACTCCTGTTATAGTAGGTAATTTCCTGTTATAACTAACAGCTCTTTATATTAAACCTTTTCTGTTAATATTAGTGTGTGGTGTCTATCTCGTGATTGGAAAATAGCATAATAGGTTGGTTTGTGAGTTGGTTGATGGGCTAGATTGTAGGATGATACGATGGTGGAAGAGTAAATTGATTAGTGGATTGTTCGGTTAGCAGATTGGCCGGTTGGGTTAGTGGCATGGCAAGGTGTAGGATAATAGATTGGACTGGTTAGTGGAGGGATGGTAAGCTGGTGGACACGGCTGGTGGTTGGGTTACTTGGAGGATGCTCCTGGCCATGGCGTTTGCATCATGTCATAGGAAAGGATGAGTCCCAGGGAGGACCCTACAGTCCATTCCTGCCTACCCTGAGGGGACCACGCTGCTCCCCAACAGGACCCCTTGGTCACACCATGGCTGCCAGGGTGGGAGGGGTGCAGTCAGGCTGTGGAGGAGGTTCTGAGGAACTTAGAGAATTGCTCAGAAGACAAGCAAAAGAACCTCGAAGTGTCAAGGCCAGCCTGCGTCCCCTTATCACCCCACACCAGCTTCCTGTTTCTCCTGTAGGCTCTGGTCAAACCCCAGGTACTCCCTGATTATACCCAGGTGCCCTTCCAGCAAAGAGCTAAAGAAGTCACAGCTTTCTGGGAAGACTCATGCCTCTGTCCCTAGGATCTCTCTAGGGAAACTCCAGCACAGGGGTCTCCACGAAGCCAGGCTTGGACTTTGCCCTGTCCATCTGGGGCACCAGATTTTCTTTCTTTCCCTCTCCCTCAGTCTCCATCTCCTCATGCTTCAGCCTCCTTCTACCTCAACAGCGCCTCTCACTATATCACTTGCTTGTCCTTGAGACTGGGACTGAATCCACCTACAAAGCTTTGGTCCCTTTCCCTCTCTGGCCTCTCCCTCCTCCCACCCCCATCCCAGGCCTTGGGGGTGGCCCGGCCACCCCAGCTCCCAGATGGAGCCACCAGGACATTTTCCAATTGCATCTTTCCAGGATCAGAAAAAGAGATTTCAGAAGGAAATTGCTTTCTCCCCTGCTCAACCTAGATGGGGCTATTTTTTACTCGTCTTTTTTTTTTTTCTTCCTCTCTCTCCCCCTCGCAATCTTAGTAAAAAATGAGAACATGTCTGAAGCTTCTCCCCTTGCTTGGACCAGGTTTTATCTCTCCTGAGGTCTGCAGAGGTCTGAAGAAATCAGAGAAGCCGTACCCAGGGGAGCTGGGATGGCATCGAGGTCCCATCCTGCAGACTGGCTGTACCCCGGGCCGCCCAGCCCAGAGGCCAGGCCTGGGAGCTGCAGGGAGAGCAGATCAGGGGAGCCTGTGGCTGAAGAGAGCAGGGCCAGTTTGGGGCAAACCTGCGAAGTAGGGGTTCCCTTGTCTCCTCCCAGGAATGTCCCCCGTTCCCCTCCAAGTATCTCCAAGTCTCAGGGCAGAGGCACAGCACACAAGTGTCCCCGTAATGCTGAGAGCAGTGCTCATCTGTGCAGGTTGCTGAGGATCACTCCCTGGAGAGGAAGCAGCCGGATCTTAGTTCCAGCCCTGCTTAGAACCACTTCTCTGCCTCAGGCTTCTCACTGGGAAGAGAGGTGGGGGCCTTGCATTATTATTGCCCAGCTGAAAACTATAGCAGCTAACACTTACTGATGCTGAGCACATGCAAGTGGTCTGCCAAATTCTTTATGGTATTAACCAATCCTTATAACAGGCCTCTTAGGTAGGCCCTATTATTAGATCCAATATGCAGATGGGGAAACCGAGGCACTAAGAAGCTACTTAACTTGTTCAAAGGCCTGGGACCAGGTAGCTGCTCGACTCCTCCTCCTAACCCAGGGGGTGGGGGAACAAGGAGCAAAGGGGCAAAGGGCCAGAGTGAGAAGCCCAGGGTGCACACGCCGAAGTCCCCTCAGCACTTATCATGCCCCATCCTGTCCCCCACCCTGGCAGCCTAGACCATACTGTTTAAGGCCTAGGTGCTGAAGGAGGGAGAGGAGGTTCCAGGCAAGAAGAGAGAAGCCACCTAGGACCCATGGCTGCTTGGCCTTAGCCCAGCCCACGGTCGTCCCGATCTCCTTGACGTGTCCTCTTCTCAGGCGCTCTGTGCCAGCTGCTGCCACCTCCTCTATGCCCACCCATTCCTTCACTGGCGCTAAACTTCAGGTGACCAGGGCCACCCTAGCCACTGTGATGGGAACAGGGAGCAAAGAACAGAAAGGTCTCACTTTACCTGGGAAAGAGACCAGGAAGTCTAAGCTGTCTGGACAAGACTGAGGAGGGAGAACTAATGAGGAGACAGCAGGCTGGTGACAATGGCACATCCTACAAGCAGTGCTGGGGCTGCAGCTGAGCGGGTCACAGCAACTCTCTTCACAGAGGGACCTGTCAGGAAGAGCAGCAGCAAGGCGCAGCCCCTCAAAGGCAAGACACCCAGCACCCTAGGCTTCCTCTCAGGGGACCCCCTCTCCAGAGCCAGCCCCTTGACACACCACACACACACACACCCCCCACACATGCACACATGCACACACATTCATCTATAACAGTAATCTGTGTGCACTTTGCTGCCAAAAGGTTTTGAAATATTTTTAAAGAATACACATAATACCCTAAGATTAAATATCTAAATGGATGATTTCACCCAAGCATTAGAGTGACAGGGCCTCATAGGCAGCTGTGGGAGTGGGAAAGTGAGTCCACGAATGACAGAAGGAAGCAGGTGGCAGAGATCCAGAGATAGACAGAGACCCAGAGAGACTCCAGGGAGAGACCAAGAGTGCGCCACCCCCAGCGGCTCCCCAAGGTCCTGGGTCCGGTCACCAGACACGCCACCTTCTGTAATGAATGTCCCTTTCCTGTAAAAGCAATCAAGAGATGCAGAGAAGAAAAGCAGGATAACGAGGTGAGATCAGAGGGGAGGTTTTCATACTTAGAAAATTTCACTAAATTAGCTCTAGGCACGGGGGCAGCCAAAGCAGAAAGGAAAACAGGACAAGATTCTCAGGACCCATGAACCAGATACTCAATGTTAGAAAACAAGCGTGTTTGCTGGTTTTGTTCATCACAGTCTCTGCAGCACCTAGGACAGAGCCTGGCAATAGTAGGTGCTCAATAAATATGTCAGATACATGCATGGCTGAACATCAGTTTTTCAACACAGGCTAAGGTTTTTCTGCCACTTAGGCCTGAGAATGAAAATATCCATGATTTGTCCTAAACAGGCCATTGAGGAATGTGGTAGGCAATTCATTTGTTCATTCATTTACTCTACAGTATTTATTGCACACAACTCTAGCAAGCACTGCTACAGACAAATTGGTAAACAAAATATAAGAACTTCTTTCCTCAGGAAACTTTCATTGTATTGGCAGGAGACAAACAGCATACAATAAACACAGGCCACTGATGAGCCTGGATGTTAGAAGGTTGTGTGTACTGTGGAGGGAGATAAAAGATACAGAGGAGGGGTAGGCTCAAGCCTCACACAAAGGTGACCTTTCAACAGACACTTGAAGGAGCGAGGGAGTGAGCCAGGCAGAGGCCCAGGGAGAAGGAAAAGCACAGCGGGGCCGGGGATTTAGCTCAGTGGTTCTGCCCCCTGCCTCACAAACAGAAGGACCCGAGTTCGATCCCCGATACCAAAAAAAGAAAAAGGAAAAGTACAGTGGCCGCAGTGGCCCTGCCCCGGGTCTGGTGGGGCGGCTGGTGCCCCTGAGCTAAGCACAGGCCTGGGCCAAGGGCTGCACCATGCTGCACAGTGGCTGGGCTGTGGGCTTGGGTGGACACTGTAAGAAAAGCGCTTTCCCGGAAGCAGAGGAGGAAGCAGGTGTAACTCGGGCAGGAGCCCCACACACACACCAGGGCCAAAGCAGTTCCCCAGGAGTCGAGTCAGACCAGCTGGCCTCTTCATGCCACGGGTGCAGCAGGGGACTATAGCAAAGTGCCTGGCCCCTTGCAGGCCACCTGGGTGTTGCCGCCTCCATCCCCAGCCACCTCCACTGGGAGGGCCTCCATGCAGGACAGCAACCAGCTCCTTTGCTGCTGCACCCACCCAGGACACACACACTGGCGCACACACATACACACGCATGCACCCACTTTCTCTCTCAAACACATGGACTCTCTGTCACAGACATTCATACTCATGCACACAGGTGCATGCTTGCACACCCACGATGCCAACACTCACACACACCCCGTACAGGTAGATCCTTGGACTAGTACCAAAAAGAGATTGGACTTCCCAGAATTCAGTGTTTTGTGACCTTTATGGCTCATTGACAAGACTGAGACTCTGATAGAAGCCAGAGACCCTTTCCCTAGAAAAGACTCTAGCTTTCTCTCCATCCCAGCCCTGCACATGCACAGTGCACAATGACACTCTACTCCCCATACTCACACACCAGCACATGAATTTCAGGGCTTTGTGCCCTTCCAGGAGGCCCCCCATGGCCCAGGAGCCCCTCCAGATGCGCAGTCCAGCCCTCAGGGTCCTGAGCACAGACAGGAGGCCTCAGGGTCTACAGGCGAGTGTCGGGTGAGGACAAAGTAGCCCTGGTCCTGACCGCTGCTGTCACTTCTTTTCTTCCAGCATTCAGGTTCATAGACAAAAAGTGAGCAAGACTTCTGGCCTAAAGGGGGAAGAGAAATGAGCACCTAGTCCATGCCAGGGCCTGTGCTGGGCACTTTGCAACCCTCCTCTCCATCCTGACAACTCGGCATAATGTGCCAGTGGCAGCCCCAGCCTGCCCCGGTGAGTCCCTGAGCCGCTGCCCCACAGCCCTGCCCACCTCCTGTCCAGCTCACTCACTCAGAAAGACACCATGCCTGGTCGGGCCGCTCTGCCAGATGGATGGCATAGAGGACAGGTCAGGGCCCGAGGAAGCAGCCCAGAGTCCTATGGCTGCAGGTCGACAGCACACCCAGCCCTCTGGGTCCTAGAGCCAGCGGGAAGCAGGAGAGAGATGGTGCTGGCAGGCTAAGCAAGATGAAATATTGATGCCTGAGTCCTGGTAAAGCGGAGAACACTGCTTGTCCATGAATAAAAGATAAGTCCGAGGAGCAGGCTGGGCAGGAGATTAATTAATCTAAGTGAGAGCATGCCTCACTCCGTGCGGGGGAGGGGGGTGAAGCAGACAGACTGCCCCTGCCCAAGGATCCAACCTAGAAGAACTGGCAACCGTCCTCTGTGCCAGGCGGGCAGCCGGGCAAGGCTGTGAGCAGGGCAGCAGTACCGAGCCCAGGCAGGGAGGGAGAAGCAGCCAGTGCCCCGGGACCACCTGCCCCACCGCCCAGTGCCTGGGAGGGAACCTCCCAACAGGGCAGCTTCCCTGGCAAATGGAGGCCACAGAGGCCAGCCGCTCCAGGGGTGAGCAGCTCGGAGGCAGTGCCTAGGAGCGCCTGGGCTCCCGGGTCCTTTCCTGCAGCCTGAAGCTCTTCAGGGAGCCTGAGAAAGCCAGGATTAGAGGAGATGTTGGGGAAAAGGGTGGAGGCCCCAGACCTAAGATGGGCATCGAGAGCCGGCCACACTGGGTACCATTCCGATGTCGATATGGGGTGGTGGCCTCAGATTCTGAAAAGAGGAGGGGCCAGATGAAGCTTTTGCCGCCTCTGCCCTCCCCCAAACTCACCCCATGGCAACCCAAGATCCTGGAGGCCTTTTGCCTCAGGGAAAACTAGCACAGGCCACAGGTTTCTTGGAAGTGGCAGCGGAGCCTCGCCAGAAGATGGTTCTCATGACCTCTGGGCGTATCTTACCCACCGGCTACAGTGGCTTTCACAGTCTTAGGGCAGTTTCAGGTTTGCTAAAGGTGACATTAGGACGAGGGTGATGTCTCCCATCACACTCCCCACCCCTGGGGTCCTGGAGGAGGACATCGGCTCCAGATTCCAAAGTGCCCTGACCCGCTCGGGGAGGAACAGCCATCTGATGGTACTAGCACCCACCTCATCATCCTCAGTGGGACCAGGGTGTCCTTGGCTCATGCTCTGCCCTGACTCCTTGGACACAGAACCACCTTTGGAAACATTCCCTCCAAGTGGCCTCAGCTGATTCTAGAGACCACCCAGGGCAGGCAGCGGAGCACCTCCAGCTGGTCTCTCTTTTCCACCCTGAGCCATGGATTCATAAGGAGCAGCTTTTGGAATCCAGCCCAGGACTAGACCATGGGTACTGATGGGGTGGGCTGGAGGTGTGGGGACGCAGCTGGCATCCTTACAGGCTGGCTCCTCCATAGACACGGCCACACCCCTCCTCCCCAAAGCCTGCCATGGCCGCCCAGGGCCCCACACACCCTTCTGGTCAAGCACAGCATTTCCTGTCTGTCCTGACCACTGGGACATGCATCACAAATCCTGCTGACATCTCTTATACATTGTCTCATATTTATTATTTAACTTTGTTTCGTGTAGGTTTAGTCCTGTCTCTTTTATCAATGCATAGCTTCTTTAATGCAGGAGCAAAGTCCCTGGTCCCCACCGCCCCCAAACCCATGCATGGCACTGGATATGTGGGGCACACATGGCACGGATGTTTGAGTCAGCAAATGAGCAAGGGACAGCTCTGGCCATCTCTGCTCCTGGCCAGTCCTCGCACAGCCACCTCCACTGTGGGAACCTGCACTTCCTCAGGCACCTGCTGGCCCAGCACCAGGTGGGAGGAGCACCTCACTGGCTCACAATTTTGGGGCAGTCTCTCCCACCGGCCAGGTGACAAACTGACAGACTCAGGTCTTGGCGAAGTCACCCCTCTGGCTGGTGGCAGAGCCAGGAATGGGCCTTGGTCTGGACTCTGAGTCTTTGCCTGTTCCTCCACACACTGAGCACAGGAAGCCCAGGGAAGCAGAGGGAGGGTCCTCAGGGTTCCCCACCACCTGAGAGGGGGTGAAGGACCCCACCCCATGCACCCCAGATAGAAGACTCCAGGCTGCTCTTGGATGGCAGGCAGGACAGGACCCATAGCTGAGAGCAGAGGCAGCTATCCCGGGCTCCATGAACAATTCCAAAGGCTGGCTGCCTGCCTGGTCCAGACTCCACGGTCACCTGGACTCCTCACCAGCCCAAAAGTAATCGCAGGTTCTCTGGAGTCCTACCAGGAGATGAAAAGCGGGCAGCAAGCAGGCTGACCTGGGAGGCATGTACACTGTTACATCCACATCCTAGCAGCTCACCTCTGAAGCAGGGTGGATTTCTGAGAACAGTGGCCAGGAGCCAAGAGCATGCTATTTCTGTGGCCACAGTGCCATCTGCTGGTCGCCTGTACCATAGCCATGGGGGCTCCACTGCAAAGCAGGAATCAGATGTAAGGCTGTGTGGCATTGATTAGGTTCTGTTGTTACTGTTTGGGTTTTGTGTGGCTCTGGTTTGGGGTATTGGTTTGGTTTGGCTTGGCTTAGGTTTTGTTGTTGTTCGTTTGTTTTGTTTTGCTGTAGTACTGGAGACTGTATCCAGGGAGCACTGAGCTATATCCCTGGCCCTTTATTTTATTTTGAGACAGGATCTCCCTAAATTGCCCCCAACTGACCTCAAACTTGTGATCCTCCTGCCTCAGCCTCCCAGTAGCTGGGATTACAGCTATGCATCACCATGCCAGTTTCCTTGTATCTTTTTGCAGTGTTGGGCATTGAACTCAGACCTTACACATGCTAAGCAAGCACTCTGCCACTGAGTTACATCCCTAGCCCATGTTGTTTGTGTTTAGAGTCCAGCAATCAAACCTAGGGCCTTGCTGATGTGAGGCAAGCTGTCTGACACTGAGCTACATCCAATTCATGCAGCAAACATTTATTCCATACCTACTGTGTAGCAGGCAGTATTTGGGGGGCTGGGGACCCAACAGTGACAAAACAGACAGAAAGCCCCACCCTGCCCTTATGGAGCTTGCCCTTGGGAAACAGGCAACAGACGAGGCCAGTGAGTGCAGTACACAGTCTATAGGCACCAAGGAGACAAATGAAGCAGGAAGTGGGGAGCAGGGCCCCGGATGTTGTGACTTTACACAGAGGCCAGACACAGCCTTACCTAGGCGGTGCCATCTGAGAAGTCTGGAAGGCGGTGAGGAGAGAGTCTTGCAGATTTGAATTAAGTCACCCCAGGTGGTGGGAACAGCAAGTTCAGACGCCTGAGTACTGCCTGGTAGGTCTGGGGGCCAGGCAGGGCCAGTGAGGACCACGTGGAGGGTGGCAAGGGGCAGGGGTGAGGCCCCGCTCTACAGGGTGACCTCAAGGCTCATCTCAAGGACTTTGCCTCTGTGAAAAGGGCCTTCACTGCCAGGGTCCAAACAGAGGGCAGCACCACTGGCTTGCATCTTAAAAGGCTCTGTGTGGAGAATGCACTGTGGGGTCAAGGGCAGAAGCAGGGGTACCAGTTAGGAGGCACAGCAGCCTCCAAGCAAGACACGAAGGTGGCTCGGCCCTCAGGTGAGAAGGGACCTGGCTTTCTGGGTGTGAGAGTAGGACTGGAGTCAAGGAGCTCAAAGAGGCCTTGGCTGCAGAAGTGTGCACTGCTGTCTGCTGACACTCCAAATGGTGGACTCCATGGGAGAAATTGGGGCTTCTGCTTAGGATTTGACCACTCAGAGTTGCCCCTCAGACACTGAGGGGAATCATCAAGGACAGCAGAGTCTGCAGCTCAGGGCAGAAGCCTGGCCTAGAGCCGCACTCCAAGGGTCATCAGCACTGGGTGACATCAGTCACAGATGCATTGGAGACCCCCAAGACCCTGAGGGAGCAAGGACAGCCCCGGAGCCCTCTAACCTCTCAAAGTCAAGAAGATGCCAAGGAACAGCAAAGGAGAGTCACCAGGAGGCCCCTCAAAGGAGAGGAATGGAGGAGAGGATCTCCCAGAGCCCAGATCAGGAAAGAGAAGGGAGCAATAACCGCTGCTCCATGAAAAGCCTTCTGGTGTCAGCAGCATGGAGGTCAGCTGTGATCTTGAAAAATTTTGGTGCCAGTGTGGAACAGAAGCCTGACAAAAGTGAGTTCAAGTGAGATGAAAGAAGAGAAATTGGGAAGGTGGGAAAACTCTTTTGTGGAGTTTTACTATCAAAGGGAGACGGGGAGGTAGCCGGAGGGGCAGCTGGGTTAAGAGGAGTCTCTTTTCTTTGCATTTTTTAAGGAGGGGAAAATAAGAGCCTGTTTGCTTCCCAATGAGTGGCTGAGGGAAAAAGAGGAAAACATGTTGAAGTAGATGTGAGAGAAAAATGAGAGCTCTAAGCTCAAGCAGGTGAGGAGATGCTTCTGTGTTTATGAGATGCTGCTGGCCACTGGACAGGCTGCAATTAGAAAGGCAGATAATAACAAGTGCTGGTGAGGATGAGGGAAGACTAGAAAACTTGTGTCCTGCTGATGGGAATGTCAAATAGGTCAGTCACTCAGAGAACAGTGTGGTAGTTCCTCAAAGAATTAAACATGCAGAACCATAGGATCTACCTAGTAATCTCACTCCTCAGATTAGACCAAGAGAAATAAAAACAGACATCCACACAAAAACTGAAGCTGAGGAAAAACCTGAATAAACCACCTGCTTAGTCCCTGAGTCATTTCCCCTCCCCTTAGTCCCCTGCTTTTCTAGATTTAACCCATTTCACTTGTTCTTAGTTACTTCCCTTCATTTGACTCTAGACAACAGCAGATGTGTAGGTCAGCCAATTACCTTGTCCCATACCTTGGGACACCCTCAAGTTCCAAATCAGGGAGGGATTTGAGACTTTGCCTCCATTTCCTCCTGCGTGGCTGCCTCATAATAAAATTCTTTCTTTTCATAGTTTCAGTCATTTGCCTGTGCAGCAGGCAAAACAGGCCTGGTTTGGTAACAAAACTTGTACATGAATACTCATTATGGCATTATTTGTAATACCTCCAATGTGGAAACAATCCAAATATCCATCTATCAATGGATTTAAAAGTGTTGTATATCCATACAATGGAATATTATTCAGCCATCAAAAGGATGTAAATACTGATTCATGCTACAACAGGGATATGTCTTGAGAACAATGTTCCCAGTGAAAAAAGTTGGTCACAAAAGACCTTGTGTGTGATTGCATTTATATGGAATGTCCAGAAAGGTGCTTCTGTGTGAATGAGAGAGAGAGAGAGAGAGAGAGAGAGAGAGAGAGAGATTAGCAATCACCAGGAGGATAATGAAAACTTTCTGGAATTAGGGAGTGCTGAGGGTTACACAACTCTGCACTTTTGTGGGGTGCACATTGTATCTCAATCATATATGTTTTTAAAGATTCCATAGGAGAGAAGGGGTGGCCTCAGCCTGGGGAGGAGGCAGAGGACCCAGGCCCAGTGCAGGCAGTGTGGTGGGGGAAACTGGTCGTCTCTCTGCTGCTTCTGTGTTCTCAGTGAGACAGGAAGTGACATCATCCTCTGAGAGTGGGGATGGAGGCTCCAAGGAAGAGCAAAGGTGCTGACAGGCTGTCCAGCAGCAAATGGAAACGAATGGGCTGAGAGATTCAATAGGACTGCAGGTGGCACTGTGGCCCATGTGAAGGAGGCAAAGGCATGATAAAGTGACTCTGGCCACCCTGCAAGTGATGGTCTGGGGCATTGCATTCCACCCAACGTGGCTCCCCACTCCCTGGACTACAGGTACACACACAGGACTTTGCATTGACAGAACGCAAAAGCATGTCATCCGCCACCCTCTCAAATGCACATTCCCTCTCCCTCTGCCGCTCCTCTTGTGTGGGGAATTTAGCCTCAGGCGACCGTGGGTGTGAGGACAAAGGTGCGTTGTTAGTGATGGCAAAGATGGAAAACACCCTCCTGTCCATTCCTGGACAGGCGGTTAAAAGGAAAGCCGGCCTGTCCCTGCTCCGGGATGCTCTGCAGCAGGAGAAACCACGGAGCATGGATGTGGGAAGATTTCCACATTTCCACGCATCATAGGTGGAAAAAATCAAGTTGCAGAACAGTGTGAGTAATATTATATTATATAATTTTCCTTCCTTCCTTTTTCTACCAAAATGGTAGTCTGTGTGTTTGTTTAGGTTATTAAAATACTGCACATAAAAGGTTTGGAAGGATGCAATTTAGATTATTAATGGCTTAATCTCGAGAAGCAGGTTTGGAAGGACAAGTGGAGATGGGTAGAAGGGGTAGAAGGGCCTTAGAGGGAGACTTGCATGTGTATTTCATGTTTTTTTGTGTTTTTTCCGGTAATCCATACCAGAAAGAACTCGCTGTGCCCTCCGAGCTCCTCCCCTGGGCCAGGGAAGCCTGGGTGGCTGTGTCCTCCACAGTCCGGACACCACTGAGACCCGCCGTGAGTCCTCTCGGTCCCTAGAGGCGGAGCACACCCCCATCCTGATCCCCGGGGTCCTTTTGCCAGCCTCGCCCCACCCCAAGGTGGACCAGTGGGCTCAGAAAACAGGTGACACCTCCGTTCTCCACCTCCCACCTGAGCCAGAAGGGTACGGGGGCAGCTGCCACGGTCACCATAGAAGCCTCTGTACAGCACTTACCGTGCCCGGGCACGGTCTAAACCCTTCTCACCTACGATCTCCCAGCACCTCTGTTGCTTCTACACTTCTACATTTCAGGGTGGATGAAAACAAAAACACGAACAAGGAAGAACACAAACGGCCGAGTCACTTGCCCAGGGTGCCACAGACTGCAAAAGACTGGCACAGGGAGACTGCAGGGGCCATGCTGACCTCTGAGCAATGACCAGGAAGCCCAGTTCGGCTGCCTCCTCCTCCGCTTCCCTATTCCTGCTCTGTGCGGCTGAGGTCAGATGCTGTCTGATGGGGTTGAGGCCACCAGGGGGCGCTCAACACGATCCACATCCCCGGGTGCCTTCCCCTCCCGGCGGGGCTTCTGCACCTCTGAAATGAAGGTGTGCGCTACAGCGAGTCCGACATTGGCGCGCTGCGGGGAGAAGGAAGCATCTCTTACAGGAGAGACCCGAGGCCCGGACAAAGAAATGGGACAGCCTCTCTCCTGGGCTGTCAGACCCACTGGGAATGATGAGACACAGGGACGGGTGGGGCCCTAGCCCAGCGCACTCAAGCTCCTCCTTGCCCCGGCACTACTCTGTGGGCTCTGCAGGGGCTGCCCCTGCCCAGTTGGGTGTCAGAGGGACTGGGGAAACTCCTTCTGTCCCCAAGTCCAAAGTGCTGGCACAGAGGTGGCTGCTGGTCAAGGTGAGCGTGCAGCCATTTGGGCCGAGGCAGCGTCTCTGAGGTTCTGTGTGGCTCTGCCATGTGGCCTGCCAAGTGAACCTGTCTGGGGGGTGGAGGACAGGACAGGTCCTCAGCAGTGGCCCCCGGACTCTCCATGGCTGGGCCAGCAAGAGGGCCAGCCTCCGCCATCCTTGTCTCCCAACCTGGAAACTGCCAGGGCAGTGTGGGGACAAACAGCAAAAGGGAGAAGGGAAGTATGGGACCAGGGGACACCACCCCTTCCTTCCCGAGCCTTGAAAGGGCCAGGCTCTTTCACACAAGATTTCTCCAATCCCCAGAAGGTCCAGTTATCGTCATCTTCAGCCCTCAGAGATGAGGAGCCTGAGGCCCAGAAAGGCCAGTGACAAAGCCAAGGCCACCAGCCAGGACCTAAACTCTCATCCCACAACCTTTGCCTATGCTCACCACCTCTGGAGAGCTAGGGTCCCAGGCTGGGACTCGATGGGCCCAGATCCCAGGCTTTCCAGTCACCAGCTCAGAGCCAACCCTTAGCTCAGAAGCAGGTCTGTGACCTAGGGTCCTGGGCTGGACCCTGCTGCAGATCAGCCATAAGGCCCTGAGCTTGCACCGCCCTGCACGCCTCCTCCCACCTGGACACAGCCCTGTGGTCTTTACGCCAGGCCCCGGGAGCCCCATTACTCGGGGTCACACAGCCAGGCCACACAGGCCTTAGTCTTTAAGAGGGTCTGGGCCACCTCCCCCCAACACCCCGGAGGTTGCCTTGGGTATGTTCCTTCCTTCCTCTCTGGGACACATTTGGGGTCACTCTGTTGTAAGTACGGGGCCTCTACGGCCCCTAGCAAAGTGCTGACACAGGCCCTGGAACAATCTTGACCACAGCAACTGCCAGGCCACCTGCGAAGCTCCAAAGGCTGCCTTCCTGCCCGCTATGCTGGATCCACTCCATGCCCCTAAAGAGGTCTGGGGCTACAAGTGCCCCAGCCCCAGCTCCCACTCCGCAGCAGGGCCTGCCAGGATGAGACAGACAGAAAGACAAACAGGTGACAAGCAGACAGCCCTTCCCCCATTGCCTCCTGGGGCCTGTCCCTGAGCCAGAGGCCAGACAGGAAGTTTTCCAGGAAACTCTGGGGTCTTTGGGACAAAGATGCAGAGAAATTTGGAAGAAGAAAGAACAGGAAAGGAATGGGTAAGGCAAGCAGGGGTGGGAACTGGGAGTTGCCTGGCCCATGGCCCCCCTTCTCCATTGTCCCTGCTCATGGCAACTCCCACCCACCCTCCCTGAGTGTCACCCAAATTCCAAGGCCTGATTCAGTTCTGCCCCTCCAGGCTTCCCAGAGAGGAAGCCTTCAGGTTAGCCGGGGTCTCCTCTCCTTCCACAGCATTCCTGGGTCCCTAACGCCCAACGCTTTGGGCAGCAAGCTGTCTCTTTGCTGGGGTGGGGGTCAGATGTGGCTGCGGAGTCCCCACTCCTGTTGTCTCCTTGAGGCCACTCCCAACCTTGTCCAATAAAGTCACAGTGCTGGGAGTCACTAAAGATTTTAGGGGAAGTGTCTGTGGCTGCCTGTGAGTGTGTGAGCACATGTGCTTTCTGTGAGTGTCTGAACATTCATGTGAGTGTTCTGGTGACAGGGGGCATCTATGCAAGCGTGTCTGTGTACATGTGTGTTCATACATGTGTGCCTAGGGGGATGTGGAGGGCCTGACCACATGATCACCCTCTCTCCTGCCCAGGGGTTCAAAGATGGCTGTCCCTTCAGAACAGTCCAAATAAGACAGGACTGGTGGCCAGCAGGCTAAGTGGAGGGCAGCCCTGGGGACAGAGCAGACAGAATGTCCCTGAGCGCCTGCTTCTGCTGGACCAGCCGCCCCCCCCCCCAATCCTGACTGCCCTGGATATCCGGGCCCGTCTGCTGCTAAGGGTTTGGGTCTGAGGACTCTCAGGCCTGCCTGGACTCCTCTCTGCCCTGGGGTGCGCAGGACACTAGCCTTGCTGCTGCCTGTCCTATTTCAGTGTCCCAGCCCCTACTGGGGCTCGGGTCTGCAGAGGCCTGGACCTGGCCCTTGGCCTGGATCTGGTGTCTTCTTGCAGCTTATCTACTGCCAGCCATCTTGGCTGTTTCTGCCTACAACAGACTGTCTGCTGTCCCTGAAGAATGAGGTTTCCAAGGATGGTCCATCACCCTCCCTACAGGGACCCTCGAGGTTCTGTATCCCTAGGTCCCGTGATGGCCACTCAAGTTTATAGGTTGAGGACAATCTAAGGCCCTCTGTTCATTTCAGAACCTGGAGCAGAACAACCTCTACACAGGAAACACATCACTGCAGGTGAGCTCACCTGGCCAGCTCAAAGGCAGTGCTGCCCCTGCCTGAATTCCCCAGTACTCCCACAGGTCAGAAGTTTGAGGAATGCAAGCTTCCATCCATACATCTATCTCCCCATCCATCCATCCCTACATCCATCCATCCACTCATCCATATATCCATCCATCCATCTATAAATTCATCCATCCATCTACAAATCCACCCATCCATTCAGATATCCATGCATTCACCCATTTGTCCATCCATGTATCATCAGTCCATCCATCCATCTAACATATATATATTGCCTGATATGCTGGTCCTTAGGGAGCCTGAGATCTCAATCCTTACCTTCCCTCTGAGGTAGGAAAGGACCTCAGGAACAGGGTGTTTGCCAAAGCTTGTCTGAGAGTGCTGACCAGTGGAACTTCCATGATGACACTGATGTTCTGTGCCTGCCCCATCCACTAGAGCCAGCAGTCACCAGCCTGTGTGGACACTGAGCATCTGCCCTGTGGCTGGTGTGACTGAGGAGCTGAGTTTCTCATCTTATGTAGTTTTAAAGAATTTAATTATAACCCATCACATGTGAGCGGTGGCCTCTGCCCGGCTATAGTCCTAACAGCAAAGACAGGGCCAGCTTCAGGGAAGAAGTGACATCCGTTGGGGCTGGGAGGGACTCCAGGATTCCTTTCATTGACTATTTTTGGGGTTCAACAAGGGCCAAGGCCTTGATGATACAGCAACAGACACATGGGCAAGGGAGGCAGAATTGCAGGGTGCTGCTCTGGAACACGGGCAGTCCATCCCAGGGCCTGTAAGTCAGGAGTAACTTCCGAGGAGAGGCGGTTTCTCAGGTGAGGTGACCTGCAAACTATTCTAAGAAGGAGACGGCTTATGCAAAGGCCGAGGTTTATGCAAAGTCTGGGTGAGGACTGGGGTGGGTGGGACAGGAGACAACCCTAACATCCAGTGGGTGTCTCAAGCTGGGCCCTCCCCAGAGGAGGCAGGACAGGGTGCCCCCCCCCACCCCAGCGCATCACCAGGCTGGCTCCAGCGCGCTCACCCATTCTCCCCTGGCGCCCCCTGGAATGCATCCAGCAGCCCCATACATGCAGTTGGGAAAATCTCCCCCAGCCCCCAGTTCCGCCGCGCCTCTGCCCTTGCGCACCCTCTCTGAGGTCACTGCTGGGTGGGACCTGCGCCCTGGCCTTCTGGAGCGCCTGACTCATTCGGAACAAGCAGAAAGCCCCAGTCTTTCTCAAGAACCGTCTCCGACACGGGGAGGGCAGGCGTGACCCCAGCTCGAGGACACAGGGACAGGGGAGGGGGCAGGGAGCCAGTTAGAGACAGAAATAGGGATCCAGCAGAGAATGAGGCGGAGACTGATGGGAAGCACAGGAGACAGAGATACACTAGGGGGGGTGCAGCCAACACAAAACAGAAACAAAGGGACACGCCTAGGGACACGCAGCCGGAGGCAGCTTGACAGGAGGTCAAGACAGAACGGAGACACCCAAGGACTAGAAAACAGACTGACAGAGAGACGGCGGCGACCCCGGAAGAGGTGGGGTGGGATCCTCCGGCCGAGCTCCGAGCTCTGACACACCCACTGTGCACATTTGCAGAGTGGCCACAAGGGGGCGGCATTGCTCCAGCCAACACCCATGATCTGGGACTCCAGCTTCCAAAAGACGGTTAGCCAGATTCCCTGGGTGACGCGCAGCAGACATGACCTCACTGAAAGGTGTAAACGGTTTGGCTGAGGAACCCAGAGCCTCCGCACTGTGTTCTGGAGAATTCCCCTCTCTTCATCCCAGGATCTCCGCAGACCTACCCTTTCCCTCTTTGTCCCCGTTCGCAGCCTCCTTCTCTTTTCTGACACCTGCCTGGGATCCTAGAGCACCAAGGAAGCCCGCCAGTTACCCTGCCTTTGCCTGAGAAGCGCAGGCACAGATCTCAGGACTGAGACTTCCCCCAGCTCTTGCACAGGGTCCGGGACATCCCCGCCCCCAGGATCTTGGGTTCAAAGAACGCTTCCCACAGATTCGAGGTCTGGGCTGAGTCCAGGCCCTATGTAATCTACAGGGCTAAAATCCCAAGTGCAACCCTGGGCTGCACTAAGAGAACGGAATGTGTGGGTGCAGGGCTGCGTATCAGGAATGCCTGTCCTGCGGTCTCATCTTTGGGAGACCCCTGTGGAAACATGTCCCAGTCCCAGTACTATGCACGGCACACTCACGGGGCAGCAAACACTGCACTGCATCATCACTAATCCCATGGCAGCTCAATTAGTCATACTGGAGAGAAGTTGGGGGGCAGGGAGGGAAAGTTAAAGGGCTTCAGTGAGGTTTCTGGCAAATAAAGAGTTAAACCTCTGCTAGAGAGAGTAGCTAAGAAAAACATGGAGAGAGAGCTGGTAAGGCTGCATGGCCTGGCTCGCTTCGTGCCAAGGCTCAATTCCCTCCTCCCTCCACCTCCAATTCGGCACACACACAAAATTCCAAAGGGAGGAGGAGGGGTTATATTATAAAAACTCACTTAGTATATAAAATATACACTAACGCCTAAACATACAACCATATATATATATGGACATGTATATTTTAGTAATACATTTAAATGCACATGTATCCTTTCTACTAACTCAGCCTTGACTAACTCTGCTGTAATTCTCACAAGATAAGCACCTGGAAACCACAAAGAGCCCAAGGAAGTGCTTATCCAAGAATGTGCACATAGGCAGTGGAAGGAGCAACGGCCAAATCAGGGTCTCAGAGCCCAAAACAGCCAATCGAGTTATAGCAACTCTCAAGGGGGAAGAGTCCCTTTCCCTCCGTGTAATAAAAGAGGCTGAGAACAAAGACCCCCCAAGTGCCACCCTGGGCTCCTACCTTACAAGGTAGCTATCTATGTACTTATTTTCTCTCCTTTTCCCAATAAAATGATTTTGCTTCCCCGTTTCTCTTCCCTTTCCAATAGAGTGATTTTGTTTCTCCTTCTGAATTTATGTCTCTAATTCCTTTATTGAATGGGCTTCTTTACAAATCCTAGATAAAAATCTACCCTCCTGAGATGTAACAATACCCATTTTAAATACAGGAAAACCAGAGGCGGCCCCTCCTCGGATGGCTGTACTGGGAGCTGCCATTTCTCAGCTTCCTGTTTGGGCCCCTCTCTCCTCCCTCTGCACTATTCAGAGCCGCACCTGCTCCCACGGCCTCACCTTGACTCTCAAATGAAGTCACCAATTTTTCTCCTGGCTTCCAGACCAGTTCATCCAACTGCCTTCTCTCACTTTCCTCTTTGATGTCTTCCAGCACTGCCTAAACTTTCCTGCGGCCTCGTATTGCTCTTGGGACAAAATTTAAGGTCCTCACAATGGTCCAGGAGGACCTGGTGACCAGCCTCCAGGCCTGCTGCCTTTAGTGTCAGGCCCGCCCATGGCCCTGCCCGAGGCCAGCATGCTGTCCCTTGACTGCCACTCACTCTGCCACAAATGCCTCCTCCTGACTCTCCTGCTCCCTCCCTCCTTCAGCTTTCCCAGAAGGCCCAGCTGGGCTGAAAGCTCTCAGAGCCCTCTGGAGCCCTCCATAGCATCCCTCAGGGATACGGCGTGCTCAGTGATGGTATAATGACGTCCTTGGTGTCTGCCTCCTTCAGCAGAGTGAACTCCTACAGGATAGCAGCCATGTCTGTTGTGGTCTCTGGTGGACAGAGCCTGCACAGGTAGGTGCTGAGTCCATGTTTGTTGAGTGACTGCATAATGGCACTTCCTTTCAGAGGGCACCCTGCCTCTTGGGGAGCCTGCCTATCCCAGGACATACCTGAATGTTAGTCACTTCTTCCTTCTCAAGCTGAGTTCTCTTTCTTTACACTTCCATTAAGGCAGTAAAAGGTCTTGGTGCTGAGCAGAGCAGCCCTGCTCCCTCTCCCATCAGTTTTTCCTCAGCCCACTTTTCCTTCCCTCAAGAGAGGGCCTCAGCACCCTCGGCCTGACCTCCCAGGCCAGGGACCCTCAGGGATGGCTCAGCCAGACCTCCAGGGGTCACCTGTCCCCACCACATGATCCTAGGGAGGCGACACTTCCCCATCCTGCTATCATACACATGCACACACATCTGCACATGGGTACACCATCAACACACTCGAACACACTCAGGCAGCTGACTCCCCGTTTTGGGCTTCTCCCCTGAGCACTGTGCCCTCCCTGCCCCAGAAGGGGGTGTCCTAACCTCCCCCACCCCTCCCCAGCTTCTCTGTTCTAGGACCCTGTCTGAGGCGTGGTCTTGGCCTGGGGGTCCTTTCTCGCTTGTATAGTGGCTTCACACCTGCCCTTCCTGGGCCTCAGCTGCCCTCCAGGGTCAGGAGCTGGCTTCCGAGGTCCCCTCCGGCTCTCCTTCCCTTGCATTTGCTGGCATTGCCCCACACAGACCTCCAACTGGGGACCCTGGCAGAAGTGTGTTCTCTCACAGCCCAAGACCAAGGTGCCGGCATAGTCGGTCCCCTTTCCTGGGCACAGCCAAGGCCAGAGGGAAGGTGCTACCAGGAAGGACCGGCCCTCCCCCTAGGCTCTGCAAGCCTCCCCCAGACAGATGAGAGCCCCACTTTGTGCCAACACAGGCCAGGTGCTGGGAATGCATGGTGAGCAAGCACAGCCATGCCCATGACTGCTCTGCTCCTAGCGGCAAGCTTTCCATCTTCCTGCCTGGCACCATCAGGGAGGGACGGAGGGGCCACAGGTCCGCACATACAGCTCCCCCAGTGTCCCCCGCCTGCTCTTGACCGAGGCCTCTTACTTTGGAGGGGAAAGACTGGGTGTGTGAAAAATGATGAGCCTGTGACCCTTGGAGTTTTCTCATTTCGGTGTAAGAACTATAATGCACAGTAAACCTTGCCTTATCTTTGTGTGCCAGGAAAATAATTTTGTTATCATTAACCTCACAGGACTGTAATCTCTTTTTATCATTGAATGATATGGCAGCCACTTAGCACAGGAAAATGGGTCCTGAAGCTAAATGTATTTGCCTGTAGACCAGATCTGCCTGCCATGCCTGGGAGCTGGAAGCTTCCTGAAGAAGGGGCCCCAAGACCCTGTGCAGTGCTTCCTATGGGGTAGGAGCTCAATTTGAGAAAATAAAGAAAATTCTCATGAAAGGAGGCTGAGCCATCGATCTCCAAGCCTGACTGGGGGGCAGTGAGCACAGCCTCACCTCCTTATCCTCAGCTCCAGGGGAGACCCAGAGCCAAGAGACAGCCACTATGGCCACCTCCTCCCGAGAAGCCACAGGGAAAGACCACACCCTTGTTCTAGAACATTCTTCATCTCCCCATGGGTCCTCCCTCAACCCTGGGGGCCTCCTGAGGAACCCTGCTCCCTGTATCCCAGGAGGGTGGAGGTGTCCTGGCTTGCCAGGGCCCCACCTCCTTACCAAGATTTATGGATAGGGCAAGCCCAGGAAGGAAGTCTCCATCAAGAAACTTCCTTCAAAATTTAACAGTAGGCTAGGGCTGTAGCTCAGTGGTAGAGCACTTTTGTGTAGCATGCGTGAGGCCCTGGGTTCCATTCCAAGCACAGCAAAAATCAATCAAAAAATTGTCATTGAAAAGAACCCTAAGTTAATGAATTAATCTCCACCTGGATGATTGGTTTTTTTCGGTCACATTTGGATCTTGATTTCAGTGCTATGTCTCCAATGGGACTACCAATACGCAGCCCCTTATCTGGTTTCTGAAACAATTGAAAAAATAAAGAGAAAAAATACCCACCAAGATGCAACATGGGGACCACGTTGTTCTGGAGCTAGGAAAAAATGGACACCTCAGAGTCCAGGAAAACGGTTACAGGAAGGTCACCCGAAAGCTTCTGCTCTGTTCCTGTCTTATGTGGGTGTATTGATGTGGTCTGAGGAACTTGGCCTCCTTTGGAGGCCCCAGAGTAAACCATGTCCCAGGGACAGGAAAGGAGGAGAAGGGTGGATTTGTCCGCAGCGGGGGCCAGGAGAGGCCAGAGAAGATGGAGACAGCTGGAGAGGATGCTGTCCCTGTGCCTGGCACGTGGGCTGGCCTTGCGCCAACTGGCTGGGGATCTTTTGTCCACTGGGATAGAAATCTCGACTTGGCAAAGCACTGCCTCTTCGAAGTGAGCGGCCCTGGGCTTTGAGCACTGGTGCCTCTCAGCCTTTAGGGTTACACTTCTTGCTATGGCTTCCAGCTCCACCACAGCCAGATGTGCCAGTCACTTTGTGGCTTTCTAGAGCCCTACAAGCAACTTTGCTGCCTCTCGGGGGTGCATAGCTGCTGCCCTCCGGCCCCAGGCTTTTTCTTTCTCCTTCACTCGTGGCTTCAGGCCCCAGTCACCTCCTGCAGCTTCCAGCTTCAGGTCTTAGGCTGTGTCCGCTTCCACTCTGCCCTTCACTGGTTACCTCAGGCCCCACCTTGCCTCGGGTCTTCAGTCTATTGCTTTGTCACTGCTGGTCTGGAACACTTCAGGATTAATAACCCCTAGTGTTACCAAGCCCTTCTAGCGCAGCTCACTCTACCCAAGGTAAAAGTCATGAGCAGGGAAGAGGATCACACCAAACAAGGCCTCTCTTAGGTCCTAGCCCTCCTCCTCTGGCCCAGGGGGATGGAGGAACACTGCTTATACAGGCTGCGCAAGCATAGTCTCCTCCATTTTGCAAAGCTGCTTGAGGACTTTTTAAAGTGTCAGAGTGGGCAGGGTCATTTGCAGGGTGAAGCCATCCAGAGGGGCCATAAGGCAGAGCCCTCTGGGAAGGTTTGTTTTCAAGCCTGTTCAGGGCCCATGTCTTCCGCAGCATCCACGCATCTAGGACAGCTTCAGTTGTCACGGCGAAAGGCGGACAGACAGTTCTCCTGCTCCCACAAAAATGATGAGGCCAAAACTCATGGCTGCTGTGACTTCTGAGGCATCTCGAGCAGGAAGTGTAGTGTTCATCATGGCCCGTTGGGGTTAAAAGGCACCTGGAGAATATCAGCAATGACCCCTAGTGCCTCCCCAGGCTTTGTCTTTAGGTACAATTTTTTTGTATTTGTTTTGTTTTGTGTTTGTATCATTTTGTTTCATTTTTTGGCTGCTCCTAGAGAATGGCAGCAGTGCCTGGAGCAGGGGAAGGGCGTGACAGCCACCAGTCAGGTCATGCCCCTCGGTGGCTGTCAGGAAAAAGGGAAGGAGGGTTGGGCCTCTCTTCTTTCTATCTCAGTTTTGTGTCACTACCTGTGTCCATTTTCCTTCTGTCATCCCTGATTGTTAAATACCTCATTCTTGATTCATTTGTGTTTAGGGAAACTGAGGCAAAATGGTTCTAGTACAGCCACGTACAGTTAGTGGGGAGTAGCCATGGGGCCCCTTACTAAGGGAGCCAAGGGGGCCAGAATCCGATCTTGAGTGGTGATGATAGCCCTGGAAAAATGGGATTTGACTGGGTCCCAAGTCAGCCAGCTCCTGCCATTCCCCAACAGGAGGGCTCCCAAAGGCCATGTCGCTCGGAGCCTCCTTCCGATCCATACTCCTGGATAGGAGGCAGGCACCCTGTCCATCCCCCTTCCATCAGGCTCCCCAAGGCAGGAAAACATTCCTTCCCTCCTTCCAGCTCAACCCTCCTCTGCCCAAGAGCAGGTCTGCAGTCATCCACATGTGATCATAAATGAATTCATCCCTTTCCCACCATGGAATGGGTTTGAGCCAACAAGGTTATATATAGAACGAGAATTGGATTTTCCAGGTGACTTCCACTGGGCAAGCAGAGATGCATCTCCAAGAAAGGAGGCAGAAGAGCAGTTTCTGGCAGTGGGAAAAAAGGAAGTGAGGCCCCATGGAGATCTCATTACTCCAGGGTGTGGTTTTAATTCTATCCCTCTGCCTCAGCCCCCATTTATTAAGGGCATCGAATTTAAAAACACAAGAAGTCTTGGCAACATGGAGACCCTGGCTGTCTCCACCAACTGCAGGGGAAAAAAAAATCACCAATCCAGGAGGAAAGAAAAAGCAAAGTCAGTGCACACCCTGAGTGCTCAGGGAGGGCCAGGTGGCCCAGACCTCCTTTGAGCCCCCCAAAGGACAGTCCTTTCGGAGTGACCAGATCTGGCTATGCACGTGCTCCCCTCCATCACTTCCAGTCCACGTCCCTGCAAGTCAGCCTCCCCTTCGAGCCAAGGTTTGCCTCCTCCTGAGGGACCACCAGCCTCATGCCTACGTCTACACCTTTGTTCCTCCTTCTCCATCCTCACCCTTATCCAGAACACCAGTTGACCCACTGGTTTGATGTTTTCCCCACCTTTGGAGTTTCAGGAGCCTCGGGTATCCCTCCAGCTCCCTGCCTGACCCCTCCATGCAGTCTTGTGCTCCTCTCTGCTTCTCCCCTCCCATATGGATGCAGCTCTCAGGTCCGAGACTCACTTTCTCTGCATGGAGCCTGCACACTTCACTCAAAATAAAACCAAGCACCCTCTCCCGTGACCTTGAATCTGCTCAACAACCGCCCAGTGCCCTCCTGCTCTTACTGTCCCAGCTGCTCTATTTTCATGGTGCCAGGCCACTGGCTGCTTAATATCTGTGCAGTCCTTGCCATGGCTTTGATTCTCCTGCTTCTGTGTGTCCGTATTCCTCTTCTCCTTGACAGGACCCTCAAATATATTTTTTTTCCCTGGCCAGGGATTTAGCTCAGTGGTTCCACCACCTGCCTCACAAGCGCAAGGTCCTGAGTTCAATCCCTGGTACAAAATATATCTTTTTTTCCAGAAATTTCTGATACCAAGGTTTCCCAGGGTAGCCTTGAATGCACGCACTGCTCCTCCCATCTCTGAAACCCTGCAGGTGTCCTGCTCCCCACAGTGCCCCTCAATCCTTCATCCTCTCCACATTGCCCCCAACCCTGCACACCCTCCCATCCTCTCAACTTCACTTCCTAATCCTCAACCCACCCACAGTGGCCCTAGTCCTAACCTCCCTAGCTCCCCTACAATGGCCCCCATCCTCCATCCTTCCCTGTATTAATCACTTTCTCATTTAGAGAACAAAATACCCAACGTACACAACTTAAAGGAGGAGTGGCTTATTTGGCTCCCAGTTTCCCTGGGTTTGGTTCACGATCTGCTGACTCCAAGGCAGAAATGTCATGGTGGAAGGGCCTGGCAGAAGAAAGCTGCTCAATCCATGGTACCAGAAAACAGTGAGAGAAGGAAGGAGCCAGAGGTAAGAATACAGCTTTCCACATCATGTCCACAGTGACCCAGCCCTTTCAACCAGACCTCACCTCCTCACAGCACATTCACCCATGAACTTATCAATCAGCTCCCATGATTCACTTACCTTCCCAAAGCCTCACCTCTGAATGCATGAGATGTTTGGGGGACATTTCAGAGCTAAATCATAACATTCTCCAGCCTCCTCATGGTGCTCACCTCCCATCCTCCCCCATCCACCCCACAGTGCCCTCAATCCTCCTCCAATATTCCCACAGTGCCCCAGTCCATCCTCCACGTGCTCTCACAGTGCCCCCTAATCCTCAACATACCCCATCTTCCCCACAGTGCCTCCCAACCCTCCATCCACCAACCACTCCATCCACACCACACTTACCCTCAGCTCTCCATCCTTCTGCCATCCACCCTCCTCAAGACCATCTAATCTCCTGTCCTTCCACCATTCCCTTTATCTAGGCCTGGAATGACAGCCTCCTAGCTCCTACTCAGAGACCCTCCCCATCTACCCTTGCTCCACCACCTGCTGCCATGTCATATAGCTAGGGGATGTGAGGGACATTAATTTATTGAGGGTCACTAGGCCCTGGGCACCATGCCAAGAGCTCTCCCATATACCATCCCATTAAATCTTCCAGCGTCCCTATTAGATATTGTTAGATATTGTTACACCCATTTTATTCAAAGGCTTCAGTTGAAACAGAGAGGGTGAGCAACCTGCCCAAGTCTTAAAGCCACTAGGGGCAGAGTCTGGTACCTTTGGAGTGTGGGTCAGCCTGATTTCCAATCCTTCACCTTTCCAATAATTTCCTACCTGCTCCCTCAGGATGCAGACCTGATGACAACAGCGCATTACTTCCTCGTGCTCTCCAGATAAAACACAAGCTCCTCAGCCTGGCATCCAAGGCTCCCCCAGGCTGCTCCAGCCCAACTCCTACTCCAGCCAATGGGAGGGCCCTGCTTGTCTCCACAAGTGAGGTCTTCCTTGCTCCACTCTTTTGCACAAGCAGCCTTCTCCCTCTCAACTCCTCGTTCCTTAGGACCAGCCAATGGTCACCTCTCCTGGGAAACCTCTGGCCCCTCTGGCACTCCCAGGACACTCTGTGCCTGCTGGGCTCTGGCACTCACCACACTGCCTTGTAATCACTCATTTCATCTTTCAAGTATTTTTAGTTTTGTAGCCTCAGAGCCCAAGACATATCCTGCACGCACGAGAAGGGCCTCAGTAAAAACCAAAACATGCAATGGGAACTTTAGCCAGTGGGGTCCCCAGACCAGCAGTGGCAGAACATAGCTTGATCCCAGCCCAGAATCTTGGAATCAGATTCTCCGGGAGGCAGGGTCTAGGGATCTGCACTTTAAATAAGCTCCTCCCAAATTCTCTTACACAAGGAAACTGGAGAGTCTTTCATCTAGAACACAGCTGGCCCAGAGCCATACTCCGGCAGCCTCATGGAATGAGACACTCAGCTACTGCCTGACTATAGAGCATCAGGACAGTATTCATCAAACTTTTTTGTACCAGGAAACACTTGAAACATAGAAAACAGTACATGTGAACAGATAACACTGCTCAGTGCTGGAGGTGAAGGGCCAGAGAGAGCCTGAGCTATCCTGGGTTCCACAGCCTTGGGGATCTATACCTCAGCCAACCAAGAACCATTCCTGACACCCTGCCTGGGAAGCTGACTACTGAGAGCTGCCAATAAGTTCCAGAAGCCAGACCACCCACCTGGGCGCTGGTGCTCACAAGCTCTGATGAAGGCCCAGACTATTCGGGCCTCATGGCCAGCCAGGGATGAAACAGCACTGGCCCTCCAGGAGCGGGAAAGAAAGTGTGAGCTGTGAGTATCCCCTGCTGTGCTGGAGATCAGAATGATCAAGGCAACCCCTGGGCTCATCCCTCAGACCTCACCTTATGACAAGGGAGGTCCAAGAAGTAGCCAGGGAGCAGACGTGGAGCCCTCCCTTGCCAGAGAGAGTCTGCTACAGTGAT
Source organism: Heterocephalus glaber (assembly GCF_053883595.1). Lineage (NCBI taxonomy): Eukaryota > Metazoa > Chordata > Mammalia > Rodentia > Bathyergidae > Heterocephalus > Heterocephalus glaber. The sequence goes on along the minus strand of NW_028258294.1, from coordinate 35,254,104 downwards.
ATGAAGTACTTCTAACATGCTTTAATTTAATTACTTACTTAATGGAATGAATGGAAGGAGGAGTTGGCAAGTCATCTAGGTAGTTTGCAGCTGCTGTAAACTCTAAAGCCATCCTCCAAAGGGCTGCTATTGACAGGTGGAGTCTAATCCCTTTGGGCTTCACACCATCTGCTAACATTTCTGGAGGGCCTAAAAATGTGGAAAATTTGCCATCATAAAACATTAAGGAGCAAGTGTAAGCTGGTAGAATCCTTAAGTCCCTGCATTTTTAGATAAGGAGCCAATGCCCTGAGCACCCCCAGGAGTGCTCCTCACCTGGTGGAGAAAGACATTCTGGCCACTAACAAAAGAGCTATGATGATATGCCAAGTAGCAAAAATTCTTTTCCCCCAGAAGTTAATCAGTTAGCAGGAGAATTTGTATTCTGTGAAGACCTTGGGAGCTCTGAACAAAGGGGCCATTGCTGGTGGGGTCCCTGGTGCCTAGCAGTATGAAAAATGAATTGACATCCAACCACTGATAAACCAGTGGTAGGATGGATGCATGGATGCAGGGATGGATGCATGGATAAATGGATGCATGGACACATGGATGAAGGTGAAATGGCTTTCTATTTGGGGAGTTCCTCCCTTCTGTACTACACCTAGAAGGGTCAACTCAATGTGTACACTCTTCTGGATCCCTTCCTCACCATTTTGACAGAGACCCAGGTTGCTGCGGGCCACACGTCCAGGGGACAGGAAGGGAAGGAGGGTACACAGAGCATATGGAAATGAGAGCCTGACGCCACAGTATCCCCCTCTACATGTATCTATGAAAGGTATATGTTGGATTTGGGTTTTCTTCTTTTTGAGCCTCAGCTGGAAGTGATACCCACTTCCCTTAACCCCCTCTCTTCACTAGGGATCAGGAGACATTGATTAATCCATAAGGACCTCACAGACCATCTAGTCAGAGGAAGCAAACTGGCCCTTAGACATGTTTTGTCAGGCCTCTGTAGCCATTTAAAACCCTGCATTACGTATTATCATGTGAAAAATCAGATTTTACATAAAAATGCTGATTTTTTTTATTTTCTTGAAAAAAATACCTGACAATGTTTCCCTGGCACTTTCTCCTGATAACAATGAACTGACACTGAAATAGGCTGCCACTCGGGCAGAGGGCCAGTCTCCACCTTGCACACTGGATCAGGATTCACTCATTGAACAGTTTCTGGTTCTCAAAGTGTGAGCCCTTTGCACAAATCCAGTCCCCACTGATAAAATGGTGGCATACAGTGGGTTCTGTAAGTACTGTTGAATAAACGAACGTATGTGTGGGTTCATAAGTTAAATGCACATAAATTAAATAACCTGCTGGGCTCTGTGTACCCCTCCTTCCCTTCATATATTTTGACATGCACCCTGGGCCTGCTCTCCATTCAACTGAACCAACATGGATTTATATCAAAGTGGTGGGGAAGGGGATCTAGAAAAGTGTATGCAGTGAGTTGACCCTTCTAGAGATAGTGCTGAAGAGGGAATTTTCCAAAAGGGAAGCCATTTCACCTTCATCCATGCATCCATTTATCCATGCATATGTGTGTCCATCCATCCCATCCATCCTACCACTGGTTTAATCAATGGTTGAATGTCAATTTGTGTTTCATACTTCTAGGCACCAGGAGCCCCACCTAACATTGCAACTTGCCCCATCTATACTACGTCAGCTCTGTCCTTCCTACCCATTCAAAGCATCCACATGAGGAGCACAATTCTGGACTTGCCTGCCCTGGACCAGAACTCTCTTGCAGATCTTTGTGCTCTGCGCCCTGCTGAGATGTGGCGGCTGAGCTTTATTGCTGTGTCCAAGTACAAGGATTTTCCTCAACTTTTTCTCCCCTGCTTTGGTATTGGTTTCTTGATTTCCTCCTCCCCATTCTCAGTCCATGGGCTTATCCTCTGGATTTGCTGACCATTCTCTGCCCCTAGAAGTAAGAGGTGAGGAGAGAGGCTGATTGGCTTAAGCTAAGTGGACCTCAGTAAATCTTTTCCCCCAGCCAATGACAGACAACTAGTCCATTCAAATTAGTGAAAGTGGAGAAAGTAGACACATGGTCATTAAGGAAGACAATCCCTGAAATTTGTTGGCCGCCATTTTGGAGAGACAGAAACTAGAATATGTAATCCCAGAAAATGCCTCTTTGACACAAATGTTTTTGAGCTAAAGGTAACTGAGAAGCAGTAGACAAAGGGGGAGCTCTTTCTATGCCCCCCTCTGCCTTTTCTTTCTAAAGGCAAGATATACATTCTCCTTTACTAAAGACAACCTTACCAGCTCAGAGATGGATCAAGAACCTATAAAAGCCTGCTCAGGTCCCGAGTCACTCGGAGCATGCCGAATCAGCCCGCTGAGGACAGGCAGCCACCTGGTTCCATACTACAAAGACTCAGAGGACACCAGACCACCAGGCCACGGTACTGAGTCCCGCTGCTCCCAGCCCAGAGGTAGGGGCTTCCGGGCCACCATCCCTCCTGCTGCTCCCAGCCCAGAGGAAAGGGCTTTTGGGCCACCTTCTGTCCCGCTGCTCCTGGCCCAGAGGAAGGGGCTTCTGGGCCACCATCCCTCCCACCCCTCCCAGCCCAGAGGTAGGGGCTTCTAAGCCACCATCCCTCTGCTCCTGGACCAGAGGAAGGGGCTTCCTGGCCTTCATCCTTCCCGCTGCTCCCAGCCCACAGGAAAGGGCTTTTGGGCCACCATCCCTACTGCTGCTCCCAGCCCCTGTCCCACCTCTCCCAGCTCAGAGGAGGTAATCCATGCAGGCCCTAACAGCCGCCCCCCCCCCAGTCAAAATGAGAAAACATGTAAATAAGTCTCAAAACCAGACTTCCAGATCACCTACAGCAACCCCAAAGGGAAATGAGATGGAACCCTCTGATACTCAACCACCTGGACCCACTGAACTGGCAACAAAAGGGGATCTGGGAAAAATGAAATCAGAAATAATTTCTCAGATAACAGGAGAAATTGTGCCCCTAGTGCAAGACATGATTAATAAATCTAGAGAGGAGCTGAGGAACATGATGGAATCCCAACATAAGAAACAAATGGAATCCATAAAACAGATGCAAATAGATTTCCAGGACATGAAAAACTCCTTTGAAAGTCTACACAGCAGAATGAGCCAGTGTGAGGACAGAATTTCAGATATAGAAGATAAGATTGCAATTAGTGACCAGGAAAAGAAAAATTGCTTCAAAATTATAAGGGAACATGAGAAGTCAATCCAGCAGCTGCTAGATGATGCAAAGAAGAATAACATAAGACTGATTGGAGTCAATGAAGAAACGGGAGAGAGTGCAGATGACATAAAAAATCTCTTCACAGAAATAATGGCAGAAAACTTCCCAACCAGGGAAAAAGAGCTTGACATACAGATAAGTGAGGCATATAGGACTCCAAATAGCCTTGATCAAAAAAAATCTACACATAGGCATATAATTGTTAAAATTCCAGAAACTCAACAGAAGAACAAAATTCTACAAGCAGCTAGAGAAAAGAAACAAATCACATACAAAGGAAAGCCCATCAGAATCACAGCAGACTTCTCAACACAAACCATCAAGGCAACAAGAGCTTGGAGTGACATATTCCAAGCCCTAAAAGAAAACAGCCTCCAACCCAGATTGATGTACCCTGCAAAACTATCTTTCAAAATGGATGGAGAAATAAGATACTTTCATGACAAAGAGCACCTTAGGAATTTCGTGAATACCAAACCAGCACTCCAAAGAATTTTACACAATATCCTAGGAACAGACGTTGAGGATCACAACCCCAGGAAGCAAAGCAGAATGAACCCATCTGGCATAACAAGAAATTAAATGTAAAGGGGGAGAACCCAACAAAAAAGAAAAAGTCATGGCAATGACAAGTCAATACGTTTCAGTTATAACCATCAATGTTAATGGTCTCAATTCACCAATCAAAAGAAATAGACTGGCACAATGGGTCAAGAAGCAAAATCCAACAATATGCTGCATACAAGAAACACACTTCATTCAAAAGGAAACTCACAGACTGAAAGTTAAAGGGTGGAAAACAATACTCCATGTGACAGGAACCTGAAAAAAAGCAGGAGTAGCTATCCTCTTTGCAGATCAAGTAGATTTCAAACCAACACTGATTAAGAGAGATGAAGAAGGACACTACATCCTTGTAAAGGGAACAATCCAAGAGGAAGAGATGACAATCATAAATATCTATGCACCAAACACTAGTGCACCCAACTATGTAAAACAAATACTAACAGACATGAAAAGTCATACATGCACTAATACAATTGTAGTGGGGAACCTCAACATCCCACTGTCACAAATAGATAGATCAACTAGACAAAAAATAAGTAATGAAATACTAGAACTCAATCGAACTCTTGAAAAAATGAATTTAACAGATGTTTACAGAGTCTTCCACCCCACAAAATCAGAATACACATTCTTCTCAGCTGCACTTGGGTCATTCTCCAAAATAGACCACATACTCACACATAGAACATGTTTAATTAAGTGCAAAGGAATTGAAGTTATCCCCTGTATATTATCAGACCATAGTGCGATGAAATTGGAGATCCATAGCAAAAGAAACTCAAAAAATTTCATAAACACATGGAAACTGAACAACACACTTCTGAATAACCAATGGGTCACAGAGGAAATTAAATAAGAAATCAGACAGTTCCTTCAATTAAATGACAATGACAATACAACATATTGGAATCTATGGGACACAACAAAAGCAGTCTTACAAGGGAAATTCATAGCAGTGAATATGCATATTAGGAAAACAGAAGGAGCCCAATTAAACAACCTGATGCTGAACCTCAAGCTTCTTGAAAAAGAAGAGCAGGACAACCCCAGAGCTCATACAAGGGAGGAAATTATAAAGATCAGAGGAGAAATCAATGCAATGGAGACTAAGAGAACAATACAAAAAATCAATGAAGCCAAGAGTTGGTTCTTCAAAAGAATCAATAAAATTGACAAACCTTTAGCCAACCTTGTCAGAAAAAGGAAAGAAAAGGCCCAAATCCATGCAATTAGGAATGAAAAGGGTGAAATTACAACAGACTCAGCAGAAATACAGAGGATCATCAATACCTACTTCCAGAACCTATAGGCCAATAAGATGGACAACACAGAAGAAATGGACAGATTCCTAGATACATATGAATTACCAAAGCTGAACGAAGAAGACCTAAAAATTCTGAACAACCCAATATCAACCAATGAAATTGAAAACATAATTAAAAGCTTAACAACTAAGAAAAGCCCGGGCCCTGATGGCTTCACTGCTGAATTCTACATGACATTTAGAGAGGAACTACTGCCACTACTGTTTAAACTCTTCAATGAAATTGAAAGGGAAGCAATACTCCCAAATTCATTCCTGGAAGCAAGCATCACCTTGATCCCCAAAGCAGAGAAAGACCCAACCAAAAAGGAGAACTATAGGCCAATCTCACTAATGAACATAGATACAAAAATCCTTAATAAGATAATGGCGAACAGAATCCAGAAGATCATCAAGAAGATTGTACACCCTGATCAAGTGGGATTCATCCCAGGGATGCAGGGATGGTTCAATATACGCAAATCAATCAATGTAATACACTATATCAATAGAACCAAGGACAAAAACCATATGATTATCTCCACAGATGCAGAAAAAGCATTTGACAAAATCCAACATGCATTTATGATTTAAAAAAAAACCCTACAAAAAATTGGAATAGATGGTCTCTACCTCAAACTGATAGAAGCCATCTATGAAAAACCAATAGCCAATATCATACTAAATGGTCAAAAACTGAAATCCTTCACACTCAAATCAGGAACAAGACAAGGATGTCCACTATCACCACTCTTGTTCAATATAGTTCTGGAAACATTAGCCACGGCAATTAGACAAGAGAAAGAAATAAAAGGAATAAAGATAGGAAACGAAGAAGTCAAATTGTCATTATTTGCAGATGACATGATACTCTATATAGAAGACCCCAAGAATGCCACCAAAAGTCTTCTAGACTTAATAACCAAATTCAGTCAAGTAGGTGGTTACAAGGTCAACACACAAAAATCAATAGCTTTCCTCTACACCAATGACAGACTCACTGAGAGAGAAATAGGGCAAATAATTCCTTTCACAATAGCATCCAAAAAACTGAAATACCTAGGAATCAACCTAACGAAAGAAATCAAAGACCTCTTCTCTGAAAACTATGGCACTCTGAAAAGAGAGATTGAAGATGCTATCAGAAAATAGACAGATATCTCCTGCTCCTGGGTAGGAAGGATTAATATAGTGAAAATGGCCATACTTCCAAAACTGCTATATAGATTTAATGTAATTCCAATTAAGACCTCAGCAGCATACTTTATGGACCTTGAGAAAACAATCCAAAAATTCATTTGGAACAAGAAGAGACCCAGAATAGCAAAAGCAATTCTAGGTAACAGAGACATGGCAGGGGTTATCACAATCCCCAACCTGCAACTATACTACAAAGCTACTGTGACAAAAACAGCATGGTACTGTCAAAGAAACAGACCTGAGGACCAGTGGAACAGATTAGAAGATGCAAAAACAACACCAGACACACTCAGCCATCTCATCTTCAATAAAGGAGACAAACACCCTCACTGGAGGAAAGATAGCCTCTTTAATAAATGGTGCTGGAAAAATTGGGTTTCCACTTGCCAAAGATTAAAACTAGACCTACATCTCTCACCATGCACTAAACTAAAATCGAAATGGATTAAAGATCTAAATACTAAAATAGAAACTCTGAACCAGTTGGAACAGAGGTTAGGTAGAACCCTTGAAGACATCGGTGTAGGAAAAGATTTTAGGAACAAAACCTCAGCTGCCCGTGAACTAGCACAAACAATCAACAAGTGGGATCTCTTCTTATTAAAAGGCTTCTGCACAGCAAGAGAAACCACCAGCAGTGTGAAGAGACAACGCACAATGTGGGAAAAAAATCTTCACCTGCTCTTCCTCAGACAAAGGTCTACTATCTCGAATCTATAAAGAACTTGAAAAGATCAGACCTCCCAAATTTAAAGACCCAATCCAAAAATGGGCATCTGAAATGAACAGACATTTCTCAGACAAAGAAGTAGAAATAGCAAATAAATACATGAAAAAATGTTCAACATCACTGGTCATTCGAGAGATGCAAATGAAAACAACGCTGAGATTCCACTTCACTCCAGAAAGAATGGCTGCTATCATGAAATCAACCAATAACAAATGCTGGTGGGGCTGTGGGAAAAGAGCAACCCTGCTCCACTGCTGGTGGGAGTGTAGACTGGTGCAACCACTGTGGAAATCAGTATGGAGATACCTCAAAGAACTAGGACTGAAAGTCCCATTTGACCCTGCTATTCCACTGCTGAGGATCTTCCCCAAAGAATTAAAAGAATCATACCACAGTAATATATGTGCGCCCATGTTCATAGCAGCACAGTTTGTAATAGCTAAAACTTGGAAACAGCCCAAATGCCCATCAACTGGAGACTGGATAAAGAAAATGTGGGGGGGTTTTATAAAATGGAGTACTACTCAGCCATAAAAAATGAGAAATTAGAGACATTTATTGCTAAGTGGATGCACATTGAGGCGATACTCTTAAGGGAAATAAATAGGACACACATAAATAAATTCTGAATAGTTTCTCTGGTGTGAGAAACTGAAAGTGTAAATAAGGACTAAATGTATAATAAGTAATGTGAAACAGGAAGAAAAGGGGCAAAGGGGAAGGAATTGGGAGGGCTAGGGGAAAGGATAGAAGGGAATGGGATTAATATGAGAAAATGGAAAAATAGGAACAAAATCTTTGTAAATAGGGAGGAATGGAGGGGTTGAAGGGAGGGCTGGGCAAGGGTGAAAAGTAAGAACCAAGAGAGACTGTGTAAAGGTGCAAATTTCCAATGATGAATGTCATTATATTGTATACCTAAAATGTACCAATGATTAGAATGAATAATCGATAATGTAAAATAGGAAGAAAAGGTCCAAAGGGGTGCGGTAGTGGGAGGGGCAGGGGAAAGGAAAAATGATGAGAAATGGAAAAAATGGAAATAAAGTCTTTGTAAATAGGGCAGGGTGGAGGGGGTGAAGGGAGGGCTAGGAATGGGGAAAAAATAAGAACCAGGATGCATTATGTAAAGGTACAATTCCCAATGAGAAATGTAATTGTGTTGTATACCTACAATGTACCAATAAAAGAATTTAATTTTTAAAAAAAAAGAACCTATAAAAAATACTCCCTTAGTGTCTCCCATATATTGACTTTGCTACATTTGGTGGTCTAGGTCTGCTTTTCGTTGTTTTGTCACTTTTCTAAAAGTTATTGTTTTTTGCTGGCAGTAATATAAATCCCATAATTCTAAGCCACCACACTGTGTTTCTCCTACATGGTGTGTATCACACACATTAATAAACTTGCTTGCTTTTCTGTGTTAATCTGCATTTGTTACAGAAGTCTGTCCCATCTAGGAACTTAGGAGGGTTGAGGAAAAAATTACATTTTCTCCCCTGCCAGGACTGTGATGAGATGTCTCCCTGAAAATGAACCAATGCTAAAGAAGAGGAGACAAACGAGAGACAGAGAAATTGTCCCTATTAAATAATCAGAGCACTGGGCATAGCCTTACCTGAATTGCCAAAATCCCTGGGCCAACAAATTCTTTTTGTCTACCCCGGGTTCTTCTCTTGGTGACCTTGTTACTGCCTCCCCCTGGCTCTCCCCTCCCTTTCTGACATCTCGCTGTGCTCCATTCAGGTGTCTTGCTAATGTACCATACCTATTTCTGCCACTGGCTTCATTTTCTGGTCTAGCTTCGGACCTATACCTCACAGAAGACAGCAGACCTCCTCTGACCCTATGGCTTATAAAGAAAACTTAGAAATTTCAGGAATTTTTGCCAGGTTCCAGAGACTTTGGGAGAGCAGGTTGTGTTATGACCAGGAATGCCGAAGACAAATACAGCCACATGCAGCACATGAGCTCTTCAATTAGATGAATTCAAGTCTTTAAGCTCAGCAAGAGGGGGAAAGGCCAATTTCAATAGTATGGACAATGGATTCTCACCCCTGAGCCAATAAGTATTCATCCCACAGTGAGTCTGTGTGTCTGGAAACTTGAATTTTCCCCCTATGGCCACTCCTAGTGTGGCTAAGCATTGTTCTGGTGTTCAAAAGTTAATTTTTTCCAAGCACGGTGTGATAGTTAATTGCAGTGTCAACTAGAATAAGAAACACCTAGCAGATTGCTTTAGCAGAGTTCTGGATGTGTTTGAATGATTGACTTACTGACAAGGGAAGACCCACCCTGAGTATGGATGGCACCAACCAATAGGCTTGCAGCCTGAATGGAATAAAAAGGGAAAGAAGAAGGAAGTCTTGCTTTGCTTCTTCAGAGGAGCTCCAGTCTTCAACATCGCCTTTGTACGTCTGTCTTCAGGCTTCCAGCACAGACCCTTCAGCTTCCCAACACAGACTCACAGAGGACTCTGCTGTGAGCTCCAGGCCTTCAAATTTGACTGGATCCTCCAGCTCTCCAGCACAGAGAAGGCCCTTTTGCATTCTTCCACCTCTAACTCTTCAGGCGACCATTGTAGCCTACCTTGTAAATCCTTATATTTCATATGTGATATTTTATATTTAGTCTGTTCCTCTAGTGAACTCTGATATGCATGCATCTAATGTATGTCAGTTACCCTGTCTGTTGCTCAAAAGAGAAATAAGCAATCTGCTCCACACTGGGGGCAACTGACCCTGCTGGACCATTCATGAGGGTGGCATGTCATTTTCCTATCATTGCCTACAGGATTTTCACTTTTTGGGATGACTTCAAAACCAGCCTTTGTAGGCTCCAAAGGAAAATGAGACCAAGAGTGCAACACTGATGAGACAAAATACAAGACAGGTAGTGATAGAAGATCACTTAAAAAAACCAATAAGATGACATGGACAGATTTCCAGTAAAAATGGCCTAAAGTGGGGTTATGACTGGGCAGGAGGCAGCTTTCTGGGTTCTGGGTCCAGAGTTGCTAGGGAAGGAGTGGTATAGGGGGTCTGCTCCATGTGCCAGGTCCTGCGTTTCCATGTGAAGAAGCTGCAGCTGAGGTAATTTTCTGGGCATTCTCTTTTTTGCTCCTCCCCCTGAGTTCTTCGAAGGTTAATCTGAGAAAAATAATTTATTAGGGATTACAAAATACTAAGCCAAATGTGCCCTCATTTCTAAGCCACACCCTATAGTGCAGCTGTCTTATGTTAAGTTTTGAATATGTATTCATCAGCGTAAACCTTAACACTACACACCCAACATGATCTCATGCATTTGGAGGAGAAATGTTTCCTGGTTAAATAAAAAATATTGATTAGTTCATATTTAATGAATCCATTATGGTCGAAGGCTTCAAGGAGGTCCTCAATCTAAGCAGATTTAAAGTAAACATACCATTCAGAAGTCTGGACTGCTCTCTCCAGTTTTCTGTAATCCATGTACGGAGTAGCACTTGGATTGATCCTCAGGGCCCAGTTCCAAGGTTTTGGGTTATGTTTTCAGTCTCAACTGAAATCTGGTTTGAACAATGCTGGCTGCAGTGCCTCTGGCTCCAATAAATAAGAAGCAGCAGTTCAAGTTTTGGCCTGACCAAGAATCATGGCACAGCATGTTTGTGGCAGAAGCCTCAGATCTGGAAGAAGGGAAGAATAAATCTGCCAGGCCCAGAACTAAGTAATCTAGTACACCTTTCAGTTTCTGGAGAAGACTTAGGTAATGCAGAATTGAGTTCTTCGTAATCCTTGCTTCATAACAGGGATGACCCTATTTTTTTTTGACCCTGTTTATTTAATAACATAACCCAATAACGAGACTACACAAGTGCTTACATCTCCCAAGGAGCACTTTCCCCACTGCGCCCCCTCACTCCCCCACCCCTGCCACAGGCGACCGCATTGTGTGCTTGGCGTTTCCTTGATGTCTATTGCAAACACATGTGTGTGTGACAGATTGCTTGATTTGGAATTTTACGAAAAGGGTATCAAGTCATATGCAGTCCTCCGGGACTTGCCTCTTTCCTGTTTGTACTGAGATTTATCCATGTTGAATGTACTGAGCTTCACCTGTTTGCCCTACTACATCATACACCATTGTACAGGTGGACCACAATCTATGCTATGCTCTCTTCTCTGTGAGCATTTGCGTTGTGCCCAGGTATTTGTTATTGTGGACAGTGCTGCTGTGGACATTCCTGTCCAGTGGACGTTGACTGGACTCTCTGAGCTCTGGATATGCAACTTCATATGCACACATGGTTTCATATTCCTAATTGGCCATGCCAATTTATTTTCTCACCAGCAAGGTGTGTGAAATCTTTTTGCTCTTTAGTCACTCTGACAGTTGATTGTGCCCAGCTTCTGAGGCTTTGACTATCACATGAGTATAAGATGAAATCCTGTAGTCTCGTTCAGCACTTCCCTGACTATGAATGATGTCAGACTTGTCTTTGTGTGTTTATTGGCCATAGGGGTTCCTGCTATGAAATTCCTGTTCATGATTCACACTTTGTCTACTAGGCTGTTTGACTCTTTCTATTGATTTCTAAGAGTTCTCAAAATGTATTCTGAATACTTATCTTTTGTCAAGTGTGTGTGTGATGAATAGTTTCGAGTTTGTACTATGTATCTTCACTTTTATGTGATATCTTTTTTTTTTTTTGGTACCAGGGATCAAACTCGGGACCTTGCACTTCCAAGTCAGGCAGCAGAACCACTGAGCTAAATCCCTGGCCCTTAAGTGATATCTTTTTTAAATTAAAGTATAGGATGTATACAAAAAATTGCATGTGTTTAAAGTGTATTATAATTTTAACACAGTCACCCATGTAACTACCATGCAGATCAGAACAGAACATTCACAGCATCCCAAGTCTCCTTTGCTTCTCTCAAAACCCCCACCCAAGGTAACCACTATATAAACTTTGTGTTGCTTGTTTTTTAACTTCTTGTAAGTGAAATCATATGGATTATAGTTTCATGTATCTGGGTTTTTCACTCATCCTACATCCATGAGATACATCTAAATCACTGTGTATAGCGTTTGTTCTTTTTCATGATTGTGTAGTTTTCTATTGTATGAATATTCCACAGTTCATTCAATTGTTAATGAGTTGTTTTCCAAGTTTGGTTATCTCGAATAAATATGCCATGGACACTTCTGTGTATGCATTTTGGAAGATAATGCACTCATTTCTTTTGGAAATACTCAGTAGTGAAATTACTGAATTATAAAACAGTTTTAGGATTAGCTTCAGTGGTTGTTTGTAAACAGCTTTCCAAAGTCATGGTACCAATTTACACTCTACCAGCAAGGTAAGAAATTTGCCATAAGGTAAGAAATTGGTCCATTCATGACCAATAATGGGAATCTTTACCTAAAGTATTTTAGCCATTCAGGAGGAAAGGGGTGTAGCGATACTTCACTGTGGTCTTAATTTGCATTTACTTGACCACTGTATTAGCCGTCTGGATCTATTAAGTGCCTGTCTGGATCTTTTGTCCACTTTTAAATTGGTTTGTCTTTCTCTTATTGATTTGCATGAGCTCTTTATATACTCTAGATATGAATCCTTGCTGAATCTGTGTATTATGGATGTCTTCTCCCAGTCTGAGTTTGCCTTGTCTTTTTTATATGTGATTTTTAAATTGTAGCAAAATGTACAGTTAACATTTTAACTGCAGTTAGTACACAGTCTAGTAGCATTAAGTACATTCTTATTGTTGTGAAACCCTCACCACCATCTATCTCTAGAATTTCTACCTTCTCAAACTGAAACTCCACACACATTGAACATTAACTCCCCATTCTGCCTCTCCCCTGGCCCATGAAAACCACTTTTTTCTCCTTAAAAAGAGGAATTTATTTCACATCATTGAAATGTTAAAAATCATTACTGGCCTTCATGTGAGTCGTCTTTTGAGTTATGCACAGTTTTTTAAAGATAAGGATTAGAAAAACAAAAAGATTAAGTTATCGGTTAAAGATAGCTGGCACTTATTATATATCTGCAAATTCACTTTGGGCATTGGCTTCTGTCTCATTTAACCTTGTTTTCATAAGAGTATTAGAACAAAAACAATATGGAACTCTGTTACTCTTTAAAAATTTAGTCTAAACTGATTTAATTTGTGTAGCCAGAGAGGAGTTAAATGCAAAGTATATTCTCAGGGGAAAAAAAGAAAAAAAAGAGTGGTGTGTGTGTTTTAAATAAGACTTACAAAAAAAGACCTCTTCTAGAATTTTTGATTCATTACTGGCTCCTTGGAAAATAGCTTTCTTAGCTTGGTTCACAATTCTGAAGTCTTTCCTTCAAGGCCATCTAATGGAGTGTCCTATCCCTGGGGACAAAAGTCAAGGCACAAGCTGGCTCAGGGCATCTTCCATAAGCTTCCTGACCTTCACATCTTTGTGAGACAAAGATGTATCCAGTGTGGGATACAGGTCACTTCTTTTTGCATTCCTTTTCTTCCTCATCAAACTGAGCTTCAACCTCTGCTGGATTCACATAAGTATAGAATCAAGCAACGATGGAAAATATAATATAGACAACCAGAAGCAATGCTGCAAATAGAATGTACCCAGCCCACTGTTTGCTGAAGTGGCCTGCCCCTGCCACTATGCGCCAAAAATTCTCCCATCCCTGAGTGGTCCGTCTCCTCCCTCCACTCCTTCTCCTGGATAAACATGTTGGTGTGGGACCGCTAGATCCGTGGTGAGTGTAGTAGCTCTGTGGAAACTGCCAAATTGCTTTCCAAAGTGGCTGTGCTATTTTGCATTACTGCCAGCAGCATATGAGAATTTCAGTTTCTCTGCTTCCCTGCCATTACTGGGATTGTCAGTTTCATGTTGTTGGTTTATTTTGGTTTGGTTTTTTGCTATGCTAATAAATATATAGTGATATATCACTGTGGTATTAATTTGCACTTATGCAATTATTAATATCAAGTATCTTTTCTTTTTTTCTTTTTTCTTTCTTCTTTTTTTCTGCACTGAGGATCAAATCTAGACCTTCATACTGAACTACATTCCCAGCCCCCACCCCCTTTTCCTAGCTTTTATTTTAGAGACAAGGTCTTGCAAAGTCACTAAGTTGCCCACACTGGAGCTGAACTTTCAAACTTGCAATCCTCCTGTCTCAGCCTGCCGCAGTGATGGAGAACAACCATGCACCTCGAGCCTGGCTTATTAAGTTCCTCTTCTCCTGCTTATCAATTATCTATATAATCTCTTTTTCTTTTTTTTTTTCAGTGCTGGAGATTGAGCCCAGGGTCTTGTGCATGCTAGGCAAGGAGCTGAGCTTTGTCTCCAGTCCTTTTTTTTAAATTTTATTTTGAGACAGGGTATCCCTAAATTGCCTAGGGTAACTTCAAATTTGCAATCCTCCTGCCTCAGCCTCCTGAATAGCTAGGATTACAGGCCTGTGTTCCTGTGCCTGGCTTTTAAAAAAAAAGTTTAAATGACTTCATTGAGCCATAGCTCACATATCATAGAGCTCACTCATTTTAAAGTACACTATTTGTTTGTTTATATCTGGGTGTACCCTCAAAGCCTCGAGTGCTCATAGCCAGGGCTTTTGAATGGTTTATTGGATTATCAGGGCACAACAGCTGAATGTGCTGTTAGGAGGTGGGGTTTTCTCAGAAGAGTTGACTCACCATGGGCGTGACCCGGAAGGTACTATCCCTGACACGGTGAGCCCCTCTCCCCCACTGAGCCCCTGCTCCTGTGTCCTGCCTCAGAGCCAGCTGACTGTGGACTGAAACGTGAGCCAAAATAACCTCTTCTCCTTTAAGTCGCAATTGTAGGGTACTGTGTCCCAGCGACGAGAAAGTGACTAAGATACTCTTCAGTGTGTTTGAATATATTCACAGGGTTAGACAACTATCACCTCAACCTCAATTCAGAACATTTTGTCCCCTCGAAAAGAAACCCCATACTCATTAACGGTTAACCCTCATTCTTTCAACCTCCCCCAGCCCTGAAGAACCATTAATCCACTTTCTGTCTCTATAAAACTGCTTGTTCTGGACATTTCATAAAAACGGTGCTTTCACATTTTTTTGCTATTCTTAATATTGTAACAAAATGTATTAATTGCTTTCCTAATTGTTGCTAAGGTCTTGAGACGCAATTGAGTTCTGTATATTATTGGTCTTCCATCTTTGTCAAACTTTCCTTCTATTTCAAATAATTTATAATACATATTTTTATGAATTTCCTATAAATAAATGGTATCTTTTTTGTAGTAACAGCACTGCTTCCTCCTTTCTGATCAAGTGTGAGTGCATGTGAATGAGTGTGTGTGTGTGTGTGTGTGTGTGTGTGTGTGTGTGTATCTTATGCCCTGGAAAGATCTGACACAATGTGGAACAGGAGTGGTGATGGGAAGCATCCTTATCTTCCTTCTCCTTTAATAAGGAATGCTTCCAGTATTTTTCTCTCTTGGAAGGAAAGTTATTGTACTATGCTTGTTGGTCCTGTTTTTCAGGTTTAGGAATGCTGGTCTATTTATTTTGCTGAGTTTTTATCAATGGGTATTTAATTTTTTTTTTTTTTGGTACTGGGGATCGAACTCGGGACCTTGTGCTTGCGAGGCAGGCGCCAGAACCACTGAGCTAAATCCCCGGCCCCCTGATATTTAATTTTATAAAATATATTTTCTATATCAATTGTGAGGATGGATTCATTTGGTTCTGGGGGAAGATCCTTAAAGACCTCTGCTTTTTTGATACCAGTAATGCCTCAAAGATTGTGTTCTACCCAGGGCCAAGTTATGGTGGACACGAGGGTCTCTCAGAGCCCCTGGTGGTCATAATCCTAGTCTACACTAACATTTGCCCATAATTAAGGGGGTAGTTTTATCTTCACCCTGCGTTTCTACCTCTCAATGTGTTGTGAATTCAGGATCGGAAGGGAGTATCATTTATTGGGCCCGCTCCACTATCAACTGGACCCAGAGAGGAAGAACTGGGACACACAGCAAGACCACCCTCTCTGAGCCTGTTTCCTCTAAAGGAGTCCTGCCTGGGCTGACTACTCCCAGGGTTGTTGTAGAATTAAATGAGAAAAAGTAAGTAAAAGATATTTGAAAATTGGAAAGAACTCAAATTTACAGGAATGTTAGCACTGGTAATATAATTATTATTATTAAATTCACCACAACAGCCACAGACACAGGACTCAAACTCTTCACATACCCCTCAGGTTTCCTGCTTTGGCAACAATGAAAGACATCACAACTACCAGTTGCTTATGTGCAATTTTGCAATTTTATTTCATAGCCTTGAGCATGAACTGCTGCAGATATTTATTACTCCAGATAAAGTCCTTGGGCCATAGTACCCCAAAGACAGACTAATGGGCTTGTTATTCTGAGCCTAAAGTGCTGCCATCTTTCCTCTTCCCTTAATAAATGTACCCACTGTTTGAATTCACTCCCATATAGAGGAGATAGAAGTTGCAATTTCATCCTGCTGAATGGGGGAAGTCAAGTTTTTCTAGCCTTATTTTTACTGCAACTCATAGTAACTTACGCCATTTGTGTAGCAACCCAGTACAAACACCCACAGGGAACAATTTTCACAAAACAACCCCTACCTCACGACATATACCGTACTTTCATATTCCCAATTCTATCCTGTACTATTATAGTCTTTTTTAAAATTTATGCTCACAACCTGCTAAATTTATATGCAACTTGGAGATCCTGAAGAGATGAGCTCCTTCCCTGCCCTCTCTCCCTGAGTCAAAGTAAGTGTAACCCTTTCTTCTTTTCTTCCTTCTTTCAAAAAATATGTACCGGGCCAGAGATTTAGCTCAGCGGTTCCACTGCCTGCCTCACAAGCACAAGGTCCTGAGTTTCATCCCTGGTACAAAAAATATGTATCAAGCACCTACTATTTGCCAGGCACTATGCTAGGTGCTGGGAATGCAAAGATAAATTAAACAATAGAACAACCCAGAGGGGACAGGCATCCCTTTAGCTGAGCCAAGGCTTAATGGTTAAGCTCACCATTAATAAAAGAAACCTGGGGGTTAAGGGGGCCAGGCATCTGCCCCCACCCTTAAGCTCCTTCCATGTAAAAGAGGTCTCACACACTATCTCTCTCTCTCTCTCTCTCTCTCTCTCTCTCTCTCTCTCACACACACACACACACACACACACACACACACACACACACACACATACATACATGCTCCCACATACTCTAAGAAGGTGGAGGAATTTGTCTGATTGGGATTTTGGGAAGAAAAAGTGGTATGTGTGATCTTGACTTTTTTATTCTTTTCACCTAAAATCAAACTGCCATCACAGTGTGTATCTCTTAAGCAGCCAGTGTGGTGGCATATACCTGTGATCCCAGCACTTGGGAAGCTGAGGCAGGAGGATAGCCATGAGGTCTAGGCCAGTCTGAACTACATAGTGAGACCCTGTCTTAAAAAACAAAGACCAGGGCCGAGGATTTAGCTCAGTGATTCCAGCACCTGCCTTGCAAGCACAAGGACCTGAGTTCAATCCCCAGTACCAAAAAAAAAAACTATGCATCTCTTACTCTGCCCTCTAAGTGGGAAGTTTCAAAAAGGAGCTGCCCTGGCACTGCCTGGGATGAGATGGGTAAGTCCATCTCATTCTGGAGATAGAATGAGATCTCCAATGACGGCTCCTCCTCACAGTGACAGTTCACCTCCATCTGCCTGGTACCGGCTGCTCCAGGCTTTAGCCAAGGGAGAGGGGCACTATTTAGGGGGCTACCTGGACACCCCCACATCTTCTTAGTGCCTTTCCCAGAGAGCTCCTCTCCATCTCTTTCCGTCCCCTCAGGGGAAAGTTTTCTGCTTTACAAAACCCAGGAGCCAGACTAGTGTTGATAATCATCCAAGGAGAGCAGGATAGGGAAAATGATCTTCAGAAAAAGTCAATGTTATCTTTTTCCCCTCTTTTCTTAGAGTACTTGGGATTAAACCCAGAGCCTTCACACTGAGCTACATCCCAAACCCTTTAAAAAAAATTTTTGAGATATGGTCTTGCTAAGTTACTGAGTTGCCCGGGATGGGCTTGAACTTGAGATCCTCCTGCCTCTGCCTCCCAGAGTGCTGCTGAGATTACAGGAGTGCACCACCATGCCCAGTCTCAACATTCCCTTTCAATCTTCCATACATTCTGAAAGCCCAGCTCAGCATGCTAGCGCTGCGCAAAAGTTCCTGAGGCTTCATGGTGGAACTTCCCTTTGCTGGGACGTCTATCTCTTCCCTCCTGGAAAGCCTACTTCTCCTCAAAGGCAATCCAGAGCATCAGCTCTTCTGCGACACCTTCTCCAACTCCCCCAGCAGAGGAACTGTCCTCTGGGAGCCCATTGACCAGCTTCTGCCCGTGATTGTAATCCAGACATTGGCTGAAGTACTTTGTTGAGATTCAATGACTCCCTCTCCCATCTCCATCCCAGTCTCTCTGGAATTCTAAGCTCATGGCTTCTCCAACCACTTCTGCCATGCTAAAATGACCCAGATGTGAAATTTACACACACATGGCTTTATATATTTAGTAGATTTGACTGAAGGTTTGTAAGAGCTACATTACAGAATCCAAATAATTTTAAATGGAACATTAGGTATCCTGTACTGGGAATTCTATCAATTCATGTTCTGCCTTCCCCCCTGACTTGGCCTTGCCTTCTGTCCTCCATGTGTCTGATTTCTGTGTGTTCCCCACAAAGATTCAGAGTTATCACTCTCCTTTCTCAGAACCTTGCCAGCTCTCATTCCGAGGTGCTTACCACCCATCACAACCTAACACCCCAGGAAACTTCTCTAACTATAGCTTCTTCCTAAGAGGAATACTGGTGAAAGTTGTAAGAGTTTTCGCTCCATTGTCATATTGTGGCATAATTGCTTGTTTTTAACTGTTCCCTAGGATGGCAGAATTTGGCAGTTTGGCAGCCAGTTGAGAAGAGCATTTACACCAGGTCTTTCTAGTCTTCATTTTTATGCAGCTAATTTTTTAATTATTAATTTATGATATTCTTGCCATCTTCCCTTGTCCTTTTCCTCTATTCAAACAAATTGACAATTCCTATTCTTGTTTCTAAAAGGGCATAGATGGTTGGAGAGTCCCAAAAGTCCTGATCTTTTCTTTGTATCATCTGAATCCCAATATTTTAGCTGGACACATAGACCACCAGAATAAAGACTACATTTCTCACCCTCCCTTGTGGTTAGATGTGGCTGTGTGACCAAATTCAGTCCCTTAATATGTGAACAGAGTGGTGTACACATCTTTCAGGTCCAGCCTTTAGAAGAAAGGGGCCCTCCCTTCCCTTTACCTTTTCCCCTGCTCATGCTGTGGAGCCAGCAACACTACATGGGGGAGCTCTCTAGGATCACATGGCTAAGAAACAATCCCAGGGGACAGGAGAGCAAGTCAGAAGTGTGAATCCCCCCGTGTCAGCCCTGATGGCTCCATTCTAATTCATGAGCCAGAAATTAACTTCCATTTTGTTTAATCCACTGTTTTGGAGTCTTTTGTTACAGCGGCTAAACACAACTCCTGACTGTATTAGTTTTCCAGGGCTGCACTACGGTTTGAATGTGGTTTGTCCCCACCAAAACTCACAATACGACTTCATTCTTCCATGCAGCAGTGTTGCGAGGTGGGTCCTGGTGGGAGGCATGTGAGAGGTGAGAATGAGTCTCCCTTTCTCATGTGAGTGCTCATTGTCATGGGGCTGGATTAGTTAGCATGGCAGTGGGTCCTCATAAAGCACTTTCAGTGCCCTTGGTTTTCTCTTGTTCCTCTCCACCATGTGACCTCTCTTCCACAAGTGCCCACTTGCCCTTCTGCTTCCTGCCATCAGTAGAAGCAGCATGAAGCTCTCACTAAAGCCAAGAAGATGTCATTTCCATATTCTTGGATGTCCCAGCCCCAAAAATCAATGGCCAACATAAACCTCTTGCCTTTGTAAATTACCCAGTCTCAGGCGTTCTGTTATAGCAACAGAAAACAGACCAGACAGGGTGCCACAACAAAATACCTGATTTAGGTAGCTTGAACAGCAGAAATTTATTTTGTCACAGCTCTCTAGACTGGCAGTTTGAGATCAAGACTTCAGCACTGGTTTCTTCTAAGGCCTTGGCTTGTAGGTGGCTATGGACTTCACATGGTCTCCCTCTGTACCCACACAGGTGTTCAAATCTGTGCTTATAAGGACACCGTCATATTGTACAAGGACCCATGGTAGAGACCTCATTATAGCTTAGTCACCTCTTTAAATACCTCTTTATCTCCAAATACAGCTATGTTCTGAGACTATGAGGGTTAGGACTTCAACAGGCAAATTGCGGGTGAGAGAACACCATCCAGGCCATAATGCTAATCATCTGCTTTTCTTCCGGCTTCTGTTTTCCCCTAGGTGTCCTTGGGGGAGTGGAGACTTCTTTACAGACCTGAACTGGAAAGGCAAGGCAGAAGTGCTGCCAGCAGTGAGGACCACAGTCAGCTCTTCAGTAGCTCCCAGCAGATGACCAGATTCACAGAGAAATGACCACCATTCCCATGCCAGGCTGATTCCTCTGCCCTGAACCTGAGCCCTGAAGAGCCCAGTAAACACTACCTGCCTCTCTCCCCCAAGCCCTCAGTCCTGCGGAGTTTGCACTGCCTTGTGATGGGGGACTCCAGGAGAACAACAATGTGTTCCCACCGCTGTGTGTAGACAGCTCCCTCCATAGCTCAAGCAGAAGTTGATTGCAAAGGGGCTCTGAAGAGGTCAAGAGGTCACGGTGGGGGGGGGGGTTCTGCCCTCAGGAGTGGATTGAGGCTGTTACTGCTGGGATGGGCTCCTAATGAAATCACCCTCCTCTCTCTGTCTTGCATATACTCACTTGCCTTTCTGCCAGGCTGTGACACAGCACAAAGACCCTCACTCGATGCTGGCCCCAAGTGCTTAGACTTCCAACATCAAGAGCCATAAGCCAAATAAACTTCTATTGTCTATAAACTATCCAGTCAGATATTCTGTTATAGCAGCAGAAGACTATCTGATCCACCCACCCAGCAACAGACAATTTGGAGTCTAAATTAAGTTGCCTTAAAGAAAATATAAAGAAATGTGTTATATCTTGCATATCAGTCATTTATGTCCCCCAGAGCCTAACAGAGAAGCTAGTACCAGAGCATGTTTGAGAAAGACGCACAGAGGAAGGAGAAATGGAAGTGAACAACAATCAACACAGAAAAGCAGCACCAGCACTGTGCCTCTCCGTCTTCCCAGCTAGATGGGAGGTTTCCCTCTTCTGAGCCACACACAGCCTTGATCTGATCACTGTGCATTGCCTTCTTGTGCCTGCATGTCCTTCCTTGAAATCCCCATAGGGGAGGAGCAACTTCCAGGAAAGGACCCTGCTTTGTTCACCCTCTGGTCTCCCACCCCTACCTTAGGCAGGGACTCAATTGGTATTTTTAAAATATGTAATAAAAAAGGGACTGGGTCAAGATATACGAACAGGAAGAGACCAGGAGCTGCTGAGAAGTGGAGGCGGGTGGGGGCGGCCTCCCATGGCAGCGGGGAAGCTGCTGGCTCTGGGAAGAAGGGAAGGCACTATTTGGGCAGGAGGGAGAGGCCTGACTCCGGAGCCTGAAACATCCCTGGCCCTATAAGGAACCAGCACGAGGCTTTCAGAGCAGTCGACACTGTGATGTCTCTCCCCAGTCATGATTTATTCAACTAAAGCTGTGTCTGAAAATATCCTCAGCTGGCAGTTTATTCCCTGAGGCCCCAGGATGTGGGAGGACTCAAGAGTGCAGGCTCCAACTCTGCTCCAGGAACTGGGTGCACATCCCATCCCTGAGAGGCAGGGGGGCAGACACCAGCCCCATTCACAGTGAGCCCTGAGTCAACACTGGCCTCCCCTCGGGGTCACACACATCCAAGAGTTGCTGGAGGAGAAAGGAGAAGAGCAGGCTCACCCCAGCAGAAAGAAAGCCTGTATCCGCTGAACAAAAGGGCACTGAGGCTGCAGCCCCTCCACCCACTGGCCCAGCTCTCTGAAGAGTCCTGGGTGCTGGGTGAGGAAACTCAGTTCCAAGCCAGAAGGAAGAAGGTCCAGCTGGAAGAAATGGAGGGAAAACACACAGGAGCCCAAGCTCTGGACCCCCTTCTCCTGCGACCCAGCATGCTCAGGGGCCAGGGAGCAAAGGGGCCCAACCGTGCCACTGTGTCCCCAGCTCAACCCAGGACAGTAGCTCAGCTGTGTTGCTACTCCCCAAAGTCAACGGGGTCTTCTGGACCTGTGGTCACAAGCAGTCAGAAAACTTGGGTTTGAATCTGCCTCACCTTGAATCTGCTCACCTGGCAAGCATTTGGAATTCTGAGAGGCCCAGTTTCCTCATCTATAAAAGGGGGTTGCTATCCCTGGTGAAGGAGGCCCTGAACAGATCAGATGAGGCACAGATGTGAAACAAAGGCAACAGAGTCGGCAGCAGTCTGGGCTTCCAAGGATGTGAAATTTCCCTCTTGCCTCACCCTGTACCACACAGACCATCCCCTCCACAGCTCGCGCCTTCTTCTAGGCCATCGCCCTTTAAATTAGAGAATGATCCAGCTGTGGGAAAGATGCATAACTCATAGATAATGGATGAGAACAGACTCCTAAGCACAGCTGTACCTACCAAAGCAACTGCTCTAAAATCCACTAATGAAAAGCTTCAGGGGCAGAGCTGTGCCCAGTAGAGGATGCTGCAGAGAAACCTTCACTTGCACCTAGCCCAAGGACCAGGTGGAAGAGGAGGGGAAGAACAAGCCATGTAAGAGGAAGAGTGATAAAAGCATAATATGAGGGCTGGGGATTTCGCTCAGTGGTGCGGAGACTGCTTGCCTGGCAAGCACAAGGTCCTGAGTATGATTCCTGGTACAAAAAGCATAATGTGAAAAGAAACTGGGACAGGACGAAGGCCAGCGTGGTTCAGAGCCCAGCTAGGGAATTCCCAACATTTTTTGAAGCTAAAAGTCCCCTTACAAAAATAACACTTCATTATGTAAAGCAGTTTTAGTTGTGCAACAAATTTGAACAGAAGCACAAAGTCCCCATACGCTGGCACACTCAGCCTCCTCCATCCTCATCCTCATCATCATCCTCTCCCACCTCTTGCAGACCTCTTGCAACTGTTGAACCTGCATGGTACATCATGCAAAGTCCATGGTTCACCGTGGGGTTCACTGTGGCTATTGTATGTTCTAGGGGTTTTCACAAACGTGTAATGACGTGTGTCTACAATTATAGTATCACACAGAATAATTTCCATGCCCTAAAAACCTTCTGTGCTCTGCCTGTTCATCCCTTCCTCCTCTCAACCCCAGTAGCCACAGATCTTTCTACTCTCTCCATAATTTTTCCTTTCCCAGAATGTCATACGGTTGGAATCAAACAGTTTGTGTTCTTTGCAGCTGGGCTTCTCTCATTTGCTAATATCCAGCTAACGTTTCTCTATGTCTTTTCATGACTTGATAGCTCATTTCTTTTTAGTGCTGAATAATATTTCATTGTCTGGATAAGAATCCTGTTTTAAATATCAAAATAATTTGAATATCCCCAAAACATAACACTCATATTTTTAGAATACAGATTGAAACTATGATTAATCCAGCAATGCTTTGCATGTATTATTAGCCACAATGACCTCTACATAAATCACTCACATTCCATATTTTTATGGTAAAAAAAGACCAAAATGACAGTGTTGGATGTACCCATGAATTAACACATTCCAAGGGTGGGCAACCTATAGTTAGGGATGCTATGGGAATTAGACAGCTATCTAAGGATCTTCAGCTGAGCATGGAACTAGTTAGATTTGCATTTTTAAGGATCATTTTGGCTAGCCATATCCCAGGATAGATACCAGAACTTTCTTCCAACATCCTCGGGACATCTTTCCAGACAGGATTATAGTTGCACCAAATTCATAGGATCTAAAGAAGAGCATCATTGGGCCAGGGATGTAGCTCTGTGGTCCCGCCACCTGCCTCGAAAGTGCAAGTTCCCGAGTTCGATCCCCAGTACCAAAAAAAAGAAAAAAAGAAAAGCATCATTGACATATTCAACCAAAAACTTTACCCAGGTTATGCTCCCAAGCAAAATCTTGCTTGAGAAAGCAACAGTCAAGGATCTAGAATCCAAATTTGCTTTCAAAATCAAAGAGCTGTGTGCCTACCCAAGAGAAGACCAAAACCTAGCAAAGCTGTACAGCCAAGACAAGGCCATAAACAAAATCACCCCAGGTTCCAGTGGCTGCCTCGAAAGCACAAGGAGCCGAGTTCAATCCCCTGTACCAAAAACAAAAAAACAAAATCACCCCAAAAAGATAATTTAAGGTAGAGAAGCCAGGTGTTGTCATACAGGCTCCACCTTCTCCCAATACATACTCTCATCAAGGTCTTCAGGCCCAGTCTTTACTCTAGGGTTGATTCCAGAGGACAACTTGCTCAAGAAAATGGGCCTCCAGAGCCTAGAGTCCAAGTTTGACTTCTGAATTGAAGATCTAGATTTCTGGCTGTGATGGATGATTAATCTTGGTTGTCAACTTGACTGGACTGAGAATGCCTAGAAATCTGGTAAAGTAGGCTTTTGGGTGTGTCTGTGAGGATGTTTCCAGAGACCATCGATGTATAGCACATGGGGTCAGCAGACTGAGAGAGGAAGACCTGCCCCTAACATGGATGCACCAGGCCATAAGTGGGGCTCAGGGGGAGAAAAGGCAGAAAGGGAAGCTTACAAGTAAGCAAGCTTGACTCTTGAGCAGGTGCATCTTTTGCTGATGCCATTATTCACAGACAGACTCCAGATTCTTTAGTCTTTGAATGCAGACTGCACCAACTCTCCAGGGAGCTTTGCTTGGACTCGGGCTGCATCATTGAACTTTCTTGTTCTGAGGCTTCCAGCTTCTTGATCTGAGAAGCTACTGGTTTGCCCAGCTCTTCAGGCTGCAGATGGCCATTGTGGGACTATCCAGACTCGCGGATCATGTAAGCAAATCTAGTAAGTTCCCTTTATAGTTATAGATACCTTCTGCCATTTCTACTCCTCTAGAGAACCCTAATACACTGACCTAGAGTAAGAGAGGGCCTTAGAACAAGACCAAAAACACACACGAAGTCTGAGAGGAGAGGTCTGTATGCAGAGGCTTCACACAATGGCACCACCTTTGCCCATGGCTATTGATGTGTCTGGGACCAAGACTGGGACATAGCAGCAAGTTCTGTGTATCAGATATTGTGGGACCCAAATATCTCTCTCTCTCTCTCTCTCTCTCCCCGCCGCCATATCATTTCCCCTGAGACCACAAGAAAGCCTTCTGGAGATGGCAGGCTGACTTCAGGAGTCAAAGACAGGCAGGCATATTGCAAAAGGCACTCAGCAGCTTTATCAAGCCAGTCTGGCTCTGGAGTCCAACAGAACACAAGAACGATGCAAATATAATTAACACAAGCCATTTTGCCATCATCACAGTAATCATTCATTCAGACAAAAATCGTCAGTGGACAGTAAAACCCCGAAGTAAATATTTGATGGTAACAAGACAGACATTACCTCAAAGAATCTCCCCTCAGATTGTTTATTAATCACAGAAGAAACATTGGTAATTTTGCTGTTGGGAAGCCTGGCAGACTCCACTTCAAACAACTGATCAAAATTTACTTCACTAGTAATAATGCAAAGTGATACACAGGACCTGGGGCAGGGGCACCAGGAGGGCACAGAGTCACTTCTGTGGCATTTACTACCTCAAATGCATAAACCAAATATATTTATGACGAGGTGCCAGATAACCTAACTAAGTGGAAGTCTACAAAGTAACAGCCCTGTGCTTCTAAAAATGGAGTGAGAAATGGCAGTAGGGATGGACACATATTAATCTGACTGAGGAATATTTAGAAAGTCTGAATGGGGCCGAGCATTTAGCTTAGTGGTTCTGCTGCCTGCCTCGCAAGCGCAAGGTCACAAGTTCAATCCCCGGTACCAAAAAAAACAAAAAAGAAAAAAAGAAATGGAAAGTGTGAATGAAGTATGTTGCATGTGCTACCATCTCTGTAGTACAGGGAACAGGTACACTAAATGTTCTTGTTTAGGTCTAAAATGTCCCCCTAAAACCTCGTGTGTTCAAAGGATGGGCTTTTTGAAGGGGTGGGATCATGGAGTGCTATTCTCATCAGTGGTTTAATCCACTAAAGTGTTCAGAGCTGAGAGTGCTGTTGGAGGTGGAGTCTTTCAAGAGAAGTAGGTCACTGAGGGGTGGCCTGGAAAGGCTTTCTGGTCCCCAGCTCCTCCTTTTGCTCCCTGCTTGATGCCATAGGTTAAGCACCTTTTCCTCTCCCATTCTGTTTTTGCCTTGGAATCAGCTAACCACACACTGTAACCGTGAGCCAAAATAAACCTCTCCTTTTTAGTTGTAGGTGTTGAGTGTTGTGTCCAGCTGCAGGAAAGTGACTAGAACACTGTCAGAGCCTTTTTTGGGCCGGGGATTTGGCTCAGTGGTTTCGCCGCCTGCTGCGCAAGCGCAAGGACCCAAGTTCGATCCCTGGTACCAAAAAAAAAAAAAAAAAAAAAATGAAACAGAGTCTTTTTTATGCCTAAAATTTCTCTCAAGAAACACAACTTTGGGCCAGGGATTTAGCTCAGTGGTTCCACCACCTGCCCGGTAAGTGGAAGGACCCAAGCTCAATCCCTGGTACCAAAAAAACATAACATTGGTTGTCTCAGAACTGCTTTTAATGTTAATCTTTTCATCCTGTTTGAATTTTTTTAATTATTTAAATGTGGTAACAAATTTTTTTAACTTACCCAAAAAAGTAGCACTCAAACATAATGTTAAGTGAAAGAAAGCAGACACGAAGAGTACATATTATATGATTCCATTTATATAAATTGCTAAACTAGGCAAAATTAATCTATGGAAATGAAAGTCAGGCTAGGAAACCCAAATGTCCCTAATTTCTAAACTTACTTCAAAGCTACAGAAACCAAAACAGTGTGGTACTGACATAACACAGACATATAATCATATAGAGCAATGCGATAAAACTGAGAGTTCAAAAATAAACCCATATTTTTATAGCCAGTTAATTTTCCTTTTTCTTTTCTTTTCTTTTCTTTCTCTTTCTTTCTTCTCTCTCTCTCTCTCTCTCTCTCTCTCTCTCTCTCTCTCTCTCTCTCTCTCTCTCTCTCTCTCTCTCTCTCTCTCTTCCTCTCTGTCTTTCTCTCTTTTTACATTTGGAGTAGCATTTTTCATTAGTACATGTTTATGATACATAATGAACACATTTGTTATGGGAAGCTGGTGCATATACATATTGCATCAGTTTTCAACAAATGTACTAAGATCATTCAATGGGGAAAAACCTCTCTTCAACAAATGGAGCTGGGACAAGTGGACATCCACAGCAAAAGGATGAAGTTGGACACATGTCACACATATACGAAAGTTAACTCAAAATGGATGAACAACCTGAACGTAAAGGCTAAAGCTATAAAACTTTTAGAAAACAATAAGGATAAATTTTCATGACCTTGGATTTGGCAATGGATTCTTAGATGTAACACCAAAAGCATAAGCAACTAAAACAACAATAGGCAAATAGGTAACTGGGACTAAACTAAAAATTTATCCATCGTGCTAAAAGAGGGGGGCAACTGTTATATACTGAATGTTTAGGTTCCCCCTCAAATTCATATGCTAAAGCCCTAACCCTTGGGGGGGAGCAGAATGTAGAGGTAAGGTCTCTAAGGAAGTAATTAGGTTTGGATGAGATCATTTGATAAGGAAAGAATGCATGACAAAGAAATAATGCAGGCCTTTGTCTGTTGCCCAGCCCCACACCATGTTCTTGTCATAGGACGTTCTGTTCAAACAATGCAACTTCTAGTACTGCAGGATGTTCTTGCCCAATGTATCAAAATGTTCTGTTCAAGCAGTGTGACTGCTTGTACTGCAGTGGTGCATGATGTTTGTTCCAAGATTTCAAAAATGTTCTCTTAACTCCACCCATCCACTTCAGTGAGCATGCCTGCCCAATAGGTGGCCCCACCCACCTACCCCAAAGATCTCTATATTGCATTGCTGTTTCAGGGCTCAGACTTTAGAGTTTGAACTCCTCTGAGTCCGCAGGCATAATAAAGAATCCCTCCATCTCTCCAGGTGCTGCTTGACTTCTTTGCTACCAGAAACCTTCAACTAGCAGGAACACTTGGCTGTTACACAGAGCAGTAATACTTGGCTATAAGGCTGAGCGATGACACTTTGCTGTAACAGTCATTTGGGTAAGGCCCTGATCTGTTAGGATTAGTGTCTTTACTGGAAGAGACAAGAGACTCAAGAGAGTTCTTTGGTCTCCACACCTTCTCCACATGAGGACATAGGATATAGCAATTTACAAGCTGCTCACTGGAAACCGAATTGGCCAGAGCTAAAATTAAAGGAGAGGGGAGGTATGTTGAGGACCAAAACCAGAGCCTTGTGCACATGAGGCAAGCACTTTACCACTGAGCTACATTTCCAGCCCTTTTTATTTTGCTTTGAGAAAGGTCTCACTAAGTTCTCCAGGCTGTCGAATTTATCCTGAGCTTTGTGAGTAAAGTTAGTCATGTACCATGGCACCCAGCTTAGCCAGGGCTTTGATCATGCACTGCCAGCCTCCAGAACTGTGAGGATATGAATTTCTGTTTAAGCCACCCAGGCTATGGCAGCTCATTACAGCAGCCTGAGCAGACAATAACCTAGAGAAGATGAGAAAATATTTCTGACTCCTAAATCTCAAAAGTGTGTAGTATCCAGAAAATATAAAAATTCTTGCAACTTAAGAACAAAAAGATTAACAACCCAATCTTTTTTATGGGCAAAGTCTTGAATAAACATTTCTCCAAAGAAAAATGTACAGGACCAAAAGGCACATGAAAAGGTGCTCAACACCACTAATTATTCTCAAAATGCAAATCAAAACCACAATGAGGTAACATCTCACACTCAGTTGGATGGCGACAATTTTTTAAAAAGAAAGACAGGAAGGGAAAGGAGTGTTGGTGAGGATGCAAAGACCCTGTACCTATATGCACTACAGAGAAAACATAAAATGGTGCCACCTCTGAGCAGAACAGTTGGCATCTCTTCAAAAAGTGAAACAAAATTTTCATATAGCATAGCAATGTCTCTCTCAGGTATATACCCAAAAGAATTGAAAACAGCTATTCAAACAAGCACGTGTATGTGACTGTTCAGAGAAGCACTGTTCACAAGAGTGAAAAAGTGGAAACAACTCAAATGTCTATCAATAAATGAACCCATGGAATGTAGTTTATATATACAATGGAGTAGTATTCCCCCTCATAGCAAGCAATGAAGTGTTGATGCATGCTACAGCATGGATGAATCTTGAAGATGTTATTATAAACAAACATCGGATACAAAAGCACATATTGTTATTCCATCTATAGGAAATATTCAGAATAGGTAAATCCTAGAGATAGAAAGCTGACTGGTGGTTGTCAGGGAGTAGGGACAGGACAGGAAGAATGAGAGATGACTGCTTAAGGGGTACAGATTTTTTTTTTTTTTTGAGACAAAGTCTCACCACGTAGTTTAGCCTGGCCTTGGATTCACTACATATCCCAGGCAAGCCTCAAACTCACAGCATTCCTCCTGCCTCAGCCTCCCAATGCTGGGATTATAGGCATGTGCCACCATGCCCAGCTCGAAAAACATTATTTGTTGGTTGGCTGTTTGTTTGTGGTGGTAGGCAAGCTCCCTGCTGAGATATATCCCCAGCAACCAGAGTTTTCTTTTGGAGAAATGAAAATGTTTTGGAATTTGATAGAGATAACAGTTGCACACCATAGTAAGTATACAACGTGCCACTAAATTGTACACTTTAACGTGGGTAATTTTATATAGTATGAATTTTACTTCAGTAAAAAATGAAAGAAAAGGTCAGGCTAGGGCTTAGCCTCACTTTGATGGGTTACCCTCTGGAAGTAGCTGTTCGGCTCAGTTTTCTGGGCCAGGTTTTCTTGGGTTTATGTGTGAATGTGTGAGGATTCATCAAGCTATGCACTGTGCAGTGTCATCATCTATGTATTTTAGAGTCCAATTAAAGGAAGTTTTGCTTTGCTCTTTTTTTAAAAGGAAGTTCTTGATGCACTGATGATGGTAATAATAACTTTTAGCCAGGGCCAGGGCCAGGGAGAGGACAGTGTGAGGTAAATTATGCAAGTGCTAGGTCAGATCCTGTCTTGGTTTCAAATATTGATATTTTATTCCTTGGGCTTTGGGGGATTCATTGTTATTTTATCTTTAAAATATGATTTATCTTGTTTATTGAGATTTTGGCATCTGCTTTGCTATGATCTGAATATATGTGTCCCCTCAAGATTTGTATATTGGAACCTAACTCCCAAGGTTTGGTGGATTAACTAATGGTCAACTTGGAACACCTAGCTAAACTGAATCAGCATGGTCTGTGCATGGAGGATCCACCTGAGGATTGTTCCCATTAGCCATAGAAAGAGAACTGGAAAGGTCCTGAGTTCAATCCCTGGTACCAAAAAAAAAAAAGAGAGAGAGAACTGGAGGGGAAGATTGTGGGCTATTGATTTCCTAGGAGAAGCTTGCTGCAGATGGTTTTCCTGATGCAAACTTGGCTCTCCCCGTTGGAGGAGGAGCTCGGGGCCTCACTGTCACTGGGAATGGCTGCTGTTGTCATCAGGGGAGCTCTGATCTTCACCATGAGCATCACTACCTGGCTCCAGTATAGATCCCTCAGCCTGGTGGCACAAATCCTTCACCCAACCAGTGCAGGTTTTCTGGCTTCCACCACTGGGCTTTGGGTCTTCCAGGTGCAGATCCTCAATAATGACAAGCATGAGTTGTTGCCATGGGCTCTAGGCTACAGCCTAGACTCATGGAGGACATTGCCTTGGACTCTAACCCTTTAGCTGGACCTGTGTGGGACATTGCTGTGGGATCCAGGCCCTTGGCTGGATTCTTTGGGCCTCTAGTGTGTGGCTAATCACTTACACTCCTCTGTATTTGACTCTTTGGGGTTAAATATCAGAAAACAATCCTATAAATTATGCATCCCATATTAAATGTATTCCCTTGCCAAAACCCTGACTACAACAGGAGGTGATGGGCAGTGAGGCCTTGCGGGGGGGCACCTGGTCACAAAGACTCCACTCTCATGAATGGGGTCAGTGCACTTGTGGAGGAGCCCTCAGCTGTGTGAGGGCCCAGCATAAAGCCCTATCTATGAGGAAGGAGCCCACGTCAGATCTAAATCTGCTGGAGCTTTGATCTTGGATTTCCCAGGCTCCACAACAGTGTTTATGAATTGCCTTATCTAAGGTATTTTGATATAGCAACCAAAATGGACTGAAACTTACTAACTCATTTGTTTTGTTCTGTGTGTTCTGCTTTTTCTTACCATACTGAGTTACCTGAGGCAGGATATTTTTTAAGGGAAAAGTTTATTTGGGGTCACAGTTCTGAAGGTTCAAGGTCCAGAGGTCACATGTGGTATTGGCCTCCTTACTGGCAGCATCCCAAGGTGGCCCAGGGTAACACATAGCAAAAGACAAGGAGCACACATGTGTATATATTGGTATGTTGATCTGGTCTCCTCCCTCTTCTTATAAAGCTACCAGGATTCATTCCTGGAGGCTCCACTCTAATAACTTTATCTAATCTTAACCATTTTTTTTCTTTTGAGACAGGGACTAGCTATGTAGCCTAGGCTAGCCTCAAACTCCAGGAGATCCTCCTATCTCAGCCTCCCAAGTGCTGGGACTACAGGCATGCACTACCATGGCTAGCTAATCCTAACCACTTTCCAAAGGCCCCATCTCTGAACATCATAGATATATTATGTTTCCACCTTCACAGTGGGGATTAAACATTGAAGTGTTTGGGAACACCAACTCAATATCTAAACCCAGACAAGTGCCTCATCCATCTTTCCCTAGTCCACTGCTTTTTGTTGTTGTTTTTGGTACCGGGGATCGAACTTGGGACCTTTTGCTTTCAAGGCAGGCGGCAGCACCACTGAGCTAAATCCCCAGCCTCCCTAGTCCTATCCCTAAATTTCTCTTGGAGAAACCAGTCAGTCAGTCTGCATAGTCATGGTGGTGGGCACTGGCCTCATTTGCTCTCTTTCCAACCCCAGAGAAGACTCGGAAACACAAATACACATGAGCACCTGCCATGTATAGGGGCTTTCTGAAGTGCCTACTTCAGCCTCAGGTGGCACAAACAAGACCCTTGCCCTTCTCCCCGATGCTTCACTTAGCCTCCAAAACCCTACAGCCTCGTGGCCCCCTTCGTGGGGCTGTGTCACTCAGAGGGCAAGGACCAGGGCCCCACACTACCCACTAAGAAGCTAGGTAGAAAGCTACAACCAGAGCTCAGAATAGGAGATCTCAGAGGATGCAAATAAAGAGCATACTCCATTCCCATAATCCTTAGAAACATTCATTTCTAAACAGATCTTTTTCCCTTCCTTTTTTTTGAGTGGGCAGAGGAAATTGCACATGTCTTAAGCAAGCATCTGAAGAGACAACGAAATGAAGGACATAGCATTATTTTCCCAGTACTCTTTTTGTTGCACTACTGGAGGATTCATTATAGAATCAGATAGTCACATCATGAAGAAAAATTTTAAGACCATATCACTTTGTCTTGGATTAAATGTGAACTCTTTAAATGAATAGATCTTATAGAGCAGGGTATTTTTTAATGTAGCAATGCAGGGATTTCTCCATAGTATGTGGTGATTTTAATATATAATAATTTAACATTTCCTATTCATTGAACAGAGGTACATTCTATAAAAAGAAAAATAAACTTTTAGAGATCTATAATATTACAACAATAGCAACTTGTAATTATATATCTACAGCTATATAAATATATACTACATATGTATATGATAAATATATATGTTTTATTTTAAAATAGGACTGTCTTACTTACTTTCTTGCTTCTAAGACACAATATCCAATACCCACAAGTTATAGGAGGAAAAGTTTATTTTGGGTCACAGTTTGTAGAGGTTTCAGTCTGTAGTCGGCAGGCTCCAAGGCAGGGCAGCATGGCACAGGGGCATTGCAAAAGAGGCTTGCTTATGGCATGGAAGGCAGGAGGCAGAGAGAGATCAAGAGAGGAGGAGGGAGACATACTCTTCCAGGCCACGCCCACAGTGATCCACCTCCTCCAACCAGGCTTCACCTCCCAACATCACATTTAGCTATAAACTCCTCAGTGGATTGAGCCATTGATTAGTGTCACATCCCCATGATCCAACCACTGCTCAGAAGCCCCATCTATGAGCACATGAAGCTTTGGGGACACATCCAGATATAAACCATAGTAGGGGGCATATTATAGAATAATGTAATCCAATAGAAATTTCTGCAGTGATGGAAATGTCATATCCTTACTGTCCAGTGTAGTAGCCATTAGTCACAATTGTCTATTGAGCACCTTAAACATAGCTAATGTGTCTGAGGAACTGAATTTTTAATTAGCTTAAATTTAAGTGTATTTAAGTAACTATATTTAGTTAATGGCTACCATATTGGACAGGGCAGATCCAGAAGAATCAGGCAAACACTTAATTTATAACACTAATTGACAATGTCTTTCCAATTCAATAAATGTGACTCTCAAACAATGATACCAATAGGTACTGATAAGTTAGAAACTATAATGTAAAACCAGACCCCAATCACAGTAGAAACAAAAATACATTATTAGGGTAAAATTTTAAAGACTATACATGACTCAAACATAAATATCTAAAGTATCTCACTCAGATTTTTGTTTGTTTGTTTTTAATGGTGGTTAGAAGCAAGCAACCTAAGCTTTGAACCCAGGTAACTAGAAGAAAGGACAAAATAAAGCAAAAGCAGTCATAATTAAGAAAATGATAGCAGTAACTTGGGTGGGGCTGGAGTCCAGCCCTCCTTTAAACAGGATAGTCGGGGAGCTATCTCTGGGGAGGTGAGACTTTCAGCCAAAAGGTGCAGTATGAAAATGAATAAATCATGTAAAGATATAGGGGAGTGATTTACAGACCAGGGTTTGCCAACTACTGTTGGACATTTTAGGTCAGCTAATTCTTCACCATGGGGATTGTCCAGTGAGTGCACTGTCGGATGGCAGCCACATCCATGGACTCTGCCCACTAGATGTCAATAGCACCCCACACAAGATATGACAACCAAAAATGTCTCTGGATGTGGCCAAAATAAAGGAAAAAGGAGAGAAGGAAGAGAACTGGGACAAATAAACAAAGAGCATGTTCAAAGGCCCTGAGATTGGCAAGGGGTCAAAATACCAGAGGATCAAAAGAGAGACCATCAAATGTGGCACTGATGAGGAAGATGGGGTTAGGCACAGAGGGACACAGGGCCTGTGCACACGGCCTTGTAGGAAATGGAGCTTTATTCCAAGAGATGACAAAATATTGAGCCACTGAAGGGTTTCAAGAGGGGAACAATGTTGGGCTGCAAGGGGTGCAAGTGAGAGCAGGGATCATTTAGGAGGTTTGCAGAACAGTGTGAAAGATCCAGGCCCCTACAAGTGTAAGACCATGTGTCTCACCAAACGCTCTGAGGAGCTGACTACAGCAAAGATCACCCGGGAGGGAACACACCGGACAAGTTGTTAAAGTAAAACAGACCTTTATTAGTCTGGGCAGATGGCACTCTCCAAGCTCCAAGCTTAGAGAGGCAACTGGCTCAGAGTCCGAGGCTGTTTTTATAGGGGGTCGCAGAGGTAGTTGGCAAGCAGAAATACAAAAGCGGAGGAGAGAGATAAAACAGACCTTTTACAGATTGTCCTTAAGATAACATATTCAGATATGGAGTTGGGCAAGCATGACGGAACACTACACACACAACAGACCTTCCTGGCACAACAACAAGCACATCCCTGGAACTCAATGTCTACCTGGTGATCCATAACAGAAGCAGACAAGTTGGGTCCCTATTACAAAATGGAGTAACTGTTGTTCAGTCTTACACAAGTGGATGAACTTCTCTGTGACTCAGTGGCCTTGTTTGTAAGATGGGGATAATGATGGTACAACTACTCTGAGAGTGGTTCCAAATATATATAAAAGGGTCTAGTGTTTGTAATGCACTTAAAACAGTGCTGGGCATAAAAAGCCATTTGCTTTTACTAGAGTTTAAGTCCCAGTGAGAGATGCTAGAAGCTTGAGTGGCACAGTGAGATTCTTCCTGTGGAGGGCTGCACATGCAGGGCCTGTGGAACAGAAAAGTCTCCTGAGGGTGCAAAAGCTTCAGAGAAGTAGACAAAAAGGAGAGCTCAGTGGGAAGCAGGATGCACAGAAATGGCAGATGAGGTAGGTGAGCAAGTGACGACAGGAAGGAAGCCATCAAGGACAATGGCTGGCTTTTCAGTTCAAATACTATACGTATGGGGTCCCATTTATTTTATGGAAAAGCCTAGAGGTCAACTTAGGACATATTAGATTTGAGATGGCCATGTTGGTATATTAAGTAGTAGCCAATTGGCAGGTCAAAGCTCAGGGAAAAGTTCAGGACTGAAGGTATAAACCTGACCATCTTTTGCAAAGAAAACAATTAATAGTTTAATTTGAATTAGACATCTAATAATGTTTAAAAGCATTCAAATTCTAAGGAACTGGCCCTAAAGGTAGCACAACCTTATGTAAAATGTCATCTGTAAAAGTCATTTATTGAAGTGTTATTTGTAATATTATAGTTTGTAAATCACCTAAGTAGCCACTGATTGCAGTCTGATTAAATATATTATAATACTGCCATCAGATGGACTATTATACAACTGATAAAAGAAAAAGGAACTTAATATGACCTAATATAGTATGGCCCATGAGACATTATTCAACAAAAAAAAGCAAGGTACAAAACACAATATATAATGGACTACATTAGAGTGCTCTGTAACCACCACCACCCCCACCAAAAAAAAGAGAACAGATTTGCTAATGCTGAACATTTCTGGAAGGATACACAATTGCTAACCACAGTGATGGCTAAAGGACAGGAGCTGAAATTTTTACTTTTTACTCTATCCTCCTTTTCACACTATTGTACTTGGGGGGGTACATGAACATACTACAATTTCTTAAAGCATAGTCAGCTCTCTGTATCCATAGGTTCTGTATCTTTGAGTTCAACTATCTTGATAATGAAAATATTTGGGAAAAAATTGTATCTGTACTGAACATGCATAGATTTTTGTCATTATTCCATAAACATTACAGTCAACAACTATTAATATAGCATTTACACTGTATTAACTGTTATAAGTAATATAGAAATGATTTAAAATTCATAGGAGGATATGTAAAGGTTATATGTAAATACTACACCATTTTATATGAGAATTCAGCATTCACAGATTTTTGTATTCAAAGAGGTTTCTGGAAACAATCTCCTATAGATACTAAGGGACAAGTGCATATAATTTTTTTAGACAAGTTCTTACTGTTGTCCAGGCTGGTCTCAAACTCATGGAATCAAGCAATCCTCCTGCCTCAGCTTCCTGAGTAGCTGGGACTACTAGTGCCTACCACCATGCCCAGCTGCAATTACAAAATAAAAAACCAAATATTGTTTAGAAAAAAGTCACTCTGGTAGCAATGTGAAGTAAGACACCAGAGAAAGGACACCAGCCAGCAGGCTACTGCAATAGCCTGAGCAAGAAAAAAGATGAGGACAAGAGCTAGAGGTATGTCATCGAAGACAGAGGGACTCCAGGGAGCATTTTGCAAGTAGAATCCAAATTTGGATCTATGCATGAAGAAGAAAAGATGACTGCCCAGATTTGAGCAAGAAGGACTCATGCTCAGGTCTGCCCCTTCCTCCAAAACCTCCTGGGCAGCTCAAAGGACACAGACCTGCCTGGGTGAGCTAAGGAGAGGGGTGTCCAGGGCTAAGGGTGTGCCTGGGTGAGGAGCACCAAGCACCAACTACCCCCACCCCATACACACACACATGCACACACGTGCACACACGCACATACTCACCACTGCCTAAGCTCTTGGGGTGCTCCCCATGATCTTGCCCAGAGAAACTGAAACTCCTATGCTGTTCCATACAGCACACTTTGGAAAAAAGAACACCAATTAACATGATTCTTCTCTGTTCCCTGCCAGTGAGCAGCAGAAATGCCTCTAACTTAAAATATTTCCGATTTTTCTCTTCTTCCTGGTCCAAGAGTCGAATCTTCCCCTCACCCTCACCATGGCACAGCCAGCCCGCATAGCTGCAGGATGTTGCACCAAGGGCTTCAACACTGCCAGCTAGAGCCAGCTGGCAGAGGGTGTTGGGGGAGCATCAGCTTCTCCCCAGGGAAGCATCAATGGTATCATGAGCTTGTGAGTCAGGAGGTCACAGTGTGCTTACAAAGCAGTTTTGCTGAAGACAGGTCCTGACTATGGAGGTGAGGTGGAGTTGGCCACACATAGCTGTGGGGTCCCTGCCTGTATTTTTTTTCCCCAAAAGCCAAAAGAAAGAAACTCTGCTCACATCCTACAGCAATGAATATTGTTCACTTCTAAGCACAGCTGTTCCTGCCAAAAACAAAAGAAAAAAAGCCTGCTAATTCACTTTCCCTTCACTGGAGAGAATGATCAGGACTTGGCAGCTGCCCTTACCCCTCACACAGCCCTTTCTGGCCTTCCCCGGCCTGCTGCAGACTGTAAACAGCTGAGCTCAGCCAGACCAAAGCCCTGAGGTTGAGGCTGATGGTCCAAGCAGCTCCACAGCCCATGTGCTCTAGGATCTCTGCCAGGAGCTGCTGCCCCGCAGACAGGCCCAAGAAAGATCTTACCAGAAGGCAGTCTCTGTCCTCCTGCAAAGAATTGAGCCAACTTTCAGCACCTGTGCTGTGGTAGCCAGCAACCCCTTTCCTCCCTAACCACTCCTGAGAGGAGAAGGGGCCCCGCGGGCCTCTGCCAGCATTCCTCACTCACTCCTCAACCCATAACCACACAAACTGGGTCTCTTGCTTTCTGTGCTTTGATGCTTTGACATCTGAAGTGACTGCTCCTCCTTCCCAGGGTTAACCAGTTCCCAGGGATGCAAGAAACTCCAGCCACCTCCTTTGCCGTACTCACACTCTGTACCAGTCATCAGCCCTAACACCCCAGGGTCAGTTACTGGACAGCTAGGGCCAGCCCCTATGCCTAGCGCCAGCTGAAGAGACTCAAACTTGCTCACCCTGCCTCACTCCCTCCCATGGGACCCATAATAAAGATTATTGTCCACAATTTCCACCTCTTTCTGTGTCCCATGTCAGGCCTGGTGCTTCCTGGGCAGCCCCCATGGTGTGACATGCAACCTCCTCTTCAGATCTGAGTCTAACAAACTGCCTTTCAATGCCAGCCATCTCTGATCTGTTGTCCTTGTCATCCCCAACTAACAAATTTATAACAAGAGGAGCAACTTATTATTTATTTTAATGTTATATGATTAATAATGCATAATAAATAATAAATTACACCTAAATTATAAT
Organism: Heterocephalus glaber; assembly: GCF_053883595.1. Taxonomy (NCBI): domain Eukaryota; kingdom Metazoa; phylum Chordata; class Mammalia; order Rodentia; family Bathyergidae; genus Heterocephalus; species Heterocephalus glaber. The sequence continues at coordinate 35,215,429 of NW_028258294.1, read as the reverse complement.
AAAATTTTACACTATAATTTTGAAACAATAACCTCAGGCTTCCCGCCCTCTTCTGAAACTGTCCCCACCTAGCTACCAGAATCGACTGGATACATTTGAGTCTTACATTATGTCACCCACTGCTTCCTCACTGATGGTGCCATTGCTGCAGCATTGCTCTCCTGGCTCTATCCTTCTGGCTGCTCCTTCTCAGACTCCTGGGGACAGCCAGCTGCCCTGCAGGGTCCTGTCCGCAGGGCACCAGGGCTGCTCACCACCAGCAATTTGTCTACTTCCACTGGATACTGTCCCTCCACTTCGACCTCCACATGTGTCACACAGTCACCTCAAGCTCAGTACAATCCACACTGAATCGTCATCTACTGCCCCAAGCTGCCTCTGTTCTTGTCCCCCCTCAAAGCAATCTCACTGAGAATCGGGGAGCCCTGTGGCACTCACTTGTCCCCTGCAGGAGTGCCTAGCGGGTGTGCATCCTCTGGGCCATCTTCCCCATCCCCACTGCTGCCCGCATCAGACCCTCACCCCTCCGCTGGACTTCAGCCCTGTGCTCTGATGGACACATCCTGGGCACCCTTCCAACCCCTCCCCAGTTCCCAGTCATTCACCCAAAATGCTTCTTCACATTTCTTCCCTGCTTTAGGGTTCCCCGTGGCTGCCACTACTTCCTGGAAAATCTACATTCAGCCTGATAAATGAAGGTTTTTTAAATTAATTTGATTGGCACATTATATATATATAGATAGATAGATAGATCACAATCACATTCATCATAGGGAATTTGTATACCTGTATATAATATATCTTGCTTCTTTTTTTCCCCATTCCCCTCCCTTCCCTTCAAACCTTCTTCCTCTCCTTATTTACAAAAGCTTTTGTTTCCATTTTTTTCTTTCTATACTTTTTTTTCCTTTTCCTTTCCTTCCCTTCCTCAGCCCCTCCCTTGTTCCCCTTCCCATTTGAACATTTTCTTCCTACTTCCCAATATCTATTATCCATTTTGATCCTTTTTTGCGCTTTCAGTTTCTCACACAAGAGAAACAATGCAATATTTAAGCATGTATGTCCAATTTATTTCAATTAAAAGTAATGTCTCAAGGTGCATCCATTTACCTAAAAATGTCTCAAGTTTATCTTTCTTTGTGGCAGAGTAGTACTCCATTGTATATAAAAACCACATTTTCTTTATCCATTCATCTGATGATGAGCATCTGGGCTGTTTCCAAAATTTAGCTATTACAAATTTTGCTGCTATAAACATGAGTGTGCATATATCACTATGATGCTTTTAACTCTTTTAGGAAGATACCAAGAAAGGGAACCGCTGGGTCAAATTTAACCCCTAGTTTCAGTTTTTTTGAGGAATCTCATACTAATTTCCATACTGGTTGCACCAACTTATACTTCCAGCAACAGTGGAGAGGGGTTTCTTTTCCCCCACAGCCTCACCAAAATGAAGGCTTTTGTAATCTGGCTCCTCCTCCCTCCCCAGTCCATCTTGGAACCTGCACCTTCCCCAGACAGGCAGAACTTCAGATGAGCAGCATAGAGCTGCCCTTCAGGCTCCTCTTCCTTTTCCCAGAAAACAACCCCCACCCCCACATCCCCACAAGCCTCCCTTGGATTCCTTCCTTTTTGCTTCATAAACAGTATCTATAATGCTTGCTTGCTCTTTTTTATTTTTATTTTCATTTTCATTCAAAAATGTTTCTTGAGACTCCTTTGCCCCAGGACCTGAAGCCCCAGAAATACAGTAATAAAAAGACAGGTTTGAACCCTGACCTCAAGGAACCGTCTATGACAGCAACCTCCTTCCTTCCTTGCTTTCTTCCTTCCTTCCCAGAAACCACCGTCCGCTTCCCCACCTCTGCTCTGAACAGCCCACAGGAGCAAAGAACCCCTGGGCAGGAAAGGGTTTATGAGGCCCTCTGGTCCCTCTGCTCCACTCCCAGGGTAATCTTTGTGAAGAGTATATGTACCTAGCATGCTAGGACACCCCTGTAATCCCAGCAGTCTTGAAGCCTGAGGCAGGAAGATGACAAGTTCTAGCCCAGAATGAGCAGATTAGTGTCTTAGCAAGACCCTGTCTCAAAATAAAGAGCTGAAGATATAGCTCAGTGTGAAGGCCTTGGGTTCAATCCATACATAGATAGATAGAAAGATAGATAGATAGATAGATAGATAGATAGATAGATAGATAGATAAATTTTTTTCATAACCTCCCTATAAACCTTCCATGACTCCCCATTACAGTCCAGGACTTCCTCAACTGGCTCTCTTCCCCCATTTCTCCAGTGTCTCCTCTCAACATTCATTGCCACAAGCAACTGGAACCGTAGTTCTCATCCCCACCTTGCTCTGCTTTGTGGTATGCCTTTCTTCACCCTGTTGCCTACCTTAAATGCTCTTCCCTCTCCTCACCAGGTCATCTGCTGCTGTGTAACAAATCTCCCCAGCAAGTAACCAAAGGTAACAACTCTGTGGGCCAGCAGCTTGGCCAGGAAGCAGCTAAGACAGCTCCTCTCCCCTCCCTATGGGGTTGGCTGGGTTCACTGGTGCATTTGCAGCTAGCTGATGAATGCGCTGGGGCTGAGGGACTCTGGAGGGTCTCACTCAGTGTCTGGCAATCCGGTGGGGCTGCCATCAAAAGCACTTCAGTCCAGGTCACCCCATGTGACTACCCTGGGCTTCTTCACATGACAGAGGGGTTTCAAGAATCAAGTCCTGGGAACAGCACTTCTGATGTCTCCTCTCATCATTTCAGCTAAAGACCCATTGGTCAGAATACATTCTACACCCACATCCTCAGTCAGTGAAGAAGGCACAACCTCTTCGTGGCCATCAGTGTAGTGATCTCCCATGTCTGCCCTCTCCTAAAGAGGCACAGCCTCCCCACATGTGACACTAGAACACCAGAGCATCATTCAATCATGACATTGGCTTCAAGTCCCTGAGCTCCCACTGTGCAGCTGGCCTGGCTGTGGCCAGTTTCCTTCAATGCACTCATCAGATTCGGCTCCTCCTGATTCAGAGCCCTGCAGGCCTGGTGCACAATGATGAAGCAAATAAGCTAACAGAAGCTTCCAGTAGAGAGAGGAGAAACACACAGCACAGGGCAATCACTGGCTTAAAGCAGTTCTGAACAGAAGCCAGGCACATGTGATCTGGACCCCTCCTCTCAACCGGGGAGCATTACTTTCCCAAATGACTAGTCTTTAAAACTTTATGAGTTCTCTGTGAATGTTATGGGGCTCCATTCTGTGCACCAAATGCTTGATTAATTTCAAGAAGATGCTACTTCAGCTATAGCACAATGTCCTTAATATTCCCACAAACTGTTTTGTTTAGCTAAGATCTACTAGAACCACTTATATCTTCTTGGGATCTTACTGAGTGTTCCATGGCCATATCGTTGACTTAATCTTTTTTTCTAGATCAGTTCTTATTTTGAGAATTTGTTGCCTGCTGGACAGAATGGAAATGAGGAATAGTTTTCTTTTCCAACCCAATAAATTGAACAAGTCCAGTTTAGCTCATCTCTCTCTTACAATACTTAGTCATGCACTCTAGATGTTCACTCAATAGCACTTCATTTTCAGCATTCTGACTCTAGATCCCCTTACCCAAGTCCACAAATTCATTAGGCATATCTTTTTTTTGTTGCTGAGACAAAATAGCTGACACTGACAAGTTAAAGGAGGAAAGGTTTGTTTCAGCTCACAGTTTGTAGAGGTTTTACTCCATAGTTGGCTGGCTCCAAGGCAGGGTGGCATGGCACAGGGGCATCACAGAGGAGAAATAGTCCATGCCATGGCAAGCAGGAGGCAATAAAGCAGCAAGCCTGCCTTCCCTCTCTCCTTTTTTATTCCATCCAGGTTGTAAGTATATTGATTGGTTCCAGCCACACCCAGGGTGGAGCTTCCATTATTCACACATAGAATTATGCTAATTCCAATCAGTGGACTAATTTACTACCTTATGCTCTTAATCCCAGTATCACACATCCTACATCCAGCCAGCTCCCAAAAGTCCCATCTATGAGCACAGGAGGCTTTGGGGGGGATATCTAGGTACAAGCTATAACAATTACTATAACACAATACCTGAGGTTGGGTAATTCATAATGAAAAGAAGTTTTCTAACCTGGCATGCATGCCTGTAATTCCAGCACTTAGGAGGCTGAGGCAGGAGGATCATAAGTCAATGGTCAGCCTGGGCTACATAGCAAGACTCTGTCAAAAAAGAAAATAAAGGGGCCGGGGATTTAGCTCAGTGGTTTCACCACCTGCTGCGCAAGCGCAAGGACCCAAGTTTGATCCCCAGTACCAAAAAAAAAAAAAGGAAGAAAGGAAGAAAAGAGGAGAGGAGAGAGAAAAAAGTGGAAGCTCACAATGTGGAAGCTGAAAGTCCAAGGTCCAGGCTGCTCTGGTCAGCATCTGGCAAGGGCCTTCTGGCTGCATCATAATGTGGCAGATGGCATCACAGGGCAGCAGTCACACATGAAAGAGAGACCGCATGGTAAGAGAGGCAGTAGGAGACACTGAGCTGTCTAGGCTAGTCCCTGAAACCTGACCCACTCCCAGGACTCAGCATTAATCAATTCATGAGGGTGGAGCCCCCAGGATCTAATTACCTTCCACTGGCCCCACCTCTTAAAGTCCCACCACCTTCAATACCATTACCCTGGGAACCAAGCTTCCAGCCCCTGAACTCCAGGCAGGGGTGGAACTTACTCAGTCATACCCAAACTCTAGCAGGGACATTTTCTATTATCTAAGTACCACAGCAATGTTTCTGCCACCTGTTCCACCATGACCAAACACAAGTCAACCTTGTTCCAGCTGCCATTCTCCTCACTTGAAACAACTTGGAGCCAGTCATGGTGGACACAGGGTGGTAAGACTTTTTCCATGCTGGCCCCAAGAGAAAGTATTCCAGAGAACAGGTAGATGCTATACGGCTTTCTAAGGCCTGCATGCAGCCTCTTAGCATCACTTCTGCATACTGTATTGGTTGAAGCAGCCACAAGCCCACTGAGATTCAAGAAAAGGAGATAGACTTCACCAGGTTTTAGAACCAACACAGGTTGACCTGGGGTGTCTCATTTGTGTTTTATATGGCATCAGGGATCAACACGCTTTTGCTGTCACATGGCAGGTCAACTGGGAGCTGGTTGATCCCAAACAGTGACTGATATAACCTCATCCACTCGGCTAGCTCAGGCTTTCTCCCACAATAATTGCCTTCCAAGAAGGTGAGCCTCAGTGAATATCACATTTGCTGATAGCCAAACAAGACATAGGGCCAAGCCCAGAATCAGCATGGAAGGGGATCACACACAGGCCTGGCTACTGGGAGGCAAGATTCACTGGGAGCCACTAATGTGATATCTGCCTGACATGGGCAATCACGCTCATCTTTGAAGACTCATGTAGGTCATGCCTCATCTCCTTCAAGAAGGCCTCCCACCCAGACTGGGCCATCACATGCCCCTCCTGTGGATGTTCACAGCATCCTATACACATCTTTACCTACACTTACCCTACTGTTCTCTACCTACCTGCTATTCTGGCCTCCCCCATGGGGACATGCCTTTGAGGACAGAGACTGTTCTGTTGATCTTTATGTTCCCAGGTTCTAGCCCTGTGACTGGGACAGTGTTGGTTTTAATCATGTCTTTTAATTATTTGATTACATAAACATCCATGAATAGATTTGTAAATAAATAGTTGTTGGATGTTAAATTATATCTACACTGGTGCTTTTTCCTCTCAACCTCTGCCCTACATTGTAAGAAATAATCTCTATTTTTTTATTTGTCATGTTCTCCAAGAAAACATGCACATTCCTCTGGGAGCTGACCTCATCTTGAAGTAGCAGAGGCAGCAGAGTATTGAGCAGTACTTCCAAGATTTTTGAATTTCAAAGATTAGTTACACTTTCGAGCAGATTTGAGGATCAACAGAAAATGGTCAATTTTCTTTCCTTTTTTGCCAAGGAAAGACATTAAAAATGCACATACACACATACCATCTACTTCTACCACTTCAAAAAAATGGAAAAGTATAACCCAAGAATGAAACTATAGGAAAAGCAGGTGTGTAGTCTCAGTCCAAAACTACAGTTGAGTATTCTGTGCTGCCTAGACATCTGTTAGAATGCAGAAGCCTCAAATATCTTGACATCTGATAAAATCAAAAAGATATGGCAAGTCCACGTCCTCCTTTGCTGATAAAGATCCCAGTCAAACCACCCTGCTTAATGTGAGGATAAGGCTGGGTTCCTGCTTAGCCTGAGTAGTGGGCTTCAGTTCTCTCTCCGGCCTGCAGAACTAGTTAAACTATCAACACACCCTCCTGCAGGAAATGGGGTACCCCATGCTTCTTAAACCACAAAGCCTGTCTCCCACAGGTCCTGTGCAAGTTCCACGTGGCCATTCAGTGTGTGGTATCCTTCTCTGGACTGTGAGTGTAGGTGACCAATAAACTGCTATTGATCTCATCTGTCCAAGGTTGGGTGTCATGGGTCCAGCCATGCCCATAACCCTAGGTCATCAGTGGGGTGAAGAGGATGGAATCTGAATAAGGTGGCAGCCTGACAACTATGCTCAGAGCACCCCACGTGGCCTTTTTTTTTCTTTCGTTCACATGGGACTAGTGAAATCAGTTTATCTGAGGTCTGAAGACCCACACTGGAGGCACCTAAAAGCACAGGACACGAAGTCGGAAGAGTCACAGGCTGGGATAACAAAGTATTTGTCTGACGTTTGACGAATCCTTTCCCTTTTAGGGCTTGAGATCCTAGCTATAAAATGATGGGGTGAGGGGCAGGGATTTAGCTCAGTGGCACCGCACCTGCCTTGCAAGCACAAGGTCCCAAGTTCGATCCCCGGTACCAAAAAAAAAAAAAAATGATGGAGTGGCTTTGCCACTCTGCGGGGACATTGTGTGGAACCAGTGACTGTGGAGAATAAATAGCTAGTAGTCCCCTGGTCAGTATAAGGAAATGAGCATTTTTAGAGGAACTTCTACTCTAATCTGTCCCTAGCTGAGGCAGCAGGAGAATAGAAATCTAAGGGACTGACAGGGCAGCCACAGTCTGGCAGGACACCCTGCCTTACCTGGATTCCTGCTTTCAGCACTCCAACCTTGTCCATTAGTAAATGAGAGTTTTAAGATCTCCTCCTTTTAGCCACCCTGAGACCCTGCCCAGACCTCAGATTGTCTCATTTAAGCCTTCAATTCCATCCAATTGGGGACCTTGCTCTAACAGACACACAATTACTTAAACTTGACAGACAACATTCCCCTCCCACTCCTGAAGACAAAGTGCCTGGGGACCCTGAAAGTAGGCCAGGTCCTCCTAATCTTATCAAAGTAGCACAGCTAGGCCCTCTACCCAGCAACACTGAGAGACAGGTCACAGAGTGGGAATGCAGCATCGAGGGGCTCAGCCAGCCACAGCCTTGACATCTTCTGCAGCAAAGGGACCTCTGAGTATGCTCTGCCCCCCAAAAAGAACCATCTCCATCCCCTAGAAGTGTGTGTGTGTGTTTGTGTGTGTGTGTGTGTGTGTGTAAGAAAGACAGAAGGGTTAGGCCCCAAGCTAAAGTAAGTATGTTCTAATAACATAGGAATTAGAAAGCTGTTACAGTGGACCCTTGATTTACGACTGGTCTGACATACTAATAACTTGCATTATGTACAACCAGAATTTTAATTTTAAGTTAAAAACAAAGTCTTGAGTTATGTCCCAATTGGTGGCCACTTGTGCTTCCAGATGGTCTCAGATACAGATTTAACCCTTTAAGAGTTCTGGAAGGAACATTACAACATCCTTTCCTGTGTGGGATTAACTGAGAAGTCCTAGGCCAATGTCTTCTCTACGGACACTGAGATCTGCCTGTATACAGGAGAGAGACTTTGAAGGCTGTGTAGAGGAGCCTGAGCCTTCAACTGACCAACCTGAGTTGCAACTAGCCCACAGGAATTAATTGAGCTTGTAAGTCAAGGATCCACTGTAAACAGGAAGGAACACGCAGAGACAGAGAGGAGGGCAGTGTACCTAGAATACAGCAGGGAGATGAATGGGAAAGATAGGGTGGAAGAGGTCAGCAGCCAGGGGCCAAGGCATTCAGGGCCTTAATATTATCCTATGATCAATGAGAAGCAATCTGTGAAGAGAGACGGTCTTGTTACACCAGGGTTCCCTAGCCCAAAGGCCCTGGGAAGCTTGTGAATAGTGCAGACCCAGTACTAGAGTAAGAAGGTCCTAGGTGGGCTGGAGCAGCTGCATTTTTCATCAAAGTGCCCTGGGAGCTTCCCTGTCTTACCAAAGCAAATCACCCTTTGGGCCAGACCATCCATAAGGCTCTTTCCACTTACAACATCCCATCACTCCAAGTGCTATGAGACTACATAGCCCCCCAAGAGACTGAGGGACGTGAAACTCCTGCTTGAAGCTCAAGGATAGCTTCCAACTGTGCCATTATAGGATTGTAAACTACAGTGGAGGCGCCAGGGATGACTTCTATGAAGAAATAAGAGACCCTACAGGCAGATGACTGGCAGACAGGGCCAGCCCCACCAGGATGTTGTGATCAGGATTCACAAAGAAGTCAGGAGGCTCAAATCAATCAAATAAACCTTTGTTTAATAAAAAAATCTTTGGACTTGTGGGTTAGAGGGACAAAGCATCAGCACTGGCTGTTAAAAAAGAGACTCTTGATGACTTCAAATGGATGGGTTAAAAGGGGTGCCCAGATCAGTATCTTCCTAGACTTAGTCACCTCCACTCCTTTCCCAGGATTCCATTCCCTCTCCTCCTGCCTACAGCCAGCAGAGCAGAGGATCTCAGCACTATGGGCTCCAAGGCCACCACCTTAGCCCTCCCACTTACTAGCCATGAAGTGGGATGGGGGTGGGATGGGTTGAAGGGGTAATGTGACCATGCATGTCTTGTCAGCACAGTGCTTGGTGGAAGACAACAATCCTTCTGTCTTCTGAAGACCAAGCAGATAATTCAGAAAGAGAGAAGAACCTGGCTCCAGCTTGGACTCTGGGGGAGACATGATTACCCACAGCAGAAAGCACCTGCAGGTTCCCCTGAAGGGGTGTGGCAGGACTGGGGACCAGGGAAGGACCAAGTTGGTTCCTCGCCTGCCCTGCTACCACAGGGCTGCCCGCCCTGTAATACATCCTCCCGGCCTCCTTTGGGAACAGGCCAGGATATTCCAACCCAACATCCTCTCACTGGAGGCTCGGGAGAAGGAGGTAGCTCGGAAGCCTGGCAAATCTGGCCTAAGCTCTGGTTTTCCTAGAGACTCCTGATGACTGGATCCGAAGAAAGGGTTACACCCTTAAAAGGACAGCAGTCACTGCGGGGGCTCGGCTCGGAGAGGCGCCTGATGTTCTTTGGGCTGCCCCACCCTGATCCCAGGGTCCCAAAGCCTGCCTCCCCAGGCCAGACCAGCAGCCACAGGGCTGCCTGAGGTCCCCCTTCTGCAGGAGCGGGCCACCTTCCTGCACCCGGGCTCCACAGCCACCTCCTCCCGGGCCCCCCGCCACCCCCGTCCTCTCCCCTCAGCCTCTCATTGGCTGAGCCCCGGGCCCTCCCCGTCCCCCTCTCCCCCACCCCTAGTGAAAACTGCGGGCTCGGTGCAGGGTGCAGCAACTGGAGGAGGCAGCATCGCGTCCAGAGGAAGCTGCAGCGGCGGAGGACGGGGCCCAGGTGAGAGGGGGAGCCTGACGGGGATCAGGACGCAGGAAGCTTCGGGAAAGGTCCGAGGGCTCCAAGGGAAGGTGCCGCGCAGAGTTAGGGGAGGGACCTGCATGCCAGGCCCGGGCGGGAACACAGTGCTCTGAGGGGCAGAGGCCGCCCCTCACCTCGCCTTTGCGGGCAGCCGCTCCCAGGCTTTCGCCCACTGGCGGGCAGCCGTATGTGCCTGCAGCACTGGAGGAGAGCCTGGAGGAAGGACACCGAGGGCGGCCTTTGGCCCTGCAGTCCACCCAGAGGACCCCATACCCAGCTCTCAAGAGTAGGGAGGGGGCAAAAATAAGCGAGAGCCCAATAAACTTAATGGAAAACAAAAATAGGCGACAGGACGAAGGGTGGCCAGCCGGAGGGGCTCTCAGATCCGTGACCTCATGAAGGGCTGGGTGCGGGGCATCAAGGTAAGGAAACCGCAGTGCCGCGGGCGGGGACTGGGTGGAAGGCGGGCAGGCGGGGGAGGGGAGAGCTGAAAAGGAAGAGAGGAGGCGGGGGACCTCAATTGAGAAAGAAGATCAGAATAGGGAAGTAATAAGGGTGGGGCTCGCCCGTGCAGAGCTGCTCTGGGTCTAGGCTGCGGGAACACCTGGCGAAGGAAATACATAGCCTGCGCCTTCCTAAGTCTCTACCCCTTCTTTGGCTCCACATCCTCTTCCGGCCCCGGCCCCATTTCTTCCCTTTCTTGGTCTGCTCACCGCTCCCCCTCCTCCGAGATCCCACGCGGCACCCTCCCCGGCTGCGGAGCCTCGGGTCTGGCTCTGCGCGGCGGCTCCACCGGCTCCTCCACCCGTAGTACTTCCCTATTCCGATCATCTTTCTGAGTTGGAGACCGAGTGGGCTTTCACTGTAGCCGCAGGGCCTTCGACCGGGCCCGGGGCCGTGCGCAGCGATCCCGGGCTCCTGGAGTGGCGAGCCTTGTGCACCCGGGTGCGCAGCCCAGGCAGGGCCCGCGCCTTTCCTGCGACTCCTCCCGGGGTGAGCTCTGCTGCGGACAGGCTAGGCTACCTGCCCCGTGTCGCCAAGAGGCTGGTCCATTTAAGGCTGGAAAAAAAAATGTTTTTAAGTACCAAAAGAACAGGCGATGAGTGTAGGAAGGGAGGCTATTGAAGCCAGACTGGAAAACCACAGCTCCAGGAATCTGAAAGTTGGACATTTGGAAGCATCTTCGGGCCTGTGCAATCAGAGAGCACTGACTGTCATTTCCCTCACACACATCTAGGAGCACCTGAACTGTGAGCCTTAGCCAGACACACACCTGACATGATCCTGAGCCACTAACACCTGAGGGTCATGTACTGTGGAGCAGTCTGGGCATTTTCTTAGCCCCCACCACAACCCCATGGTATCTAAGGTTGACGGACCCTCACTCATTCCTTCAATAAGTATCTGCCATATGCCAGGAACTGCTCTAGGCATTGGAAATTTGTTTCTGGACAAGAAACAGGAACTCCTTGAATGAAGAATTTTTGTTTAATGACCATAGAGTTCATTCATTCTGAAAGATAAAAATTGAGTTCTGGAGAGTGGATGTACAGCAATGTGAATACTGTATTCCTGAAATGTGGTTAGGATAGTAAATGTTATATGTATTTTACCAAATTAAACTTTCAAAAATAAGTAAATAGGAAGCCCTTGCAGGAGGAAAAGGAGTGGTAAAGATAAATCCCTTAAAGCCATCCAGCTAGGAAGTGCTCCATGGCCAAGCACTGACGCCCTGACGTTCAGCATTCGGGTGTGTTCCCCCCCTCCCCTGCGCTCCTTAGGGAGGAAAGAGCTAGAGGCCGAGTCACCTTCCAAGAGAAATAGAGGAAGGGGGTGGGGGAGTGGCTTGGATGGCCACCGTGTGAGTGTGGGCACACCCATCCCATCTTTTGGCTAATTCCCCTCTGTTCCCTACCCCAGATCCAGGACTGAGCTTTTGGCACCATGAACCCAGCCATCGGCATCGCCCTCCTGTTGGCAGGTACTCAGCAAGGGGCAGGGCTGACGTCTAGGCACTCTGGCTTCCCTTTCTTCAGAGAAGCTTGCTTCTTCCTCAAAGCCTCAGAAAGTACAGTGGGCTGGGGAGAGAGGGCTCTTTTGCCTCCCAAAGACAGCTACTCATCCAGCTGACCTTCTGACTGCTGGAGTGGTCTTTGGAAATAATTCACTGAGCCCTGCCCCTTGCTAGTGAATGGGAACCTCCAAGTGGGAACTCAGAACTCCCCAAGATCATTTGCCCTTGCAACTCACTAATGGAACCCAGAGTCAAGGGGATTAGGGAGAGAGGTCGGGGTGCTGGGGTGAGGAGTTTCTGCTTCCAGGATCCCTGGAATGGGAAGAGGCTTGAAAAGAGCAGCCCCCTGTGCCCTCCCTAGTCATGTCTACTGTCAGCATGGGTAGGGAGCCCCTCATCCACTCTCCACCAATTGGAATGGGCACTGCTGGTGCCAGTCTTGCAGGTGTCCCGAGGGCAGAAGGTGACCAGCCTAACAGCCTGCCTGGTGAACCAGACCCTTCGTCTGGACTGCCACCATGAGAATACCACCACTTTGCCCGTCCAGTACGAGTTCAGCCTGACCCGTGAGAAAAAGAAGCATGTGCTGTTTGGCACTATGGGGGTGCCTGAGCATGCATACCGCTCCCGGACCAACCTGACCGGCAATTACAACCTCAAGGTTCTCTACTTAGCCAACTTCACCAACAAGGATGAGGGGACCTACACATGTGAACTGCGCATCTCTGGCCAGCAATCCATCCCCAACTATAAGAATGTCTCTGTGCTCAGAGGTGAGGCAAATCCCCAACAAAGCCAAATGGATGGGAGAGCCGGGCTGGGGACTACCTAGCTGGCTAGGACAGTAGATAGTTCCCTTGGTGGGGCCAGAGGAAAGACAGACCCCGTGACTCCCTCACTCTCTCCCAACTGCTGCCTGGTCCCCTGGGGAACCAGTGCTTTCAGTATGAAGGGGGAAGAGCTGAGGGCTAATTAGAGAGGTACAGCAGTGTGGTAGCTGCTCTCCACCATGACTTCAGGCAAGTCCCTTGGCCTCCCCAATCCTTTCTCCACTTTTGAAACAGAGGTGACACTGCCTCCACCCCTAGTTTTCTTGTGCTGCTGTTTAGTGAGATTTTCATAAGGTATGCATGCAAGAGGCCAGCACCCTCCACGTGGGAAATATGGTTGGTTCTGTTAGACCACGTTGGCCCAGCTCCCCGAAGAGAAAACATCCATGCTCTGGGCCAGTGCCTGCCTGACTCCCAGTGCCCTTCCTCACCCCATTCTTTCTCCACAGACAAACTGGTCAAGTGTGAAGGCATAAGCCTGCTGGCGCAGAATACTTCATGGCTGTTGCTGCTCCTGCTCTCGCTCTCCCTCCTCCAGGCCACAGATTTCGTTTCCCTGTGACTGTGTGGGCCCATGGAGATACAGGAAGCAAGCCTCAAGGCCCAGTGCAGAGGTCCTGCTCCTCTGAGTTGGCTGACCCCCTCCCCAGCCCCTATTGGGGAGTAAAAGCGACCCCACCCCCTATAAGGAACCCCAGTGCTGCATGCCATCATCTAGCCTCTTCCCCCTCTCTGCACACCACTGGCTGTCTTTTTGTACTCTTTTCCAGAGCTGCTTCTGTCTGTTTTATTTAGGGGTTATCCTTCCTTTTCTTTGGGAGTGTGTGGCAAAGGAAGCCAGGATAGGGGACCAGATGGAGACTGAGGGCATGTGATGGGAGTGGAGTGGAGGATACCAGTTCCTGGGGAATGATCATCCTTGCCCACCGGGACCAGAAGCCTGGGAGAGACCTGGATGAGGAGGGAGTGGTGTGTCTGGGCCTAACCCAGATATGCTCTGTGCTGAGACCCTTCCCAGCAGGCAGGGTGGCACCTTCAGACCCCAGGTGTGTGGGCTCCATGAGCATGTGTGACTCCTCACATGAAGGTGAGCTAAGTGTCTCCAGGAGCATTCTCAGCCACAGCAGAAAAATTCCCTCTGGCCACTATAGAAGTTCCCTAGGGCCTTGGGCCAGGGTTGCCACCCACTGAAGATGCAGATTCAGTGGGGAGCAGCAGCACTAATACAAGGTTGCGGGAGGGGGCAGATAGTGAGGGTCCAATGGCTCTCCCCACCTCAGGAAGCTGAAATCGTGAGCCTGCTGTCCTTCACTGCTGCACCACCAGTTGAGAGGGTGATAGAGGAGGACAATGGCCCCCAGCTGTCCCAAGCTCCCAAGAGCTCTGCCCTACAGGGGTTATCTGGAATACCACAGAGTTTGGACCAAGTTTCCAAGGGAGGCTCTTCCTTCCTCGCCTATCACTGCTGACCTCTGCAGGCTGGGCCCCAACCCCCAGATAGCCCTTGCACTGAAGGCCTAGCTCCTCGAAGACCTCGGGGGACCTGAGACAGGCCCTGGAGTGACACCCCAGGGTGGCACACTCCTTGGGAGATGGCTTTTCCCAACACCCAGCTCCCCACCCGGTGGCTCTGCCTGTTGTGTGACTGTTTGTAGTGCCACCACAGCTTCTGGCATCTCATTGAGGAAAAAGAAAACTGCACAATAAAACCAAGCCTCTGGAGTCTGTCCTCATGTCCATCTGTGCTGCACTTCTCCACAGTCCCCGGACTGCCCTCTCCCCTTGAATGGGAGTCTCTGTGGGCAGGAGGCCCAGCAAGACCCTGGGGGACACCACCCCTTTCTCCACCCTTGCCTTCTGCCTTCTACTTTCTGCAGCCCCCAGCCCCAGGGACATACCACTGCTTGCTGGGCTTCTTTTCAGGATGACTCCAACGTGACCATTTACCCAAATAAATAAAAGTCTCCTCTCTGCTGACTCACCTGGCTATAACGGTAGACACTCACCTGCCTAGGTGTGAACAGAGCCCCATGGCCTGGCTCCAGGAGGTGCAAGCACATTTCCAAGAACAAGCGTCAGCGTGCAGTCCACTGCTGCTTCACAGCTCCAGTGGTTCCTCAGAAAGGCCCCTCAAGCCCATCTACTATTCAGAGGGCACTGGAGCGCAGGAGAGGGGTTCGGTGGGAGATGTCCATATCATCAAGGTGGCAGGGCAGGCATCCATCCTTAAATCTAAGAGCGGTGGCTACAAAAAGGACTGGGGGTGAATATTGTCCCCTTAGGAGTGGAGAGGGAACAAGGTCACACACACACACTCCATCCCCTGAATGAGAACAGGCATCAGAGTTATCCTTGGACTGAAGTTCGACAGTGGCTGTAGGTATTCACGGTTCCAGTTGCAGTTAGTGAGGTAGCCCTACCCAGCCTGCCCAGCTTTGCCAGGGAATGCGGGGGAGGAGGCTGACTCATTTGGTATTTAGCGCTAGATAGATGGTTCTTTCTGAGCATTTTTCTTGAAGGCCCAGGTCTAATTTAATGCCACTCACTCCCATTCTACCTACTGCCTTCTGCTGACACCTTGGCCTTATGCTGGCCCCTGTAGTGGCCATGTCCAAAGAGGGCGGGAGAAGCCCACCACGAGGAGAAGCTGCCCATCGCAGAGCAGGGCTGATGGGACTCAGCATGACACAGCCATCTCTGGGCTCCCCAAGGGGCAGGGATACCTTTCAGACCTGGCTCCTTGCTCAGCACTTCCTTGGGGCTGCAAGTACCATGCCAAGGGAAGAAGTTTTGGTGAGAAGACCCTTGGTCAAGGAAGGAAGTCACAACAAACACTGCTGCCACCAGAGTAGAGTGAGGAGCACCACCCTTAGGGCAGGAAGAGGGAGACCAGGTGTGAAGCCTCAACTGAGAGCCTGGTATGAGAGCCTGGCACCTGTGTGATGCTGCCTGCGTGGGCTTTGCTGTCAGGCAGGTGCTGGGAAAATGGGGTCCCTTCTCCTGCTCAGGAGAGCCAATACTAATTTCCCCAGGGGGGTGTGCTAGCCTGAGAAGCCACAGAGGCCAGCAGAGGTCCACAGATTACAGAAAGCAGGAAAGGAGAGGGGATCAGGCCATTGGGTCACAAAATAAACTGACTCAGAAAAACCATGCCTGGATGGTGAGTGCCGCAGGCTTTCACTGCAGGCCACAACAGCATGGCCCCTCACCGCTCAGGCCACAGGTGTGCAGTAGGCTGTGGGACATCTGTGGCGACTTGGGCATTTACAAAGGGCTGGGACCTGCCCTGTGCACATACCACACACACGCACGCACGCACGCACATCCATCTGTCTCCTCACCCTCTCCATCTCACCCTTCAGACCCCTAATCCCTACCCCAAGGCCTGGAATACTTGCTGCAGTACAGCAGCAGCCCCTCTCCACACCCCTATTTCTGGACCTGGTTATCCACTGATACAGACCACAGCTGCCCAGGAGAACATGGTAGGGTCTCTATCACATCTAGGGACTCCCTTGGGAAGGACAAGAGGATCTCTGTGTGTGACACATGGGGACTTTCAGTGACCAATCAAGAAATCCTCATGGCACTGGGGGGACCTGTGACATGCATGCTCCTGCCTCCACAGCATGATAGCCATCTCCAGTGTTAGCATGTGTGCCCACATGTGAAGGAAAAAAAGCCCAAGTTGAGAGCAACCATTTCCTCATTTATTAGTGATGGAACATTGGATTCCCTTGGAGTCCTGGAAAGGCACGAGGGTCGCTGGCTCTTCTCCATTCAATCTGGGAAGGCTTTTCAACAAAGGTGGGCAGCTTTCCTGCCCAGGGCTCAGGCTCAGGATACTGTCAGACCCAGAAATTCCCCCACCCCTCAGGGTGTAGACACTGCCAGTCTAGACTTACAGGAGGCATCTGCCTGGCAAAGGGAAGACTGGGGGCAGGAGGAGGTGTGGAAGTGGGCATGGGGGACAGAGGGCATGTGGACCAAACAGCAGAGTCCTAGGGAGACCACCTGTCAGTCCACACCAGGAAGGGGTTGTGACAGCTGGTGTGCCCAGTGAGTGCCTTGCAGTGTGTGTGGTCAGGAGGAAACCACTGGGTTTGCAATGAGCAGTTTCCTGAATTCAGTGGGAACCTGGACTAGATAACCCTAGGTGACTCTAGTCATTATGCTCGTCAGGCCTCCCTTTGGTAATTCTTCGGGGGGTGTGTGTGTTTTGCTGGGTATCAAACTCCAGGCCTCACACATGCTAGGCAAGCACTCTATCACCGAACTACAATCCCAGCTCTTTTTATGTTATTTTGAGACAGGGTCTGGTTAAGTTGCCCAATCTGGCCTTGAACTTGCAATCCTTCTGCCTCAGCCTCCAGAGTAGCTGGGATTACAGGTATGTGCCACCATGCCTGGGCCCTTCAGTAATTCTTAAAAGGTTGGGTTGGCCTGGAATCATTTATTTGTACAACAAACATTAAGCACCTAAATGCACCTGGCTCTATGCTAAGAGGTAAAAGACACAGCCCTTGGCTAAAGGAGTCCAGAGTCCATAAGAAGAAAGGAACTGACTCAGTACAGGGATCAGGGCTACAAGGCAGGAAAGCAGTGACAGATACCACTGGTTGCTCCACAATATGGCTCCTCCTCATCTTCCTCAGCAATGGGACTCACAAATTAGAACTGAAATATGTGGCCCAGAATGAAGTCCACATCTCTCAGTCCCCTTGCAATGGGATGTGTCTATCTGGCTAAGTTCTGTCATGGGCATTAGGCACAAAATGATATGTGTAATTTCTGTGAAGGGTTCTATAAGACAGAAAAAATGTGCCTTTTTTCTCCCTTTCACTTTCATGCCAGCTGGAATGAGGAGCTGATGGCTGGAACTGAAGTAGCCATCTTGGACTATGAGTTGAGTGTTACAAATAACAAAGCACGAGACAGGAGCCAGGGTTCTTGTGATGATAGAGCTGTCACAGCAGGAGCCACAGACGATTTTGTTTACACTCTGTTATCTGGGTTGGTTTGTTTGTTTGTTTTTGCAGTACTGGGGGATCGAACTCAGGACCTTGGCTTGCCAAGCAGGTGCAGTACCACTGAGCTAAATCTCCCACCCTATCTGGGGTTTTTCATACTCATAACTAATTACCTTAATAAGAAATTACCTTAAATGCCTTAATTAGCTTAATAAGCCACTACTTAACACCACTGAACTGTACACTTAAAAATGGGCAAGATGGTACATTTTAGTTTTGAAAAAAGAAGTCCAAAGTCAGATTCCTAGGGACAAAAAAGTAGAATGATGGTTTCCAGGGGGTTGAGGGAGGAAGGAAAGAGGAGTTATTATTGTTTTTAGGCTACAGAGTTTAAGTTTTGCGAGATGAAAAGAATTCTGTGGATGGACCATGGGCGTTGGTAACACAATAGTGTGAATGTCACTCAACTGTACTCTGAGAGAGCTGAGGAGGTGACTTTTATGTCAAGTCTATTCTACCACAAATAGAATAATCCAAGGCAGAAGGAAATGTTGGGAGATGGTTATATGGGTGCATATGTTTGTCGTAACTCACCAGTCTGCTTACTGAAAATGGCTAAGTTTCGGTAAATCACTCTTCAGTAAAGTGCTAGGGGGATATATATCCAAGGTTCCTCCAGCAGGCTCCAAGGCTTCCCAGAGGAGGAGTCATAAGTTCAGAGTTAGCACAACAAACAGACTCTGTATTTTGCAAGCTGATTACAAAGCATGAAATTTTATTTCCTCTACATCATGCAAAACTTAGCAATAAGAATAATGAATGACACAGACAAGTCCCACAGCCATGCTATGGTTTGGAAGTGTCAGCCCATGGCCTGTGCATTGAGGGCTTGGTCAGCAGCCTGTAGTGCTACTGCAAGGTGGAGCCTCAAGGGAGGGAGCTTGGTCACTGGGGGCCTTGAAGGGGATTTGGGGACCATGGCCCCCTTCTGTCTCTCTCTCCCTCCCTGCTGCCATGAGGCAAGCAGTTTCCTCTACCATGTGCTGCTACCATGATGCTCTGCCCCACCACAGGCCCAAGAGCAATAGGACCAGATGGCCATAGAGTGAAATCTATGAAGCGATGATCCAAAATAACTCTTTCTTTTTCAGTGCATTATTTCCAGTATTTTGTCACCATGGTGGAGAGCTGACTAACATACCTCATAACATTTACATTCCAGAAAGGGAGATGGACATTAAGCAAGTAAACCAATAAATAAATCTGATAGTTACAGCTTGGGATCATTCATGTGTAGAAAGCAATAAAGAAAAATGGGTAACACTCTTGTGAGGATGACCGGGGAGATCCTGAGGGGGTGGCCTTTGAGCCGAGATCTGAAAAAGGAGAAAATGCCAGACCCTGGCAGTGCTGCAGAAAGCACAACCAGGTGGAAGGAACAGTAAGGACACATGCAAAGTGTGCAGACAAGGTGAGGATGTCATTAAAGCGGAAGGCACCACCAGGTGAAGTGTCCCACACCTGTAGTCCCACCTACTCCAAAGGCTGAGGCAGGAGGATCACAAGTTTGAGGCCAGCCTGGGCCACTTAGCAACAATTTGTCTCAAAAATAAATAAATGATGGGGGCTGGGGATTTAGCTGTGGTTCTGCCACCTGCCTCGCTAGCGCAAGGTCCCGAGCTAGATCCCTTGTACCAATAAATAAATAAATAAATAAATGATAAATGAGTCAGCAGAGCCAGGTCCATAGGGCCTTAGAGGTCACAGTGAAAGTTTGAATCATATTCTAAAAGCAACAGGGAAGTTCTAATCCTACGCTTAGAAACAGACTGAAGAATAGCAATGGAGGCAAGGAATCAAGAGAGTGTTGCAGTAGTCCTAAAACAGATGGTGGCAGCTCCAGCAGTTCTACTGGTTCAAATAAAGAGAAACGGTGACTGTGAGAGACACTAAGAACTAAAGCAGAAAGGGCTGGTGAAATCTGAACAAGGTGTGTGTTTTTACCAATATCAATTTCCCAGCTTTGCTACTGTACTACTGTCAGACAGGGTATCACCCCAGGGAGAATAGGGTGAAGGGAATCTTAGGCCTCTAACCTCTGCACCTCAAGGTTACAGACAGCACTTCTTGTAGTTAGTCTTTTGTGATTTCTTATAAGTTTATTTATTCATAATTGAACCCAGGACCTTCACACTGAGTTACATCACCAACCCTTTAAAAAAATTTTTTTTTTAATTTTAAGACAGAATCTTGCTAAATCCTTCTGCCTCAGCCTCCCCAAGTGCTGGGATTACAGGCCTGCCTACAGTAACTTTAAAATTTAAAAAATTTTAGGACTGGGGATTTAGCTCCATAGCATCATGCCTGTCCCACAAGTGCAAGGTCCTGAGTTCGATACCTGGTACAAAAAAAATTTTTTTTTAATTTTATTCTCAATATAATCCCCTCCCAGTGGCAAATATTCAGCTGCAGAGGGAGGCCAAAAAGAACAGTAACAATAGCACTCACTTGGCTTGGCTGTGAGTAATATTTACAAAATCACAGTAATATAGATACTTGCTAGAATCCAAATGTTTGCCTTCCAGAAAACTTCCTACATTGAAATTCTGACCCCCAAAATGGTGATATTTGAAGACGGGGCCTGGGGATGTGCCATGTTTGAATGTACCCCTCAAATAGCATGTTTTAGTCACTTAATTCCCAAGACACAGCACTGGGAGACAAGGCCGAAGAGAGACGTTTAGGCCATGAAGGCCCCACCCACACAACGCACTGATGTCAGTTATAAAAGGGCTTGAGGCCGGGGATTTCGCTCAGTGGTTCCACTGCCTGCCTCACAAGCTCAAGGACCAGAGAATTCAATCCCTGGTACCAAAAAAAAAAAAAAGGGCTTGAGGCTGACAGCTCAGTCTTGCTCCTGCATGCACGTGACACTTTCCACCATGTATGACACAGCAGGAAGGCCCATGGCAGATACATGTGCTCCATCTTGGACATCCCTGCTTCCAGAATCATGAACCAAATAAAGTTCTGTTGTTTATAAATTATGCAATCTGTGGTATCCTGTGATAGCAGCACAAAACACACTGAGAAGGGAGGTGATGAGGTCACAAGGGTGGATGCCTTGTGAGCTGGATTAGCACCCTCATGAGAGAGCCTAGAGCTCCCTTCCCCACATGAGGACACAGCAAAGAGGCAGCATGTGCGAAGCAGCAAGACGGCTGACACTAACACCAAACCGGCCAGCTCTTTGATCTTGGGCTTTCCAGGTTCCAGAATTATGAGAAATAAATTTCTGTTGTTTATAAGCCACCCTTTCTGGTATTTGTTGTAGCAGCCTCAATGGACTAAAACAACATGAAACACTAACTTAATCAAAAATTGTAGAGCTGGGATATTGAGGTATTTCTCTCCATTAAATATACTTGATGTATCATTATACTTTGAACATTAGTATCATTAGTATCATTTGAACATTAGTTGGTATTGTTACATTTGATCATTCTATTATTGCAATGGTAATATTCTTGCTGTATTAAAGTGTTGTTTATCAGTGGTATGGCTCCAACCAACCTGAAAAGGATGAATCTTCCATTTCTTTTGTATACCTGGAATAAAGTTGAGTATGTTGTTGGAAGGAAAAACTGTGCCATTTTAATTGACAATGACCAGTCGTCCATCAGTCGAAATCATGCTGTGTTAACTGCTAACTTTTCTGTAACTAACTTGGCATAGAAAAACATTATTGAAATTTCTGCACAGAAAGTAAACTTTACTATAAGACAGAAACTCTAACCAAAACTTATTCTTGTTGGACTAGTATTTACAATATTACATTCATGATTTAAAGAGGAAAAGCAGAAAACAGTTGAAGTTCCTACTTTAACAATAAAAGATAATTCTAAGTATGGTACCTTTGTTAATGAGGGAAAAATGCAGAATGGCCTTTCTCAAACTTTGAAGACAGGGGATAGAGTTACCTTTGGAGTGTTTGAAAGTAAATTCAGAGTAGAATATGAGCCTTTGGTTGCATGCTCCTCTTGTTTAGATGTCTCTGGGAAAACTGCTTTAAGTCAAGCTATATCACAACTTGGAGGACTTACAGTAAACAACTGGACAGAAGAATGTACTCACCTTGTTATGGTATCAGTTAAAGTTACCATTAAAACAATATGTGCACTCATTTGACAACGTCCGATTGTAAAGCCAGAATATTTTGCTGAATTTGTTAAAGCAGTTCAGTCCAAGAAACAGCCTCCACAAATTAAAAGTTTTTACTCACCTGTTAATGAACCAGCCATTGGAAGTAAAAATATTGATCTGTCAGGACGACAGGAAAGAAAACAAATCTTCAAAGGGAAAACATTTGTATTTTTAAATGCCAAATAGCATAAGAAATTAAGTTCAGCAGTTGTTTTTGGAGGTGGAGAAGCTAGGTTGATTACAGAAGAAAATGAAGAAGATAGTTTTTTTTCAGCTCCTGGAACTTGTGTTGTTGACATAGGAATAACAAATATACAGATATTAATTCCTGACTCCCAGAAAAAATGGATTCACTCAATCATGGATATACTCCAAAGGCAGGGTCTTAGACCTATTCCTGAAGCAGAAATTGGATTGGCAGTTATTTTCATGACTATAGAGAATTATTGTGATCCTCAGGGCCACCCCAGCACAGGATTAAAGACAAAGGCTCCAGGGCCAAGCCTTTCACAAGACTGGTCAGTCAGTGAAAAACTCATGTCAAGTGCTCCTGAGAACACTGCAACGTATGTAAGCTGACACAGAATTGGACCAGGCACATACATGTATGTATTCGAATGAAAGGCCGAAATAAATAAAAATCTCCAAAATGGAACAAAAATGTGGATCATCTTCCCAAGAAATACCCATTATAAAGGAAGCCCCCAAAACAAGCTCCAATAATAACATAGCATCAAATACTCTGGTTAGGGCAAATAACCAAAACTATCAGCTTTGACCAACTAAATTCCCAAGGGTAAATAAAAGCAGTGATGGCGCTTGTCAGCAGCAACAGACAAATACCATTAGAAACTACTTTCAGCCATCTCCCCAAAAAAGGGAAAGGGATGAAGAAAACCAAGAAATGTCCTCATCCAAATCAGCTAGAATAGAAATGTCTTGTTCTCTTTTGGAACAAACACAACCTGCTATAACCTCACTATGGAAAAACAAAGAGCAAAATCTATCTCAGAATGAACCTATGGACACAAAGTCAGAAAACTTATTTACAGATGATGAAGATTTAAAATCCAGTGTGAAAAACTCTGACAGTAAATCTGTTTCTACAGAAAGTCTAAGATCAAAAAAAAAGAAAAGAAATTGATTTGGCCATAGAAGATGAACTATTGGAGCAGTTATTCAAGAACACAAGACCAGAGTTAGAAATTGAAGTGAAAGTTGAAAAACAAGATGTCAACATTAGAAAAAAGCCAAGATTAGATATAGAAACAAATAACAATTTTGATGATAAAATAATACCAGAAAGTGATAAAATACGTCAAGAAAGTGAACTTGGGAAGAAATGTGAGCTCAAGAAAGAATCACTATAAGAATTGAAAAAAATCAGACCCCCCCAAATTCAAAGACCCAGTTCAAAAATGGGCATCTGAAATGAACAGACATTTCTCAGACAAAGAAGTAAAAACAGCAAATAAATATATGAAAAAATGTTCAACATCACTGGTCATTCAAGAGATGCAGATGAAAACAACACTGAGATTCCACCTCACCCCAGAAAGAATGGCTGCTATCAAGAAATCAACCAATAACAAATGCTGGCGGGGTTGTGGAGAGAAAGGAACCCTTCTCCATTGTTGGTGGGAGTGCAGACTGGTGCAACCACTATGGAAATCAGTATGGAGATATCTCCAAGAACTAGAACTAGAGGTCCCATTTGACCCAGTTATTCCCCTGCTGGGTATCTTCTCCAAAGAATTAAAAGAATCATACTACAGTGATATATGTGCACCTATGTTTATAGCAGCACAATTTGTAATAGCTAAGGTTTGGAAACAGCCCAAGTGCCCATCAACTGGAAACTGGATAAAGAAGATGTGGTTTTTTTATAAAATGGAGTACTACTCAGCCATAAAGAACAAGAAACTAGTCATTTATAGATAAATGGATGCATATTGAGGCCATACTCTTAAGTGAAATAAATAGGACACACATGTGTAAATACTGAACAGTATCTTTAGTGTGAGAAACTGAAAGTGTAAATAAGGATGAAAATGATTAAAACAAATAATTGATAATTTGAAATAGGAAAAGGTCCAAAGGTGGAGGAGTGGCAGGAGGGGAAAGGGAAAAGGAAGAAAGGAAAGGAAAAATTATGAGAAAGAAAAAAAAAATGGAAACGAAATCTATGTAAATAGGGAAGGGTGGTGGGGGTGAAGGGCGCACAGGTAATGGGGAAAAAAATAAGAACTAAGATACATCATGTTCAGGTACAAACACCCAATGATAAATGTAAATGTACTGTATACCTAAAATGTACCAATTAATATATAAATTTTTTTAAAAAGAAAGAATCACTATGGTCAACTAAAGAAATATCTAATAATGTTGAACTTCAGGACAGCAGTGAGATGCTTCCAAAAAAGTTGTTAATGACTGAATTTAGATCACTGGTGGTTAATAACTCCACTTACAGAAATCTGTGTGGGATAAATAATGATCATGGTCATCATCTAAAGAATTTCAAGAAATTCAAAAAGGTCACATTTCCTGGAGCAGGTAAACTTCCGAACATCATTGGAGGATCAGATCTAGTAGCTCATCATGCTCGAAAGAATGCAGAATTAGAAGACTGGTTGAGACAGGAAATAGAGGTACAATAGCAACATGCAAAAGAAGAGTCTCTTGCTGATGATCTTTTTAGGTATAATCCTAACTTTAAAAGGAGAAGATAATTGAGAACTTTAAAAAGAAATTATGAGCCATCACTTGCCTCATAAGCAAAAGGTCCCAAGTTTGATTCCTTGTACCAAAAAAAAAAAAAGGAAATTCTGAAAACAAGCTTCCCAGCAAGCATTTACTTCAGGCCAAGACACATGAATGCAGTGTATGGAAGAGATTTAAGTTCTTGTGGCCCAAATTTGTAAAATAAAATGCACAAAACTCTAAAAAAAAATAGATAACACTGAAAAATCACGCTGGGCATGGTAGCTCATGCCTGGAATCCCAGCACTCAGGAGGATGAGGAAGAGGATCACCATGGGCTCAAGGCCAGCCTGAAAAATCAAGAAATAGCTATATATATATATATATATATATATATATATATATATACAATTTAAAATATAGAAGTAAATATCAGAAAAACAGCTAAGTGGTTGAGAGTGGTTACTTTGGGAAATGAGAATTTAAGAAGAGGTAAAAGACTGCTTTTACATTATAAGCCTTTTGTCTCTATGAATGTATTTATTTTATAAACAACTTAAATCAAAAATATTCACAGAAATACAAGAGTAAAAAAATGAAAACAAAAGAGGTGTTGCTTATGATGATGGCTTAGCTGTTGGGGAGGGGTTGAGAGGAAGCAGAAGGAATCTAGGATGACCCCTGAGTGTTTGCTTGAACATTAAGCAAGAAATTATACCATTTGTTGAGATACAAAAAGTTGGTAGAGGAGCTGGGGGTACACTCAGTGGTAGAGCATTTGACTAGCATGCACAAGGTCCAGGCACCATAGAAAGAAAGGGAGGAGGGCTGGGGATTTAGCTCAGTGGTTCTGCCACCTGCCGAGCAAGGTCCCAAGTTCAATCCCTAGTACCAAAAAAAAAAAAAAGGAAGGGAGGAAGGGAAGGAAGGGGGGAAGGGGAGGAGGAGGGGAAGAGAGGGAGAAAGGCAGGCAGAATAAGGGCCTACTGAGGCGGAGAACTGGATATATTAATTCTGCAATGACATAAAATATCCAAGTAGCAGTATCAAAAAGACAGCTGGGTATCCCAGTCCCAAGCAGAGGTAAGAGATTAAGGTTAGAGATAAAAATTTGATAGAAGTCAGCGTCTGAATGGTAGTCATTAATAATTTTTTTTTTTGAGATAGGGTCTCATTTTGTAGTCCAGGCTGGCCTCGAACTCACAGTGATCCTCCTGCCTCAGCCTCCCAAGTGCTGGGATTACAGGCATGCGCCACCACTCCTGACTTGAATGGTAGTTTTTGATCATGGAACAAGTAAGATCACTAGGGGAGACACTAGAAAAACAATCCTCTAATTCTAGCCCCAAGCCTAGGATCTGTAGGCCAATGATATTTAGGGGGTTTATGAGTGGGAGGATTAAAGAACATCAGTGAGGAAAGCCAGGGGTCTGTGGGGCCAGAGAAGGGAAAGATTTGAAAATCAAGAGTAGCCGAACAGGTCGAGTGTTATTAAGAAGTCAAGGGGGGCCGGGGATTTAGCTCAGTGGTTTCGCCCCCTGCTGCCCAAGTGCAAGGACCGGAGTTCAATCTCCCGTACCAAAAAAAAAAAAAAAGTCAAGTGAAATGAAGACCAATGTGTTGGTGACCATGGTAGCATGTCCCCAGAAATTCCCCCCCAAAAGCAGCTCTCCCCTATGTCACCCTTCCTGCTGAACCTGACATGACTTTGTGTCCTGCCTATGCCTAGCAATCTCTGGTGGAATCACGCTGTATGACTTCCACTGCAAGATCTTAAGAGGCACTGCAGCTTCCAGAGGGTTCTCCTGGAATGCTCACAGCTGGGAAACTCCCATTTGGAGGCCCAAGTCACACAGACTTCTAGGCACTCGAGTCACCACCACCAGCTAAGCTCCCAGCCAACAGCCTTTATGGACTGCCAGCCATTCGAGTGAGCCTCCTTGCATCCAGCTGGGGTGAGCCATCCACCTCAGCGGCTGACAGCAACCTCACAGACAGACAGCCCCTGGCAGAACCTCCCCACTGAGCCAGCCAACCACAGAAGCTTGGACACCCGCATCAGTTGTCATTTACAGCCACTGGATGGCCAGAAGAGTGACTGACAAGAGCAATAAATGGAGCAGTGGTTAACAGGAGCCAGCTTGGGGCGAGTGCCTGAGAGGAAGGGAAGAGCAGAGACCTCTTTTCCAGGAAGTGCGGCTGTGGCTGGTGGGGGAGGTGGAGTCAGGGCAGGTTTCTTTCTGAAACAGGCGATTCCTGGAGATAGGAAGCACTGAGGAAGAGGAGAATAAAGTGAAGAATTGGGAAGGCAAGAAGGGGGAATCTAGAGCTAGAAATAAAGACAATGAAGGTGGGTGTGGAAGAGGGAGGTGCGTGAACTCAGGGCTCGCTACAGTTTGTAAGGTTTAAGGTTACAAATGTTAAGCTTCAAATGTTGGAAACTTAATCCCCAAATTCATATAATAATGGCATTTGGAGGAGGGACTTCTGTGGAGTAATTAGGATTAGATGGGTTCATGGGGGTCAGGTCCCCTGATGGCTTTAATGGCTTTGTAAGATAAAAAGAGGGGGTAGGAGTTTGGCTCTGTGGTAGAGAGCTTGCCTAGCATCCCTAGGCCCCAGGGTTTAATCCCCACCAGAGAGAGAGACAGAGACAGAGACAGAGAGAGAGTGCCAAGCTAGCATGCTTGTTCTATCTCCCCATGTGATGCCCTCTGCCATGTTATAATACCACACAAAGACCTTCACCAGACACCAAGCAGATGCCAAGATGCCAGCATCATGCACTTGTTGAACCTCCCCAGACTCCAGAACTCTGAGCCAAGTAAATTTCCCTTATAAATTACTCAGTCTTGGGAATTTAGTTGTAGCAACAGAAGGCAGACTAAGACAGGGCTTTTCATATAAGAAGCCTCTGTTTTCTCAAGGACAGCAAGGCAGCTGGATGAAAGGGAGGAGAGATGGGGGAGCACGGGGAGGCTTGAAAAAGGAAGTAATACTCTAAGAAGTGTCACGGAATGCTTAGATGTGTGATTCCAGGAGTTAGAGAATTCCTGACTTGGCCAAGTTACCTTAACTTCTTGAGGGTCATTGTACCCAAATGTGGTGATGATGATGATGATGATGATAATGATAGAAAAATCACCATTTTGGAAAGTAGGAATAGTAGCACAATTCTAAAAATAGCCTCCTGATTTCCCATACCTCCTAATCCTTGAGATTGGGAATGAGACGAGAGCTCACACCCATGCCTGTGTTACTACACAGCACAGTTTATCTGCAAAGAAGATTTGCTGGGGAGGCTTTGTCCAATCACATGAGTCCTGAAAACCAAAGAACTTTTTCTGGCCGGTGGTCTGAGAGGAAGCCAGAGTGACTGACACATGAAGGTGACCCCACATGCCACAACCAGCCACAACAAGAGGGAAAGAGGCAGCTGCTAGGAGCAGAGCACAGACCCACCTGGCAGCCAGCAAAGAAACAGACCTCACATCTTACAGTCCTGAAGAAGGAGATTCTGCCAACAATCCAGTTTGTTTGTTTGTTGTTTGTTTGTTCGTTCGTTTTTACAGTACTGGAGATTGAACCCAGGTCCTTCACACTGAGCTGAATCTCCACCCCCTTTTTTATTTTTCATTTTGAGACAGGGGTAAGTCACTATGTTGCCTCAACTGGGCTCAAACCTGCATGATCCTCCTGCCTCGGCCTCCCAAAAGGCTGGGATTACAGTGTCCACCACCATGCCTGGCCTAGAAGAAGATTCTTTTCTTGAGCCTTCAGATAGGAGCCCACCACAGTGAACACTTTGATATTTGGCCTTAGGAGACCCTAACCAGAGAACCAAACCAGCCAAGGTTACTTCTGACTTGAGATAATAAATGGTTGTTTAAGCCACTGCTTTTCTGGATGTGTGTCATGCATCAATAGAAAATCAATTTAATGGGGAAATAATCACAGCTGAGAAACATGGCAGAAATGGTGGGCAGCACTGAGTGTGTCCATCTGGCATCTGTGGTCATGAATGCAAAGTGAACCTAGCCAGGTGATTTCCCCATATCATTCACCTGTGGGTGCGAGCATGGGGAGGTGGTGAGACTGTCTCAGTGGGGTCAGGTGCTTCCAGGCAAGGGCAGCAGAGAGAAGGAGGGGCAGGGAGTGGAGGAGGTTGGCAGAGGACAGTATAATGAGACATCATCGTCTGAGCTGGGCACAGATGTGAAGATGTCCATGGATGGGCAGGTGATGCACAGTGATAAATAGGGGTTAAGAGGTCCCATAGGCTGTTGGGGGAGCTGAAATCTCTGAAATTATGAAGGAGAAAGGTGGAGAGGAAGACCATGGTCCAGGGGCTAGTGGTGAAGAAGTGACATCAAGCACCATGGAGCCAGGTTCGAAGACTTACGGCACCTGTTGAGTCAACTTGTGTCCCCCCAAAAGATGCATTTAATTAATCCCTTCCTCTGGTCAATATGACCTTACTTGGAAACAGGTTCTTTGCAGATGTATGAGTTAAGATGAAGTTATTCTGGATTAGGGTGGGCCCCAGTCCATGACAAGTGTCCCCATAACACAAGGGGAATCTGGACACAGGGAAAGCAGAGGCAGACACTGGGGTGATGCTGTGGTCCTCAGGGTTCTTTTGCTCCATTTGGATGGAAATTGTGAATCAGCAGAGTGCAGCATAGAGACTCTAGGCTGTGTCAGAGACCTTTAAACCTCAGTGTTTGGGCTCTCTGCCACCCCCATTAGCTCCTTGGCAGCTTCAGTCAACTCTTGGCTGTTATCCAGAGTCCTTATTAGCTGGAATCTGCTGGTCTCCACTGCCATAGATGCCATCACCAGTTACCCATGGTCCATGGTGGTGGTCACTGCTGGTCTCTGGCACAGATCCTCACCAATCTTTGTTGAGTTCTGCCATGAGTCTCTGAACTCTTCAGGGTCAGGACCCCTAGTGTTTATAGCTCTTTTTTAAAGCGATCCACTCTGCCCACACTACTGAGTAGATTTACAGGACCTTCTGAGTACACTACCCAAGAAAGAAATCATGAGCAGATTACAAGACAACCAGAGCAAGGCTCTGCTTGGACTAGGCCTGTGCACAGTACACAAGGGAAAACTCTCGCAGACTAGGGAGGGGAGCTTTGAATATATGGAGCAGCAGAGGGAGCAGAGTCATCTGAGATTGATCCAAATCCAAGGCTGCTGATTGGTCCAGGTTTGAGGCTGCTGATTGGTCCAAATTCGATCCTGTTTCTTTGCACAAATTCAAGCCTGCTGCATTCAAGATGGACAGCTCCTGGAGTGGGTGTGGAGAGGCCAGGAGAGATGCAGCTGTAGCTGTCAATCAAAACACATTCACTCTGATTGTCTGTGAAAAGGGAAGCATTGTGCCTTTTCTGGTCTATCTCAATGTTGCCACAAGCTAAAGCACACCTGGGGCCACTAGAAGATGGAAGGTGTGAGCAAGTATCTTCCCCTAGAGTTTTAGAGGGAGTGCAGCCCCAAGGACCCCTTGATTAGGATTTCTGGTCTCCAGAACTGTGAGAGAATACATTTCTGTTGTTTTAAATCCTCTAATCATGGCCATTTGTTGTGACAGTTCTACCAAACCAAGGCCTCACCTCCTGCCCCAGAGGCAGTTGAGAATAAAAGGAACAGAAGGCTCCACTGAAGAGGACTTTGGGGGAAATGGTGTCCCCCAGGAGACAGCAAGTTTCACTTAAGCCAAAGAGAGAAAGAGAAGCTTTGGAGAAGGGGCTGAGAACAAAGCATAGTATGGTCATGCCAGAGCACTGGGGCCATGAGAAAGCTTGGGGGATGAGCACTGACTTGGATGAGGAAATGCACCCAGAGGGACGTGGTAATGATGCATTATCTGGACTCTCCAGACTGGTGAAAGATGGACAGAGAGAACAGCCTGACAGAGCCAGCTCAGTCAGTCACTGAGGGGACAGGTGATCAGTTTACAGTATAGTCATGGTATGTGTCCCACCATCTGGGAAGTACTGGGCCCTTCTGTGGTGTGCCCAGCTGCAGGGAGGGACCTATCCTCAGGCAGCCAGAGCCTTGGCATGGTCAGGAGACTGTACCTTCCTGCTGTAGGACCCCTGGGGCAGCTCCATTTACCCAGGTGTGACTAAGCGTCTCAGAGCCTCTGTATCCTGTAAGGATGACATCAAAGTCACGGTTGTGGGCTCAGGCTTTGGAGCTTTACTGCTTTATGATTTCCTGCCATCCAGACCTGAGCTGTCCAGTATACCTGCTAGTCACATGCAGCTGCTTAAACTAATTAAGAAAATTAAAAAGTCATAAATCACACCATAAACCTTTCAAGAGTTCAGTAGCCACCTATGACCAGTGACTGACATACCGGGACGAACAGAAATCATTACCATCATCACAGAAAGTTCTATGGGACATAGCCAGGCTAGATCATGGGAATACGTGGTTGAACCATGGCTTGTATACGTAGTGGCTGAACTCAGGAAGGGGAGGCAGAACAAAAGAGCCCTTCCAGAAACCTCTCAGCCTAGCTGCCTGAGGCAAGGGTTAGTACTCAGCCCAGGAATGCTCTGAGCCCAGCACATCTCAGAGCCCAGGACACAGTACCCTGAGCCCCAGAGAGGAGAAGGCTTCTCCTTACAGCTAGTCCAAGGCTCATTACCCTCTAATCTTCATTTCCTGCCCCAGCATAATTGAGAGTGGAAAGACCACTTCGTTCAGAGGAAGGAAGACATATCACACCCTCAGGGCTGTGTGATACCTGTAACCCAGACAGGCCGCCCACATCTGCCTTAGCTATGAGAGGCCCCAACTAGACTGTAGGCTGTCTCTGGTTCCCTTGGTTTCTTCTCTCTTTCCTTCCCTCCTGGGTCAGGCAAAGCTCTGCACAGCTGTCCTCACTAGTCCTCTTGGTCTCACCCCTCAGATCCTGTAAACACCCACTGGGCCAAGACCCTTCTGCACAGAGCCCTGGAAACTCAGCAAAGAAGTCCTTTCTCTCTTATCAACTGCTAAACAGCAAGAAGCCACAAAACAATTTTCCATGCAAACATATGTAACATTTCTCTCATGTCAGTGGCAGGTATTTTTACATTTAGGAAATAAAAAGCCCTTTGTAACAATTTTCCGTAGTATAGAATCAGCAGCCCCAAAG
Source organism: Heterocephalus glaber (assembly GCF_053883595.1). Lineage (NCBI taxonomy): Eukaryota > Metazoa > Chordata > Mammalia > Rodentia > Bathyergidae > Heterocephalus > Heterocephalus glaber. The sequence continues at coordinate 35,183,806 of NW_028258294.1, read as the reverse complement.
TGAATGGAAGTCTCCTTCTCCAGACACTGAGATCTCTTTACAACTTTTAAGTGATAGTTTTTCCCACTTTTTCTAATGTTTCAAAAAAACCACAGAATCTAATCTCAAGCCGGATTCCTCAAAGCTTAAGCAAGAAGTACTGACACCAAGAGAACTGCTATCTGCATCAAAACAAACTGGGTTCCCCACTCTCTTGTTAAAATTGCAGGAGATATGATGAATGTTATCACTATGTGTATTTAAAATATACCAATAGGGCCAGGGATTTAGCTCAGTGCTTTGGCCGCCTGCTGTGCAAGTGCAAGGACCTGAGTTCAATCCCCGGTACCAAAAATAAAATAAAATATACCAATAAATGTTTTGCTAAAAAAATAAAATAAATGAAATAAAATTGCAGGAGAATCCTAAAAACAGTTACCATGGGATGATAAATGAAAATTACGTGATACACATTCCTGCTAATTTAAGGCCTATAAAGTGCTATTGATATTTGTTTACTTTCCTTTTTTATTTCTACACATACATCAGTGGTTCACTCGAAACATTTTCTTTATTTAGTTAGTGTGCTAAATTTTAGTGTTTCATTTTATTGAAGATAAAGCATTTATCAAGCATCCAGGCATGGTGGCACACCTCTATAATCCCAGCACTCTGGGAAGCTAAGGTAGGAAGATCAAAAGTTCCAGCCTGATCTGGGCAATTTATCAACTTAGCAAGACTCTGTTCCCTCCCCCCCAAAAAATGTACAAAGGCCCTGAGTTCAATCCCCATGGAGGGGAGGGGGATTTATCAAGCATTTCATAAGGTCACTCTGTATTCCTAATCTTACTAGTTATCAAGATCTTTTCTCACAAAACCCTTCATGGTTTCAGCAACCTAAACTTCATGATTAAAAAGGGGATGTTGCTAAACCAGGAGACATATAAGAATAAAATCCCAAACTAGACAGGAGCAATGGGGATGGAAAGGGAGGGATGCAGGATTTTAGACAGAATCAAAACAATATAGTCCTCACTGGATGTAGGGATGTGTTAAGATGACACTTTTGCTGTGATTTGTGCTTTCCTGCTTTCTTTCCTATGGCCCCACCTTGCACCTTGCACCTTTGTGCTTATGTCCCAGCCAAGGGATGGACAACCACACCAGGAGGAAATGAACAGCCATGCCTGGCTTCTGAACTCCAACTGCCTATTCAGAAAACAGAGAGGATTTCCACCTGGATGAAAGATGCACAGAAAGTGTCTTGGGCAAGCCAAAGCCTCCCCTTGGCATTACATGACACCATCCATAGTCAGGAGCCAGGAAGAAAGTGATGACAGCACTGTCCCCAGGCACCTGAGTGTGGAGAGACAGCAGACCCAAGTAGGTTGTGGAGATCTGATGGAGGAAGACCCCGGCCCTATGTCCGGGCTCAGGCAGGAGACCCAGAAAGAGGAAACACTGCAGAGGGCAGCCTGTTTAGGAGGCAGCTTACACCATGGACAGCGCCCCACTTCCTCTGGCCACCCCAGGCCACAGTAGCAGTATTTGATCCCTAGTATCCAGGAGTGATGGAGGGGGAATGGAGAGACACCAGACCTTATGAGGCCACGGAAGTAGGAACTGAGCAGGGGATTCCTCAGTGGACACTGAGTGGCCATTTAGTAACAGGAACCTCTTCTTCCACCTGTGCTGTGGCAAAATATAAATATGAGGGCCGGGGATTTAGCTCAGTGGTTCCGGCGCCTGCCTCACAAGCGGAAGGTCCTGAGTTCGATCCCCGGTACCCAAAAAAAAAAATAGAAGAAGAAAAAAATACATAAATATGAGCCATCCTCCCAGAATTTAAGTAATCCTTGGAAAGGGCTGGGGATTTAGCTCAGTGGTTCCACCACTTGCCTCACAAGTGCAAGGTCCCAAGTTCAATCCCCAGTGCCCCCCCCCCCGAAAAAGTAATCCCTGGAAAGAGGAGAGGAGAATCCAACAATTGACAAAATTTAAATGTCCATCAGTCTAGTAGAATAGGGGCTGGATCAAAATAGAAATGCAATGATATTATGTGAAACCAGTGTATGCTTTTGGCACATCCGAGTTAGATAATATCTCTGTAAGAATTAGGGGAATGAGAGAAACTAGAAACTACCAAATTTTTGGCTAAGGAACTGGATAGATAGTGGTACCATTCATGGATGCTGGAGATAAAGGAAGAGAGAGACTAGATGGGAAATGATGAGTTTAAGGTTTGGAAGTGCTGAGATTGGGGTGCTGATGGGATCTCAGGAGGCAGCTGGATAGTTATGACTGGTATCAGGAATGAGGTCTACCTGAAATAAGAGATTTGGCATGATCGCCCCATATAAGTTGAAGTTTATCACAAGTTATGTCAGAGCATCTACAACCTGCATATACAACAACCACAGTGTGACAAGATGCCCTAGACATAAAGAGGATAAAGGAACAGCACCAGAAAAGTAAAAAGAGAAGGACTTGGTGGGGAAAACCAGAAAAGCACTGTTTCACAGACCCTACAGGAGGAGAAAACTTCAAGAAGGAAATGCTGAAGGAGGTCGAAATATTGATTAAACTAAAAAACATCCATTGCATGTGCATCTGAGAAACCAGTAAAAGCTGTAGGAGACACTCCTGAGGTCTGAGAGACAGAAGACACATTGCAGATGTTGCATAGACCTGAGGTAGGGAAATACAATGTTCAAAACTCTGCCAAGAGAGCTGGACCATAACTTACAGACTGTTTTTTTTTAAAGGGAAGAATGTGGAGCCTATTACACATCAAAGAGGAAGTCAGTAGAAAAATGAAAGGGGATTCAATTTGATTTGATTTGATTTGTGGTACTGAGGATTGAATCCAGGGGCAAGCACCCTACCAATGAGCTACATCTCCATCCCTTTTTAGTTTTTATTTTGACACAAGTTCTCACTAAGTTGCCTTGGCTAGTCTTGAACTTGTGATTCTCCTGCCTCCACCTCAAGAATAGCTGGGATTACAGGAGTGGGTCACCATGCCCTGTTAAGAAAATGGAAGTTTTGGGGCCAGGGATTTAGCTCAGTGGTTCCGGCACCTGCCTTGCAGGCGCAAGGTCCCAAGTTTGATCCCCAGTACCAAAAAAAAAAAAAGAAAATGGAAGTTTTAAGGATATAAGGACTCTGAGCCTGCACAGGCAATTGCAGATGAGATAAGAAAGAATGGTGACCAGAGATGCCTTGGGGCCATGAATCCTAACCTCCAATGGGCCCTGATGCTGCCCAGTGATCACACTGCATTCCCAGAGTCCATCCACTCTGCCACTCCAGTTTAGCAGTGCTCAAAGGGACCCAGCAGCAGCTGTAGAAGTGGCAGGAAACTTGTTAGTACTCAGGCCCACCCTCAACTTCCTGAATCTGGAAGTCGAGAGCTATCACTCAAGTTAGAGAACCACTATTATACATATCTGTTTTTATAACTCCTCCTCCCTCTGCAAACTTCCAACCCTTCCTTCTTCATCCTTACTCTCAGCTGACCTCACTTCCTAATTCACTAAGAGAGAGGCACCCAAAGAGAAGGTCCAGAGTTTCCACCATTCTCTCTGCACATGTCCACAAATACTACGCCTTCCATTTTCACTTTGGATTAAGCCCGTGTGTTCCTAACCAACACCAGTAATCAATCCCCTGCCCTTCTCACCTATCACTGCTCTGGACATTCTCTCAACTCCAACATCAATTTGTAGTCTCAACTGCCTCTTCCTCTCTCCATACAAATATACATAACTCGTAGAGTTCTTTTTCCACTTAAATTTTTCCCCTAAACTCACTTCTTTTAGCTCCCACACAATTTCTCTCCTTTAAGCAAAACTCCTAAAAGTTGTCTCTGCTGCTTCTATCCCTCTCTTCCCATTCTTTCTTGAACTCACCGGCAATCAGATTTTCACCCCAACCATTCTACCAAAACTGTTTTATCAAGGTTGCTAACAACCTTCTAAATCAATTCTCATACTCATCTCCCTTGACCATAGGCAGCATTTGACACATTTGATCTTTCCCTCCTCCTCCTGGCCTCCAGTATACTACCATTCCCTGGGATTCTTTTCCCCCACTACACTGGCCATTCTTCATCTCTCTGATGGTTCCAAGTCATCTCTGAAAGTCCAGGATTCAGTCCTTGCCCATTTTTCTATCTATACTTTCTCTGTCAGTAATCTCTTCTAATCCCATAGGTTTTTTTTTCCAATATCAGGGATCGAACTCAGGACCTTGCACTTGCTAGGCAGGCATGGTGTCACTGAGCTACATCCCCAGCCGCATACTTTTAAATAACATCTAAGGACCCAGGCATGGTGGTGCACACCTGTAATCCCAACACTAGGGAGGTGGAGGCAGGAGGATCAGCATGAGTTCAAGGCCAGCCTTGGCTATTTAGTGAGTTCAAGGCTGGCCTGAACTACATAGTGAGACCTGTCTCAAATAAATAGATAAATAAATATATAAATAAATAAATAACAATTATATGCTGATGGCTCTCAATTCTCTATCTCCAGCCTAGACCACACCAGATGTGCATATCCAACTGCCTTCTTGACATCTCCATTAGGATGCCTAAAGACAACTCAAATTTATGATGTAGCAAACCAGGCTCCTGATCTCCTCACCAAAACCTGCTCCTTCCACAACTTTCCACTTCTCAGTTAATTAATATTCAGGATAAAAATGTCTTCCTTTTCCTCGAACTACCTAACCTAACAGAAAATTGTATTGTTTCTACATCCAAAACACATCCAGAATCCCCTCACTTCTGATTGCCTCTCCTGCTACCACAATAACCCTGTGCCACCATCATTTCTTCTGACCTTCTGTAAATGCCCTCCTGCTTCTGCGCTGGCTCCCTTATGGTCTGTTCTTTGTATAGTAGCTAAAGGGATTCTGTTGAAATAAATACCAGTTCCATGTCCCTCCCCTGCTCAAAATTTTTCAATGGTTCCCATCTCAGGGTAGAAGCCAAGGTCATCAGAATAACCCTGGGGCCCTACGAGGTGTGTCTCTCTCTTATCTCTTTGCCTCATCTCTGACTTTCTCCCTCTCTTTCTAGCCATATCATCTTTGTTCTTTCTCAAAAGCAGCAAGTATAACCCACCTCAGCACCTTTGCCCTTACTGTCCCCTCTGCCAAAAACATTCTTTCCCTAGATATGTAAAGGGCTCACTCCTCCCCTCCTTCAGATTACTCAAATGTCACTCTCTCACTGGGGTATCTCTGTCCCCACTCTACACTCTACATCCCTCTCCCTGCTTGATTGGCCTCCACAGTTTCACAGCCATCTAACACACTATAGCTTTTACCTTTTTCATTATCTTTCTGCTTCTACTGGAAGGTAAGCTCCTTAAGGGCAGGGATTGTGCCTGTTTTGTTCACTGCTATGTCCCCAGTTCCTAGAAGAGTGCACGGAGGAAAGGTCTCAAGGAAATATAAAGGGTTGAGATCCAGAAAGACCTGATCTTGGACGGAAAGAGGGATAACTCTTTCACTACTCCCGGAACAGAGACAAGGATGGGTTCAGATACCTGTGTAGTTAGAAATGTAAGTACACTTATTTCCTTCTCGAAGCTTCTAATCTCTCTGAGCAACACAAGAGAAGGAAGTACCTGGAGTGGTGGGGCTGGGCAGGTCCCTCAGTGGTAAAGCACTTGCCTAGCATGTGCAGGACATGAGGTCCATTCCCAGTGCTGAGAAAGGAAGAGGTAAGGACACCTGGGAAGTGAAGCTGAAAACCTGTATCAGCCTTGACATCAACCTACCTGGTTGGATAGTTCTCTTCACCAGTGCGGAGGAGAGGAGAAGGTTATACTAAGAATCTGAGCGGCATGCTTTGATAGTCCAAAGAGAATTCCTTGCATTGATTCAGTGCCCCTGTTTACCCACCCACGCAGTCATCAATATCCACTGGGCCGTGGGGAAAAAAACTGAGCAGAGTGTCTTTAAAAGTGGCAATAAAGTAAAGATCAGGAACTGGACCTCCCCCCAATTCCGGTGGAAAGGAGCGGGACAGGAACATTAAGTCTTCCCTAAAATCTGAAAGTTGATACGGTTCAGGGCTCAAGTTCAGAGACTTCTCCGTTGACACTACTCTATTCCAATACCTTCCAGCTGCCCGGTCGCGTCACATTCCAGTCCACTTCTTTTGTGCTCCACCGCTCCAAACTGGCGTGCTGTTTCCTCCACGTGGTTCTCTGTGTATATCGGTTGCCCCGGAGTACCTAGCAGGGCGGGGCTCTAGTGACATCACAATAGTAACAAGCCAATAGCCGTGATGTATTTCAGTGACGCAGGACGCGGGGTGTGGCTTCCCCGGCCTGGATGAGATGAGGCTGCTGCCCGCTGGGTGGCGCCGGTTTCCCCGGGAGGTCCTTTCTGGGCCCCCGGAGGAGGTAGGGGAGAGGAGCCGAGGCCAGGGAGCCCTCAGCCTCAGCTGCTGCTCGCTGAGCCGCCCCAGTACCAGCCAAGACTCACCCGCAGCTCCATGCTTGTGCCCGGTTCGACTCGTCCATCCTCCGAGAAGCGGCAGGTACGTGCCACCTGTCGGAGATCGGGGAAGGGGGATGCGGGGGTCAGTGTAAGCCTTAGGTTCAGAAAGTGAGGTGTCCAAGACAGCCTCGGCAGAATGACCAACTAGAAATGTAGGGCGAGGGCCAGCTGTGCGGGGGAGCTCCAGCTGTGTATGTGTGAGAGGGCCTGCCAGCTGACAGTCCAGGGTGCCAGGAAGAGCCATCTGTGTGTGCTCATCAGTGTGTTCTAAGGGAAAGCTGCTTCGGCGAGTCCAGGTCTCTGTGCCTTCTGTGGGATGTGGCCTGAGAGTGACACCTGGACACTGACAACCCCGCGTGTGCATGCAGCTCTCTTACTCTCTGCTCTTAAAGCTCTCCTGTGCTGTCTCTGGTCAGTTTGCCAAAGCAGGGAGGGGGTTGGGGGGAGGACATCAGTTAAGCGGAAGGAGAGATTTTCCGCCAATCCCAAACCAGACAGAGGCAACTTCGAAATTCTCACCAATCCCAAATTAGAAGCAGGCAAGTGGTGCTCTAGCCAAACAGTTTAATAGCCAAGGGAAGCCCTGGCCAGCGCATTCCAACTCTTCTGTAGGAGTGAACATCAGAGCTCCTGACTTGGATGCTTGAAGAGAGAGGGCTGAATTGGAGATGGTAGTAGGGGCTGCTTTTCCCCAGAATGGGCATGAGAAACATCCCTGACCCATCCATCAGGAAAGCCTGGAGGAGGTAGAGCTGGTAGGTGGGCTAAAGCTGGGGCAACTCACTCTTTTGACGTTGTGTGTAGATGATTGCCAGACAGGAATGAGGGCTGGAATGAGGGCGTCCTCAGCAGTGCCTCATCAGGACCCAAGCTGAGTCAGTGGCCAGTGCTGAGACAGGGAGGAGGCCCCAGCCTGGGTCCTCCCAGTCCTCAGGGAGAGCCATCAAGAAACAGGAGAATCATCTTGGGAGCAGACAGGTGCACCAAGGCCAGAGAGACCAAGAGCCCTGCTCCTTCCTCTCGTGACCCTGCCCAGCCCAGCTCTGTGGCCACGGAATCCTGAGCCCTTGAACAGGTAGAGTAGAGCCTGGTGGTTTGGGGGAAGCTGCGTTTGCCATCTTTGTCTGGGCAAAGAAGGAAGGAACCCAAATGGACTTGGCCTGTCCCACTTTGGTGGACTGGACACCATGCTTGTCCTTCCCATTTTGAACACACAGAGCAATTCAGAAAACCATAGGACTGTTCTCATGGGACACAGCACTCCCCAAATGTTTTCATGAGATCCCTTTCTTCTAGGAAGGGTCACTTGCTACTACTAATGTTACCGCTAAGTAGAATAGGTAGACATATTCAATAGGATCATCATTATTGAATTTTTACTGTGTGTCAAGAAATTTACAAATATTTTACTTCATCCTCACAACTGTAAGGTATACCATTGTTATTATTATGATTGTTGTTGTTGTTGTTGATCCTGTTTTGCAGACTAAATAACTAAGGTTCAGAGAGCTTAAGTAGCTTGTTTACTGACTCAGATCCAATAACAGAAAGAACTAGAATTCAGGCCTAGACCTAGAAGCTGAACCCAGGCAAGGTGGTGCATACCTGTAATCTGCACAGTGCAATCCCAGCACTGGGAAGGCTGAGGCAGGAGGATCTAAAGTTCAAGACCAGCCTGGCATACATAGTAAGTCCCTGGCAAGCCCTGTCTCCAAAAAAAAAATGTGTAGTGGACCGAAACCAGTGTTGGTTTCACCTGCCTCTGACTGTCCATGCACCCTTGAACTGGATCTACTCTTTCTCAAAAGCCCGGGGGTGGAACTAGCAGTAAGGCTTCTTCCTCTACTCTAATTCTGTGGCTGACAGCTGCGGATAATCAATCTACCTTCTCCATATTTTTGTCTGAAGTTCCACCCCATCCCTCTATCTTCTTTTTAGTCTTTGGTTTCCTCTTGAATCCCCCCACTGTTCCACTTCAAAATGCCCCCTCCCAAGAGTCCTAATAGATCTCTGTAACTGGGCCTGGTCCAGCCAGGCAGCCAGCAGAGGGTGGGCATGCCACTGCCCCTTTAATTCTCTTGGGGCTTGGAATGCAAGTGAGTTGCTGTCTCTGCGAGGTCAGATAAGATACTATATATATCTGAGCGGTAACCTGAGCTCCAGATTACCCAGCCCCAAGTCAGACTCGGCTTCTGGGCTCTCCACTGCCTTCCCTGCTCTGCTGGGGAAGAAGCCCCCAGGTCCCTTCCAGAGCCTCCGGACACAGGTCAGTAGCTGCTCCCTTGCTATCTGAACTTCACAGGATGGCTGTCTAGAAGACAGGCATGGGTGAATTTGGGAGAGCAAGGGAAAGGCCACCCACTGGGCCTGTTGGGTGCCCTGGGCAAGACCAAAGACTGCACTGGAAGTGAAGAAGGAAGACGGATGAAGCTCTAGAAGAACGTAGAGGGAGACGGGGGGGGGGGGGGGGACAACAACTAGGACAGGGCCTGGGCAGGGGTGGGTGGGAAAGAGAAATTGAAAGACACCGATACTGCCTGGAGGCCCATTTCTTTGTTTTGTTTTGGACCTGTAAAAATGTCCACTTCTCTCAACCCCAAATCGAGAAGCATCTTATAAAGATGCTGACCTGGGCCCATCTAGTCCTTCTCCACCCTCAGGATGCTTGCCTTAATCTCCAGTCTCTATCTTACCTCCCCCCACCCCATTCCACTCCTCAGCCTTTGGGCACCTACCAGGAGCTAGGGAGACAGAGATAGACTCAAATTCCTTGACTGACCCCTGACAAGGCAGGCAAGAGGATTGGGCACTAATTAGTCCCTGGGTGCTAACCCCTGAGAAAGCTGCTAGCGACAGGTGGGAGGAGGACAGGCTGACGTTCCTGGTGCCTGATAGGAATAGATAGTGTTGGGCCCCACCCCATCCTCCACCTGTATCTTCCACACCTGCCAGGCCTGGTGCCCAGACAGTGTATCCAGGGACCTAAGCAGCTAGGAGTAAGGGTCAGAGAGTGGGTGGAGGGGGATGGGGCCCCTCACTCACCCTCTTACCCTTCAGGGTCAGCACATTCCAATGCACTTAGCCAGGAGCTTTCAGAAGCTCCGAGGTCACCCCAGTGGAGGTTGCCAAGCACCTGGCAAGACTGGCCGGGTCTCCCCACTTACCTGCCCTGGGTAGGAGAGAAGGGACCCAACCCTGCTTAGAAGTGTCTGAGAAGCTCAGCTCAGGGTTCTCTGTCTAGGCAGTGGCAAGGCCACACAGAAACCAGCATGCCTTCACTCCTAGAGACTAGCAGATTTGGGCAGAGAGAAGCCCTGCAGGCTGCTGGGATGTAGGCTATCACCCACCCCCTGCCCCCAGGGCCAGGAGTGCCTAGGATTCTTGGTGAGCAAGTCCCTCCCATGGCTGGGCAGGTTAGAGAGCCCTTCACGTGAGCTACAGGAAATGACAGTGGCTGACTGGCTGACGCAAGAGGTTTGGTTGCCCCAGGAGAACGTGGTTCATCTTAATCCCTGACTCACCTAGTCTGGTACCTTGGGGAGTGGGCTGTGGTGCAGCCAGGGTAGTAAGTAGGCTTGGGGACATGTTCATAACCAGGCCTGGAGCCAATGACCCTGAGCTAGAGTAGATGCTGGTGACAGGGGACACACAGGAGCTTGGCATCACAGGTTAAATGGAGGCCCTCTGGACCATCTTATGGCTAATCCCTATTGTTCTGGGGCTCAGGTTGCACCCGGCTTCGCTTTCATTCCCCTACAGTGGAAAATTCAGAGGGCTGCTCCTTCAGGAGTCTGTCCACTACCTCCCCTGCTGTTCCGGATAGTGGATGTTTGGATCCTGTAGCAGTTCTCTCTCCACACCACCCTACAGGTCCCCAGCCCTGCCCGAGGCCCAGGAGAGTCCAGGGAAGTATGAAGCAAGGGCTTGGCTGCCAGGGCCCTGTAGCAGACAGAGCACAGATCTAAAGCCAGCTCTGCCCCTGTTCCCAGCATGACTTTGGGAGACCCACATTGTTTTTGGGGACGCTAGTTTCCTTATCTGAAAATGAGCATCATAATAGCACCTGCTGCTGAAGAGTCCCTGGGAGGATTAAGTGAGTTAATACACATGTCCCAAGTCTTAACGAAATTTTAAGCATTAATACCTTCAGTAGTACGAATGTTCAAAACTTTATTTGAAAGTTTCATTATTGGAACAAGGGATATAGCTCAGAGGTAGAGCATTTGCCTAGCATGTGAACACACTGGGTTCAATCCCCAGCTCTGCCCAACCCTCAGAAAAATTACTAAGTTTCTTGCATATTTATTTTTGGAATTGTGGGTACATTTTTTTAATTTTAACTTTAAAATTAAAACTAATTTAATTTAATTTTTAAAAATTAATTTTCTGTGGTGTTTGTGAGTTTGAGGCATTTATATATCTGAAAGAATTCGAGCTCACACCTGCACTGAAACTTCTGGGCTGCTGTGCGTATGAGCATGTGCAGAAGAATGCTGGGTCCATAGCAAGGGCATGTGAGTGTTGGTGTAAGGCTGCCTAAAAGATGAAATCAGAAGCTGCATGTGAAGTCCTGAGCATGCTTTGTGCCTAGTCCATAGGTGTACAGCCCCAGCCAGCCTGGAGACAGCTCCTTGGCTCAGGTGCCCTGACAGGAAGCTGAATGGCTGTGTGCAGAAGAATGCTGGTGGGTTCCCAAGAAGGGGAAACTGAGCAAAGCAATAGGGAATCTCAGAGAAGGGAAGCACTGGGCAGCTCTGTAAAATCAGCATGGGGGAGGAGCTTGGGCAGAGGACTGGCCTCGTGGTCCAAGGTGGTAGACTGGTGAGGCACTGCCTGGAGCTGCTTGCCTGTACTTGCCAGCTCTGGGTAAACAGTGAAAGGAACCAGGCAGTAGGGGCCCCACACTGGGCAGGGAGGGCTACGGAAGATCCCAGCCAATCGTCTGGCCTCCCACTGCCCCATGAAAGAACCATTCAGTCCAGGCCGTTCCTGTGGCAACAGAGAGACTCGAAGCCACAGCCTAGGCCCTGGCCCTAGCTCCCGCCTATGGTGCACTTTGCAGCCTCTAAGGACAACAGTGCCAGGTAATGCCAAGGGGTGCCAACCCAAGCTGGCTTCTCACCTGGAAGTTGCTGGGACTTTTCTTGGGAGTTTGACTAGAGTTTGGTGGAGGGGAGAGATAACATGCAAGGCCTCAGCCCCAGCAGAGCTCTCTTCCCAGACATGGGAGTATAAGCCAGATGTCAGAGCCAAAGGGCAGCTTCCAGGGGGTGTTAGTGATAGCTTGACTCCTAGGCTTCTGGAGAGAAGTGGGAGGTCTGGCAGTTGCCTGCCAGATTGGAGCAGTCAGGAGAGCCAGGATTTGGGAGATCTCCTGGGATTCTGTGAGCCAGAAGGTATGACTCCACCTCCAGCCTCCAATACTTCCAGGGCTGTCTGTCCTGTCTGTTGTACCTTGTTTGGCCCCAGCACTTCTGCATCATCAGCAAGGCCAGGAAAGGTCATGGGCTTGGGGCACTGCCCACAGAATACCAATTCCCTGGGAGCCTTGTGGTGGGGAGGGGAGGGAGAACGATGAGGAGGAGCCATGAGCTCATACCCTGGGGGTGCGAGTGCATCACATTGGCTGCCTGGTGTCCCAGAGCCCCACTCCTGAGACCTGGAGTCTCTTTTACTTTGCATTATTGATGGCTTTCTCCAAAGTGAAATAGAGCAGGACGGGTCCCCTGCCCCCACCCCAGCCTCAGTCTGCCTTTCCCCTGTGGTTTCCCTGCTGAGATCAGGCCCCCTTTTCCTAGAGAGGAGTGAAAGTGTCCTCGAGGGGGGAGCACAGGGCACAAGTGAGTGTATGAGAAGGGTGGGGGTCCCCTGGACCAGCAAGAAAAGGGCAAGCATGAAAAGGGGCAGGGTTTCTCTGATGCCAGCCTGGATACTGCTGGAGCTCTCTGGCAGAGTCCAGGAGTGCTGTTCTGGGGCCCACATGGAAGTTGCCACTTGCTGGTTACCACTCCTGCACCCATCCCAAGCCTTGCCTGGATTGAATTTCTGGAGCTTTCTGCCAAACCCTCAGCATTTAGGGTTTGGCACCAGCTCTTCCCTGCCTTGTTGGGCTGGGCTGCTGGTGGCCTAAGGCAGGCTGTGGGCTGCCCAAACCAGGGTCTGCTGAAGGGTTTGGTGTATGCTCACTTATCTCACTGGGAGCTACGGAGGGAAGCCTGCCATCCAGGCTGAGGTTGGACCGGCCAGGCCTGGCATTATTATAGACTACCAAGGGAGGAGCCAGCCTGCCTGGCAGGGGCTGTGGGAGGAGATAATAACAAGTCATTGTTAAGCTCTTTCACGTGTTATTATCTCATTTATTTCTCACAACAACCCTATGAGATAGGAATCATGATGATAATTATTATATTCATTTACAGGTGGGGAAATTGGAGCTCAAAGAGATTAAATGACTAGTGCAAAATTGACCAGCTAGTCTGTCACAGGGAGTCAAAACCAGCCCTTACACACACTTCTCAAACTCCTAGAAAGGCTTCCCTCTCCCTACCCCAAAAGCCCCACACCACAAGCTCCTGAGGCCCCTCAAGGAAAGGGGCTTCACCCCACTGGTTCCTCTCCCCCAAAACACCTCTGCCACTCTAGCTCCATTAGAGATAAAGATTGCACACTGAGGTGATGGAGGGACTCGGGGTGGGGGGGTCCCCCCAAAAGTAATGGGGGTAGCAATTCAAGGCTATGTGGAAAGAGGGCTGGGTGTATTCTGGAAGACCAGATTCAGATCCTGACTGCTAGGGTGTGACATTGGACTAACCAGTGTCACTTTTCTCATTTGTACAAGCGAGAGGTTAAAAGCCATGGTCCTTTAGGGCCCTCCAAGCTCTACATTCAGTGATTTCTGTGTTCCTTTACCAGACTTACCCCAGTTGCAGAAAAGGGGTTGCTGGGACAGGACAGGTACCAACAACACCTGGGAGTACATGATTTTAGACTCTAGGGGGCCCCTTTTGCACAAGTCAAGTATTGCCAGAAGCAGTTTGGTGTCCCTATTGGGAGAAGCCTGAGAAGCCACAGGGCACTAACTGCTTAGAACAGAAGATCGAGATCAGTGAAGAAGGTGCGCTCTACCACGCCAGTATCCTCCACTGGGGAACCAAGCAGCAGGTGCTTGTTTCCAGGGAAGAGCTCTGGAATGGAGTCTCCAAGTGCTCCCACTCACTCATCCCCATCACTTCCTCTCATGAGCCTCTTTTGTCTCATTAGGGATCTGGCCCCATGATCTTTAGGTCATTCCAACAGACAGAATATGATGCCAAAAGGTCTCATGCTGGTCACCTCAGCCAAAGGGCAGGAAGTCATCATAACTCTTGAAATGTCTTACATTCTCCATCCAGGGAGTAAGATCAGAGGCATCCCCAGCTCAGGAGTTTCTGCAGAAGCTGAGGAGAGGAACCAGATGGGATTTAGCTGGAAAACTGTGCATGACATGGAGGGCTGCAGAGGACAGCCTGCTTGCATATTTAGGTCTTTGAGGGGAGGATTCAGAGTGTCTAGGACACACTGATGCCAATTTCTCTCCTGAACGCTGTGCATGCCTGTGAACACATGATGCATGCAAGCCCACATGCATAGCTGCATCATGCGTGAGTTTCTCAGCAGCCAGCCAGTCTCTTGTGGATGTAGACTGGGTGGGCCTGTTGGGCCTGAAGGTTCTGGCCCATCTTGAATGGAGAGCTGGCCCTGGCACCTGTCAGGGTCCTTTGACAACTCCTTTCTTTGTCTTTCAGCCCATGAGGCTCCCAGTCCCCACTGAGTGCCACCCTGAAGGATGTCCCAGCTCTCCTCCACCCTGAAGCGCTACACAGAATCGGCCCGCTACACAGATCCCCCTTACGCCAAATCAGGCTATGGCACCTACACCCCCACCTCCTATGGGGCCAACCTGGCCGCCTCCTTCCTGGAGAAGGAGAAGCTCAGTTTCAAGCCAAGCCCCCCCACCAGCTTCCTTCCCCGTCCCAGAACCTATGGTCCCTCCTCCATCCTGGACTTTGACCGGGGCCGCCCCCTGCTGAGACCCGACTTCATTGGGGTTAGTAAGCGGGCAGAGAGCCAGACCCGGGGCACTGAGTGGCCTTCAGGCAGCGGACTCAGTGGGGGCAGTGGATTTCCCTATGGAGTGACCAGCAACTCTCTCAGCTACCTGCCCATGAGTGGTCACGACCAGGGAATGACCCTGACCCAGAAGAAATCAAACAGCCAATCAGACCTGGCCCGGGATTTCTCCAGCCTCCGGACCTCAGATAGCTGCTGGACTTCAGATAGCTACCGGATAGACTCGGGGAACCTGGGCCGCAGTCCCATGCTGGCCCGAACACGCAAGGAACTCTGTGCCCTGCAGGGCCTCTACCAGGCAGCAAGCCGCCCCGAGTACCTGGAGGACTACCTGGAGAACTATGGTCATAAGGGCAGCGCACCACAGGTGCTCGTACAGGCCTCTCCCTCTCGAGTCCCTGAAGTCCTCAGTCCCACCTACCGACCCAGTGGCCACTACATGCTGTGGGAGAAGGGCAAGGGCCAGATCCCTGGGCCCAGCCACTCCAGCTCCCCAGGGCGAGACATTACGGTGAGTTTACCCTTGGGGAACCTAGTAATGGGCTGGGGAGGCAGCCACCAATGTAGAAGAGCCAGGTTGGGGACAGGACTCCTTATGATTGATAGTAGCCCCCGTGGAGAGAAGAGAAATAACTCATCTCTGTATGTCTGATGCCCTCCCAGTCTCCCAAGGACCTGAGAAACTGAGGGTGGCCCAGCAGTGCTCTTGGAATGCTCAGCTATCCCCATGCTCACTGCTATTCTCACCTTGTCTTTTTCCACCCAACATATCAAGGTCCCCTGCAGGCCTTGCCCCATCTGGGACTGGATGCTGGGGCCCCCAGACCACCAGTGCTCCCTGTGGCAAGTGGGGCCTCCCTGCTCTGGCTGCATCTCTCCTGTTCAGACTTGACATTTGGGCATAAGACATCAGGAGAAGAGGGACCCTTCTCTGGTTGACACTGGCAGGCTTGAGCCCACAGTGTCTAGATACCAGGACTTCTGTGTCTTTGGAGGAAATAATGGAGAAATTGTCTAGGGCTTGAGATGATCTAATACCTCTGTATTCCTTCCCTGCCTGGGATGGAAGAGGCTCTGCGGGAGTCTGGCCAGTGGCTGGCACAGCCTTCCTCACATCTAATTCTTGATCAAACCTCTCCTGGGGAGCTGAGACATTCTGCTTTCTCTGTAATTATTACTGTGCCATTAGGCAGCGAGCTCTCAAGGATGAAAAAGATCCTACCTCCAGATCCCTCACCAGGTGCCTTGATGCAGGGAACTCAGCTGATTGCATGGGTGGATGGGTGCGTGGGTGAGTGGAGAGAGAGGGATGCATGGATGAATGGATGGACTGACAAGTGGACAGACAAACAGGTGGCTGGGCAGGTGGACACGCAAGCATATGGGTAGGAAGGATAGGGTTCTGTGTGTTCTCCATTACTTTATGCACCACCCCACTGCTAGGACATGTGCCTTTTGTAAACAGCAGCTGTGCCACATTGAGAAATACTGCTTAGAGCACTTCTCCAGGCCAATGGAGTAAGGGTTCAGGATGAGGGGTGGGGCATTGGCCAACAGACCATGAAGTGTGTCATAACTAAAGATTTTGAGAGGACACTGATCACATTTCTTAGAGAGCTTGGCCTTGCTGAGATGTCTGGGAAGTGCCAAAAGTGTCTGGGAGATACAAAAGCTGTGTCTCCCAGGGCATTCAGACCCTGACAAGGCAGGGCTGGCTACATTGGAGAGCCAGTGTAGATGGGAATAGGAGACTGTGTCATAACAAAGCTGGGCTGGGAGAGAAATGACACTCTTAAAGGACAGTGTGCCATGGCTGGGGCAGAGTAGGATCCCCTTGGACATAATGTTGTCCAAGGGGCCAGCAGAGAGTGGTCTCGGTGAAAGGCTTGGGTCCTTGGCGCTGCTCAAGCGCTGCCCACTTTGCAGTGCTTTTCCAAATGGAGTCTGCAGACTGCATGCCTTGGAATGACACGCAGGCCTAACAGGTCACCCAGACCCACAGACTCAAACTCTCTCAGGGTAGTGCATGGGAATGTCCTTCTCACCTGCCCTCCAGATGACCTCTAAGCACACACCAACACTGAAAACCTTAACATCATAGACTGAACTACAGACAGCACCACCCCTGTGCCCCTTCATGAGAGAGCAAGATCTCTTGACTGGGAGTCAGACTCCACTGGGGATCTGCCTTCTCCCTCACTGCACACACCAACCCTCCCACAAGTCTGCTGCCCTCCACTTCTTCCTGACAGTCCCAGGGACAGGGTGAGGGGAGTTTTGAAAGAGACTCTCAGAGGAGCATTACATTGCCCCAGGATGAATTCAGCCACCTAGCATCCTTACTTCCCACCCAGAAGCACCTCACAACACTGAAGTAGCTGAAAATGCACCACAGCAGAGCTGGGGCTTCACCCTGAGCCCATGCTGGGGGGCAGGGCTTCTGCCAACCAAGAAAGACTTGTGAGAGCCTTTAATTTCACCACCACCCCTTCCTTGTGCTCACTTCGGGGGCTGGCTGCATACCGTGGAAGTGAAAACAACCATATCCATGGGGCCTGGACCACTTCTAAAAGTAGGTCCACTTTCTTGTCTGCTTTCCACTGGAGCATCTTAGCTTTTCATTCATTCATTTATGGAACTCAGCTTACTAGCACCGTACTCAGTGCCTAGTGCTAAGTCCTCAGCACCTAGCCTACTCCAGTAGGTCTCTTAACTTCTGAACCTGTTTCCTCTTCTATAAAATGAGAGTGCTCATAGTTCCCACTTGGTAGATTATTATGAGGAATGGGAAAGTACTGGATGTGTAAATGCTCGATAAATGTTGGCCCTTGCCCCCTTCCAGGTGCTATAGGAGACAAGAGATGTGTATGAGCCATGGATCATGCCTTCAGCGCATTCACAATCCCCTTGGGGAAATAAATTCAATAAGTACAACAAGAGACAGCCTAGGTTTAAATGTTATCAGTGGTGGAAAAGGAAGAGGTCATGTGAGGCTGAGGTGGGCTGCCCATGATTTCTGGAAGGTGCGGTTTGCTTCTTTAACCTTGGACACCAATCAACTAAGCTGCATTTCCTCATCCATAAAAGGGAGTAATCACACCTGCCCTGCCCACCTCACGTGAATGCCATGAGGCTCTGAGCAAATAATGAATGTGGAGGAATCAAAATGCAGTGAAACACTACATAAGAGTTTGTTTAAACTTGAAAGGGAAGGCTAGGGGCACAGGCCAGTAGTACAGCACTTCCCCAGCCTGTGAGGCCCTGAGTTCAATGCCCAGTGCTGAAAAAATAAACACAAGAGAAAGGAAATGATAAAAAAGGGCACTGACTGGGAGTTGGGGTGGGGGTCACAGGGTAAGAATTCCCCTGTGCAGGAAGAAAACTGAGGAAGTATTCCTGTAGCAGGGTCTCTCTCTCTCCGTGCCCCCACCTCTCCATTTTTTTTTTTTTTTTTTTTGGATAGGGTCTTGGTAAATTTCCCAGGCAGGACTCAAATTTGTGATCCTCCTGCCTCAGGCTCCCAGAATGCTGGGATTATAGGCATGCACCACCACACCAGCAGGATGTCTCAGGGTGGCCAATTTGAACTATACTTGGATTTCATAAAGAAAGGAAGGTCACACAAAGGTCCCAAGCAGGAGTAGAAGTTCCAACCAGACTCCTTTCTCTCACTAACAGTGACAGCCGACATGAACTTAGAATATCAGACTCCGCTGAGCACGAGTAAAGAACTGACAGAGAGGAATGTAAATTCTGAGTAACCCCTCCCCGTGCTTGTGTAATCACCAACAAAATGCCAGTCTGTGTGGGTACAGCTTAGCCCCAGGGTAACAAAGGTCTGTCCTGAGGCTCCATTATCTGCTACAAATGCAGACAGATGAGTCAGGTGGGACAGTGACGGGGAAGAGGGTGCCACTACCCTCAGTGGGGACTCCAAGCCAGCCCAGGTGGCTCAGTCCTGCAGAGAGCACCAGGCTCCTGAGTCCCAAGCCCATCACCTCCCCCTCCACCCTACGTCTCCTGTTCCCAGGCCTATGGAAGGACAAGCTGTTCCCATTGAGCCCTGCCAGGGCTTCACTTTAACCCCTACAATCCTTCCTAATCCTCCTCTGCTCCACCTCTCCAGCTGCTCCCTGCCACCCCTGGCACTCCGCCTGCTGGATGAAGCCCTGCACTGGCCCCACCTCCCCACCCTCCCCAATAAGAGCCAGGGGTTGGCCTAGTGCCCTCCCCAGCAGTCAGCAGTCTGGGCACCTGCTCCTCACACAGCACCAGGGACTGAGGCTTGAGTCAGCCTATTCTCCCATACTCAGTTTCTTCCACATCTTGCCTTCTGCTCCAGGATCTGTTTCTAAGGAGAAATAGAACCTGAGTACCTGGGTCCTATTTGCCACTGGCGCTGCTGACTCATCTTTCGAAGCCCTGGGTTCCAGCTGTTCAGTAACAGGGACATTATATAAGCCAAAGTCATGTGATTTTGCTATTGGGTGGAACTTTGGACTTGAATGCTGCCCTACAGCGAGCAGAGGTTCTCCAGAGAGAACAAGCTGAGAAAGGCAGGGGCTAAGAGATCCTGGGTGACAAGTTGACCTTCCTCTCCTGTCCCTTGCCTGCTCACTCTGTTAACAGCCTGAGACCCCAGGGCCTGTCCTCACTTGCTCCCACCCCAAGCTTACATAGCCACCCTGAGGAGGTCGAATTTCCTGGGGGCAACACAAGGTCACGCAGAGGAGACATTAAGGGGGAGAATTCCCATGAAGAATCAGCACTGGCCTTGAAGAAAAGGGCAGCTGGTTTGTGGCTTGTGATTAGAATCAGCAAGATGCTGATGTCCCCACCTCATAAAGATCTCCTGTGGGCTGTGACCTGGTGGCCTTGGAGTTGCCTTACTCAGGCTTGATTTCTCAATTGATGCCCGGCACCATCCATCCTCCCTTCCTTCTCCACCCCCACTCCAGGACGTCTGCATGAGTTAATGTGGTGCTGGGGTGGGGCTTAGCAATACAGAAGTTAATCCAAGCCTGGTAAAATGTTCCCTGCCCCTGGGGGAGCCGCTCCACTGACCATTGGCTTCAGAAATGAACATTGTGTCCAGAGCCCAGAGCTGCACATGTGGCCCCATGTCCTCTCTTACCTCAGTGAATACATAAAACTGGCAACCTAGACTGAGGTAGAGGCAACAGAAGGAAGTGTGTGGTTTCTGGAATCCAGCTGGTTCAGGCCAGGCTGCCTGGGGCTTGAAGGAGTACAGAGCATTTGGCCTCTGGAGGTCCAAGTCATACAGGGAAGCAGAGCTTCCCACAGCAGGTGGGAAGAGGGTGGACTGACCTTCCTCCCACAAGGCACACTAGGGGCTGAAAGCCCACCCCCTAACAAGGACTCAAATCCCTTACCCTTTCATGCATCAGCCAATGAATCAGGCCACCAGTCTATCCATCAGCACTGGCCTTGAAATATCCGCCTGAGCCCTTTGTCACCAAATCCTAGACCAAGCTGCTCACTCAAATGTGACAGAAGCAGAACAATCTCCCCTTGCATAGCTAGCCCTGACTTTATGTATAATCCATTTCATGGCAGGAAGGACCTGAGGTGGTGAAAATCACTTATCCTATGTGAGAGGCAGGCCAAGATCAGGCTCTTAGAAATGCAGTGTTGGGCTGCAGGAATGAGCCCAGCTCAGATTAGTTTTGTGTACTTGGTGCACAGAAAGTCACAGAGAACATGTCGTGATGGCATAGCATTATAGATGGCTGAGTCAAGAGAATCACAAGCTCAAGCCCAGCCTGGACATCTTAGTCACTTAGCAAAAACCTGTCTCAAAAAATTAAAAAGGGCTGAGGATGTAGCTCAGTGTGAAGGGCCTCGGTTCAATCCCTAGTACAAAAAAAAAAAAAAAAGTCACAGAGCCTGAGGCAGATTCAGATCCCAAAAGACTGTCAACCTTGTTCACACTCCATTTCAAGAAATGACACTGAGAAGACAGTCTCATAGGGACTTGACTAGTTAAGAAATGAGCCACAGTCCTTTGTTGGCTGTATCCAGCAGCAATCAGACCTGCTGGGCAAGACTTGACTCTGTGCGTATTATTTCCCCATACCCAGACTTCTTGATGTGCTTGCATACTAGAGCTTTCCCATCTGGCCATCCTACTCCTAGCAACCTTCCCTTCCTTAGAATCCCAGGATGTCCTGGGGTGAGAGTGCCCATGTCACGTCATGGAAACACAGGCCAAATGCTGCAGTGGGTGACCGCCTCTGGGCAGTGCACACTTGTTCAACATGCAAAACCAGACTTACACTCCACCCTCTGAGGCTCAGGGGGCCTTCCAGGATTCCCAGCAGAGCCTGGTGTGGCCCTCTTCTTTAAGGCCTCATTGAGCGAACATACAACCCTTCCCTGGAGAAGGCTTCAGGGTGCTGGCACAACCCAGGCAAGCCACACACAATCTAAGACCATTTACAAAACTCTTAGAAACACTTATAAAGCAAAGATAAACACATTAAAATAAATTAATAGCATCCAAACTGAATGCTAGGAGACTGAGGATATGCAGTAATAGGGTGTTTAGAACTGGGTGGAGTTAATTGGGGAAGACTTTATGGAAGACACGAGTTTTTAGCAGAATTTACAAGTAGGTAATTGGCAGAGAGCAGGAAGGACATCCCAGAATTTCCTAGCCATTGTGAAAAGCATGAGTTTTGCTATAAGACACACCTGGGTTCAAAGCTCTTCAATGGCATTTATTAGCTTTGCGGTCTTGGGAGGTCATTTGACCTCTCTGGACATAAGGCTGTTCACCTATAAAACAGGGATAATAACAGTTACTACTTCATAGTGTAATTATGGAAATGAGCTGGGATAATATATATAAAGCCCTTAGACCAATGCCTGGCATTTAATAAAGAATCAGTTGTTTTTTAAGCACAGGATAAAAAGCAGGTCAGTTGATGTCAGGAGCAGAGCATGGTGAGGGTGGTGGAATGGAAGGTGACTATGGGGAGACAGCCTTGCAGACAGGCTACCTGAGGGTCTTGACAGGGTACAGCGGTGCTAGTTGGTTCAGAGAAGGAGGGTTGTGATCAAATGCAACACTGGCACACACAGTACCAGACCTGATGGAAAGGATGTGGCCGGAAAGAAGGAATCCTGGAAAAAAGGGCTGTTGCAGTGTGTCCAGGGTCCAGGTTGGGTTAGAGTCTGGAGATCACACCTCCTAACATGTGCACCTTCGAGGATCACCTAGCAGAACACCCTGTAGCTCCTGCCTCTGCGCCACCTCCCCTTCCACTGCTGGAAAGGGGCCTGGGTTGAGACTCCTTTTGCTTCCCTCCCATTGGCACTAAATTGCTGTTTTGTGGGTGGCCTTGTGTACAGCCCACACATGTGTCCCGGACATAATCCTCATATGGCTATGGTCGTGTGTGCAGTGCGCGTGTACATGTGTGGATGTGCCTGCAAGGAGGAACAGAAGGAGCCCACAGATGAGTAACAGCACACACTGCTGCCTCTCTGAGTATTTTTAAACGCTAAAAATACTGGCTAAAAATAGCTAGCAAGCTCCAAACAAGATACTTTCTCTAGGCAGATTCCTGCGCGTCCCTGTTAGGTGAGAGGGGCAGAGCATCAGAAATAAAACCCCCAAAGACCCCTGGCCTGTAACCACTACTGCACTTCCGGTTGAAGGAGAGTACCTTTCTCCCCACCTGCCACACAAAAGTCAAATTTGAGGTTCTGGGAGAAATGGAGTTGGGTAATTGGTTAGAAAAGCCCAGAGAAGGTTCTCTCTAAAAGCCAAAAAGGCCAGTGACCTATTGTACCTTATAAAGAAGCACTGCTTCTCTATTCCCCCCCCCCCCCCGCACCAGGGATCGAACTCAGGATCTTGTGCTTGCAAAGCAGGTGCTGTGCCACTGAGCTAAATCCCCGGCCCACACTGCCTCTCTTGATAACGGAGGCCTGGAGGAGGTGAGGAGCTCAGTCCCAAGGCTGTGGAAATTTTATCTTCTTAACCTAGGCCCACCCAGTCCCAAGGACTGTGTAAATATTGGGTATCCAGAGGGCCTCGGTCGCGCTGAATGCTGGACACAGATTTGTGCGGTGTGCATTTTTCCCCGAAGAGAGTACTGAACTTCCTTCAAGTTCTTAAAATGACCTTCAGTCCCCAGCTCCACCCCCCCAAAAAAAAGTTGGAAATTGTATGCTGCCCAGGCAGAAGCCCACCCACTTGACACTAGGCCTCCTGGCGATTTGTTCTGAGTCCCAGGCAGACCCGGGCCTCCACTGCCCCTCCCAGAAGTCTGCAGCGCTTTGCAGGGAGCTGAGAGGGCGCGGGCAACCGGGAAAACCTGCGGGAGGCGCGAGCCAGACTGGCCCTGCGACCTCGCTCTGGTCCGCGAGCTGAAGGCGCGCGGGGGGGCGGGGGGGGGCGGGAGGGGCGGGCGGGCTTAGGGTGGCCCCGCCCCTGAGTTGACGTCGCGGGGTCCGAGGTAGCGGCTTGGCTGCCAGTCTGGTGGAGAGCGAGAGCGGGCTCGGGCGGTTGGCGGCTCTCCGCAGGGAGGTTGAGGCAGAGCAGCGCGCGGCCGGCCAGCCGTAACGGTTACTGTCGGGCACCGAGGACTGGGTCCCGTGGCGGCCTCGGCGGCCTGGGTGTCCGGACTGTGGCGCCCTGCGGGGACTCCCTGCGCACCCTTGGCCAGCGTTAGGCGTGGGGCCGAGCCCACCGCCGGCCCCCAACATGCGCACCTCCTACACCGTGACCCTGCCCGAGGAGCCCCCCGCCGCCCCCTTCCCCGTCTTCGCGAAGGAGCTGCGGCCGCGCTCCCCTCTCTCCCCGTCCCTGCTGCTCTCCACCTTCGTGGGGCTTCTGCTCAACAAAGCTAAGGTACGCGGGCCCTTTTCCGGGACCCCCACACCGAGGGGGTCGCGGAGTCCTGCCTCCTCCCAAGACTCCCCCAACTAGCCGGCTGCGCACCTCTCAGCGAGGGAGTCGGGTCCTCCCCAGCCCCCACCCTGCCTCTCCCAGGGTTCCCCGACCAGGAATGCCCCTCCCCCAGGTGACTCCCTCCTCTTGTTGAGGTCCCAGTCCCCTACTCTTTCGCTCTCTATGACCCAGGCACCAGGTGGCTCTTGGCCTCTTCCTGGCACCTATCAGGACAGGTGCAGGAAAGCGTAACCTTGACCAGGGCTGGCGTGTGAGGGAACAGGCGAGGGGCAGCACGCTGGATTTTGTGGGTGACTCCTGCAAAGCAAAACTCCACTGAGGAAGGCTAATCAGAGGGCCGTCTCTGCCTTCCTTTTCCCAAAGGGCTCTCTCCTGGGGCTTAATGATAGGGTCCTTTGAACCCCGTGAAGGGCAGAGGAGTTACAGACAGGTGAAAGAGGGCAACTTCTCTTCCTGGCTCTCCAGTTGTTCAAAGTGGGCAGCCCTGGATTGATACAGCTGCCTAGACGAATGCTGAGGCTAAGGCTGGGCACTGTCCCCATGGGGAAGGGAGAAGGGGCCTGAGCTTGACAGGTCTTATGTAACAGGCACCAGCTCCCGTGTTGGCAGGGCATGCCCTGCCCTGTGCCAGGGCCACACCGGTCTCCTTGGCTGCAGCCAGGATGCACGGCTGACCCTCGAGGCACAGGTGAGACATGCAGGAAGGGCCTCGACTGGAGTCTCCAATGTGAAGATGCAGACCTCAGTCAGCCTTTCTTTTGCCCCATCCCTAAACGCCACCTCTTCATTAACGTAGGGACCGCTCTTTGAGCCCCTGCTCCTACCCTGGAAGGGGAATGCTGCCTCTAACTAGTGGCTGTGAAGGTGGCGTTTGCTGTCCAGAACAGTACTTGCTAGCGATCAAACCAGGTTTGTTGATGGCTGTTAGGAAGCAGCAGATCCAAACTTTCTGGAATCTTTGCACAGGAGTCCACTGGTAGCTGGAGTCACTTCCTCTGCTTCCCTGGGAGAGGCTGGCTGTGCAGGGTCTCTGTCCCACCTCCTCCAGTGCTAGCCTCTCTCTCCTTACCAGCCTGAGGTAGGATTGTTTGCCCTGTAAGAAAGGTCACTCCTGGGACATTTTGTTCCTCTCTATAATGGAAAGTGCTGAGTTTCCCTGGAGCTCCTGATTTCCTATTCATGGTAGAATATCAGGCTAGGTATACAGCAGCCCTGCTCTCCCTCCACTCCTGCCCTTATCCCTCCACCATCTACACAGAGCGCTTAAGAATCAACATATGGTTCTGAGCTCAGGAAAGTTTAAACTAGAGCACAGTTCCCACCCTAAAACAAACCCAAAAAATCAACAGCTGGTCTAATGATGCCTTAAAAGAGCCTCTCCTATCTCCCCCATCCCCAGGCCAATAGAAGTTTTAGATCCTCAGGAATAGGAACCATAGAAGATTGAGTCCACCTGTCCCCCCGAGCTGTTGGGTAAGAATGAAAAACAGGAGTGTCCCTCTAGACAGATGACACCTGTCTCCCATCCCCAGTGATAACTGTCTCAGCTGAGGGCCCAGCTTTGATGGACATGGCCATGGTCACCAGTGGTAGAGTGCTTTGCAGCTACAGCCTGTTTAGACAGATGTCGTCTGAGGCACAGGGGGTAAGCACTGCCAAAAATAGGTGTAAGAGTGGGCATTCTGTGTGGGCACGCTTTAACATTTGGGTTTCATTCCAAATGGGCAACATGGAAACTTGTGCAGCTTTTTTTGTTGGATCCTGGGCAAATCTTTCACTAGTTTCGCCTGAAAATGCTGATAAGATCTTTGCTGCAGGGAACTCTTCTCTGTGGTGACCCTCTTGAACATTAGGGGGTTTAGACTATCATTTAGGTAAGATTCAAATTTTGTTTGATACCCCACATACTGCTAGCCCTAGCAGACTTAGCAAGGTCGCTCACCCCCTACTTCCTGCCAGTAAGTTTTCTCTCCAGCTGCAGGTTAAAGCCAGGTCTCTCTTCTGAGTGTGCTTTTCCTCTCTTCCTGTTAGTGCCGGTCCTGACAACTGGCCGGAGGAGGGATCCTCTTGCACGTAGGATAGGCAAGGTAGTTCTTCAGAGGAGCTCTCCTTCAGCCCGCTCATCCCCATCCCCCTTCAAGCTGACAATCTCATGGGCTTTGAGCTGCTGACAGCCTATGAGGCTGACAGCACACGGCATGAGTAATTTTAGCTGAGTTATTTCAGGCTCCTGTTCTGATCAGGGTTGAGCTGGCCCCACACATGCCCCAGCCAGTGTTGCTCCAGAGTTGCCCGTTCCGATTCCCCTCCCGGAGAAGAGGGGGTGGCAGACTCATCTGCAAACTGTTCCTTAACCCTTTGGGCCTGAAGGTTTTCTGACTCATTGGAGGTATGCCCCAGATTATGGAGAAACCTTGACAGACAATGTTCAGAGTTTGTGATCTAGCACCTGTTCCCTCTCCAATCCCCTCACCACCCTCCACGATCGATCGAGGAGGTGCTTACCTCTGCTTCGTGCAATCTGCCATCCTAAGGATTCCCAGCAGTGGCCAGTTAGGATGTTGAAACCAGAGCCAGGCAGGGAGGATTCTCCCAGCCTTTAATCAGCCCTTAAGAACTGAGCTCAGCTGGAAGGAATTCCACCTGTCTCTGACAATTCAGAATGGCAGGCGGACTTGAGTTTTTTCCAGCTGATGATAGAAACTCAATTAGGGTGTTTTGTCATTTAACTTTTCCTAACCACCGTGAAGTACCCATTCTGAAAGCCATTGTATATATTGGGCATCTAGTACAAATATAGGTCATCTGAGAGAGCACCTAGATTTGGGTCCTGAAATTTCGTGCAACCAGGAATCAAATATGTACCCAGATCTATGAACTGCTAGTCTCTTAGTTCTAATCGGCACTCTCCACTGTAATAGCTATGGGTTTTTTATTTTTTGGTACTGGGGATCGAACTTGGGACATGGCGCTTGTGAGGCAGGTGCCAGAACCACTGAACTAAATCCCTGGCCCTCCATTGTAATAGAGAATAACATAAAGATGGAGAGAAATAGAGTCCTAAAAGCAAAGTCCCAGAGAATATTTTTGTTGTGTGTTGAAAAGAACAGGCATTCCTCAGTCTTTCCTCCAAGATACATAGACTAAGGCTGAAGAGAGAAAAATACTTGTGAACTGTTGCTCATGGCTCGAACCATCAGCACAGGTTCAAGAAGAGCCTAGCAGGGGCCCAGCCTCTCTGCCTCATCCTTATAATGCCATGTGTTTTTTGCTTACAGAATTCTAAGAGCACCCAGGGTCTGGCTGGCCTTCGAAACCTTGGGAATACGGTAAGTTCTTCCCAGTCCACTTCTTTCCTGGGGCCACCTTCTCTCTTGACTGGGATAATCTGACCAAATCCTCTCCTGGCTCCAGCTGACTACCCTCTAAGGCAGATGGTACCTGCCCTTCCTGGTGTTGCACAGGATTTCTGGGCCCTTCCTTACCCACACACAGCAGGAAGTAATGCTAAAAGGAAGTTGCCCTTTAACTGTCAGCTTGCTGCTCTTCTGGCTCCTTCTCCTCAAGGACACCCATCATTTCCCACCCACTTCTGCCCTGAGTGCCCACACCCTTTTGTATACCTCTACAGTAAATAACCAGCTATGTTACCTGTGCCCATAGTGGGGATTTGCCTCACTTCATCCCCTTCACTTTGGAAAAAAGGAACTTGAAACTGTGAGAGGCCTCCTTTCTGGGTAAATGAACTAGAGCCTTTGATACTAAACAATAGAGATACCAGATGAGGGTCTTATCTCCCCTACTGTGTTAGTCAACTTTCAGTCACTATAACTAACGCCTGTAATAAATCAACTCATAAAGAAAAAAGGTTATTTTAGGTCACATTTTTGGAGCTTTCAATTCATAACCAAGTGGCTCCAGGTCTGACCAATGGCTGCATATCATGATAGAAATTATGATAGAAGCACATGGCAGAGCAAAACTATTTATCTCATGGCCAGGACCTGGGGGTGGGGCAGGCAGACAGACAGACTAGGTCCCACCATGCCCTTGGAGGACACATCTCTTAACAATCTGAAGACCTCCCACTGTGCCCCACCTCCTGAATTTTCTACTGCTTCCCAGTAGTTACAGGGCCGGGGATCAAGCCTCCAACACACAGGCCTTTGGGCAACACTTAAGAGCCAAACTGTGGAATGCCCTGATTGTCTGGCTCATCTCTTTCAGTGCTTCATGAACTCCATTCTGCAGTGCCTGAGCAACACCCGGGAGCTGAAAGATTATTGTCTACAGAGGCTCTACATGCAGGACCTCAGCCACACCAGCAGCACACACACAGCCCTCATGGAAGGTGAGAAGCCCATGGGACATGACCCTGTCTCCCCTCTTGACACCACGCCACTCTCCTGGGCTCCACTGCTAGCTAGGTTTTCGATGTACCTCTCCTCTTTTTCTTTTTTAGCCTACACTTTGTTGGGATTCTAGTTTCAGAGTTTAATAGAAAATATCTCAGATAATACAAAATAGGGAGATATATCCTCTACAGATGGAAAGGGGAACGAGAGATGGAGGGAGAGCAAAGGGAGGGCAAGGGAAAGTACAAAAAATTAAAATGTGTTATGCACATGTACCAACTCCCCACAATAAATGTCATCATTATGTACAGCAAACATGTGCTAATATAAAAAATCTCACCTGTCCTCTGCAACCCCTTTCTGCCCTCTCCTTGCAACAGAGTTTGCAAAGCTAATCCAGACCATATGGACTTCATGCCCCAACGATGTGGTGAGCCCATCTGAGTTCAAGACCCAGATCCAGAGATATGCACCGCGCTTCGTTGGCTATAAGTGAGGGCCTTGCAGCATGTCCTCCAGGGCGGGTGGCAGTAAGCACAAGGGCTTGGTGAAGAGGTGTAGCTGACTCTTCTCTTTGTTTTCAGTCAGCAGGATGCTCAAGAGTTCCTCCGCTTTCTCTTGGACGGGCTCCACAATGAGGTGAACCGAGTAACAGTGAGGCCCAAGTCCAACCCTGAGAACCTCAATCATCTCCCGTAAGTAAGAGGAGAATGCCATGGGGAAGCAGAACTTTTGTGAGCTTGTGCGTTTCACCTACTTTTGGGGGGTAAAAGAATGATTTGAAGAGAATTAGATTCACTTTTGAAGATTTAAAATCTAGATGAGGGTGGAGGAGTCAAAGGGAGGGCAGGGGAATGGGGAAAAAAAATCCCAAGATACATCATGTAAAGGTACAAGTTCCCAATGATGAATGTAAATGTATTATATACCTAAAATGTACCAATAAAAGAATTTAAGGGGGGAAAAAAAGATCTAGACCCTGAAATGTAACATGGTTTGAGCTCTGACCCAATTGTCTTCCTCTCTCTGGTTCCCAGTGATGATGAAAAAGGGCGACAGATGTGGAGGAAATATCTAGAGCGGGAAGACAGTCGGATTGGGGGTACGTACATGGGACAGAGAAATGCCTGCTGCTGCCTGAGCAGAGCACGAAAAGCCCTTGGGACTGATTATCCCAGGAAACCCTGCTTCTGCCCATGTCTAACAAACTAGGGCAGGAGCACTGAGAAGGAAGACCAGGGTCCAGATGTGTTCAGCATCTCTTGGCCTTCTGTTCCCCAGATCTCTTTGTTGGACAACTAAAGAGCTCCCTGACATGCACTGACTGTGGTTACTGTTCTACAGTCTTCGATCCCTTCTGGGACCTCTCACTGCCCATTGCTAAGGTATGCACCCCTCTCACCCCAGCTTCGGAGCACCCACACCTGTACTTGCACATCGTACACCCTGACCTATGCTTTTGTCTCTCCAGCGAAGTTATCCCGAGGTGACACTAATGGACTGCATGAGGCTCTTCACCAAAGAGGATGTGCTTGATGGTGATGAGAAGCCAGTAAGTCGCCCTTTAGTGACAGTGAGAACAGAGTTCCATGAGACTAAGGGGGAGTTGGTCCAGCTGGGAAGCTGTTTTCTCTCCCAAGTTCCTTCTAGCCCCATTTTTCTCATCTTCCAGACATGCTGTTGTTGCCGAGCCAGAAAACGATGTATAAAGAAGTTCTCCATCCAGAGGTTCCCAACGATCTTGGTGCTCCGTATCCTTAAGGTCCATCAGGGCAGGAATCTGATTTTTTTTGGCGGGGGGATACTGGGGATTGAACTGGGACCTTGTGCTTTCAAGGCAGGTGGCGGAACCACTGAGCTAAATCCCCGGGCCCCAGGAATCTGATTTTTTTCTTTTACTGGAGCTCAAATCCAGATCCTAGTACCTGTCACTCAAGCATGCTGCCTTTGGCCACATCTCCAGCCCCAGGACCTGATTGTTGAGGGTAACCAACAGCAAGGGACTAAAAGGCCAGGAGAGCAGAGTAGGAAAAAACAAAATGTGTAGACTTCCTTGTGTTTGCTTTCCTGCTTCCTGGGAAAAGTGCAGTGGCCCCTGTGGAACTCAGGTCCCCCTAGTTGGCTTGTCTGGCCGCACTTTCTGTCCTTGACTCACATCAATCCCAGACCTGAAACGGTTCTCAGAATCCAGGATACGAACCAGCAAGCTCACAACATTTGTGAATTTCCCACTAAGAGACCTAGACTTGAGAGAATTTGCCTCAGAAAACACCAGTGAGTATCTCTGAGTAGGAAGGGAAGAATCAGGGCACAGGTGTCTAGGACACAGGTGGGAGGGAGATTGATGGCAGGAAGTTAGCACAAGTTAGGGAAAGACTGGGAATAAGCCAAAAGGAGGGAACCTAGGGCATGCAATGCCTCCATGGCTTCATCCTTTGTTTCCTCTTCAGACCATGCTGTTTACAACCTGTATGCTGTGTCCAATCACTCCGGAACCACCATGGGTGGCCACTATACAGCCTACTGCCGAAGTCCAGTGACGGGCGAATGGCACACTTTCAATGACTCCAGGTGAGACAAAGCTCAGGCAGCACTCTTGGTGACCACCCACACCTTCATTTGCATGGCTCCCACCTTGAATAACCAGCAAAGGTCAGGCCCAAAAGCTGCATAACACACATATGTCTGCTGCCCATTCAGAGGCACTGGAAAGACAGGCTGGCTTTGGGTTTGTAGTACAGAAATTAGAGATGGGGGCCACTTGTTTACCACTCAGCTGTGTCCCTGACAGCCTGTCTCTGACTTTCCCCTGCTCTCTCCACAGTGTCACACCCATGTCCTCCAGCCAAGTGCGCACCAGTGACGCCTATTTGCTCTTCTATGAATTGGCCAGTCCACCCTCTCGTATGTAGCATTGAGGAGCTACATCCCTTCACCTTTCCCTGTGGTGGCCTCACACCCTAAGTTTTTTTAAAAGACAAAACAACAAAAACCCTGCCACATAAGAGAAATATAAAGTAAAATAAAGCTGCGGAGCAGGAGTTGATGCAGCCTGGTCAGGGTCTGGAGCAAGGAGCCAGGTGCCCCTGAGCCATGCCTAACGGGAAAGACCAGCTGGACACAGAGACCGGAGTCAGCACAGTGCTCCCTCAGCTTCTCTTGTTTGCATTTTTAAAGTTTGTGGTTTCTCCTGTGTGTAATAAACAACAGCGATCTGTGGAGAGAGGATCCAAGTCTACCTGCTGCTCTCTCCAGCCCCCGAGCCTTCTGGGAAGACAACGCCCTCTGGAGCCTGCTGGGAGCGTCGCTGTCTGGATCAGGGCCCTGCGGTAGAACTGCCTTGGTCTCCAACGGACCTGCTGCTCTCTGGGCCAGGGCAAGGAACACCCCTGAGCCAAGAGCCCTATTAACGCTGCTGACTGCAGCAGCGCAGAGGAAGGAATGTCTTTTTTTTTAAAAGGCTGGCTTGGGTTTTTAAAAGCCTGACGTTTTTAAAATTACTGTAACAAAAGTGTTGAGACTGGAGATGCTCTCCTTCACACCTCTTCACAGCTGGGACCTTGGGCTGGTGCTTTTTTATTTTTAATTCTTCAAGTGCACCCTTTCTAATGCTAGCCCCCTGTAGTGCTAGGTGGGTGTCGGCCAGACCCGAGGGTAGCCACAGTAGACCTGGAATATAAACAACTCTTTTGGGTGTGTGTTTTTGTTTTTTTAATGTTTGGATGGAATCTAGTTGCCTCCAAGAATTGTGCCTTATAGCATTTAGGGACCAAGGGGTAACTGCCCCTCCCTGAAATATCCCTCAGCCTCTTCCCTTTTTCCCAGTGCCATGTCCAAATCCACTGGGGGTATGAGGCTGCCCGCAGCCCCTGGCATGTCGCACGTGGCAATGAGGCAAAGAGAGAAGGTGAAAGGAGATTTCTCACCACAGTGTGTCACATTCTTCCTGCCCACCACCTCTTAGCCACCCTGGTCTACTCCCCAGCTGTTAAAAGATAGCACAAGTCCTTATCCATAGAGCTTCTCTCACCTTTAATTTATTCTGTCCCTAACATCCCTTTCCCCTGCCTTCCTGCCGCCTGCCCTTCTCAGAGCTTCCTAGACACAGGCCCCCTGGACCGAGTTTCTCAGGGATGCCCGTGCCACCCCTCGGCTCCTCAGCATTGCTCTTCAGTCCTGCCCTGGGAGCTGGAGCTTGGGTGTCTGGGGACATTTGCCTCAAACATATGATTCTTTCCCATGGGCTTGACTTTGCCCCTGAGTCATTAGAACTGCAGTCCCAGAGAGCAGAGCTGTTCAGCACTAAAGCTGGGAGCATTGTGCACTCTGCTCGTCCCCACAGCGAGGTCCAGCTTGTGCCTCTCAAGCAGAACATTCCAGCATGCCTGGGGAGGCACTGAGAGAGACACCCTGAGTTTACCTGGCCTGACACCTTTCTCTAGGGAACCTGAGCCCAAGGGCTGGTGTACACTTGTTTACCATGTAAGCAAGAGTAGAAGAATGTCTAATGTACAGTGGAACCTTGTACAGAATAAATAATAGCTTTGAAAAAGAAGCTGGTAAGTGATGGAATCTTAATTTGGGAAAGCTCTGAACCCAGGAAGGACTTCTTGCATATGAAAGGCCGTATATTTCATTGCTTTACCCAGTCTGTAAGTTCTCAGATCAGGAAATTTTTACCTACCCACTGTTTAAACTTCTGTATACAAAAGCTGCTTGTAGGGCCAGGGATTTAGCTCAGTGGTTCCAGCGCCTGCCTCAAAAGCGCAAGGTCACAGGGCTGGGGATTTAGCTTAGTGGTTCTGGTGCCTGCCTCACAAGCACAAGGTCCCTAGTTCGATCCCCAGTACCAAAAAATAAATAAAATTAAAAACCCGCTCATACTGGCACATGCCTGTGATCCCAGCCAGCACTCAGGAGGCTGAGGCAGGATCACCATGAGTTTGAGGCCATCTGGTGTGGTGGTACACACCTGTAATCCCAATACGTAGGAGCCTGAGGCCAGACAATCACTGCAAGTTCAAGGCGAACCTGAACTACATAGCAAGACCCTGTCTCAAAACACAAAAATGAGATAATATGTTGGACACTATATTCATCTGAGTTCACCAATTAAATTTTTTCCACATCTGTTTATACTTTTATTATTTTGGCCAAAACATTAAAGGGAGAAGGGTCATCACACTTGCAAGGCCCTTGGCACATGCCTTCTAAATAAGTACATTCTACATGACACCATTTCCCAGCTGGACGATTGACATCCGATACACGTTAATTTTAAGTGACTGCTGCTGTGGGTACTCTTAGTTCTCTGCTGAAATGTGGGCACCATGCAGCCCAAAACCAGCTAATGCATGCCTCCATGGCTCCATCTGTGTGGAAATGATGGAGGCCTGGTTCTTGATACAGATCTTAGCTTCACTTCTGAGACTCAGACAGCTACCACATATTTATTTGGATTTTTCTTTTCTTTTTTTCTTTTTTTTCTTTTTGGTACTGGGGATCGAACTCAGCACTTGTGAGGCAGGCATGGTACAACTGAGCTAAATCCCCGGCCCCTAAAAGAGCTTTATTAAGACTTCATATTTAACCCATTAAAAGTATTAGCTCTTTGGCTTGATGTGTGGGTGCACACCCATAATCCTAGCACTCTGGGAAACTGAAGTAAGGTCACAGGTTGGGCCCAGACTGGGCAACTTAGTGAGACCCTGCCTCAAAATACTTAAAGGGGCTGGAGTGTAGCTTTGTGTGAAGCTTGGGTTCAATCCCTGGTACTGAAGGGAAAAAAAACTCTTTGGGGCACTGAGAGACACTGTCTCTTGGTTTTTCTTTTGATTTCTACTACTGTTTAGCTTTTCCATTTCTGCCACAGATCTTAGAACTAGGGAAGCTGAAGTCTTCACCTATGCTTACTATTTCCTTGGGATATTTTCGCCACCACTGCTCCAGATCTTGAACACTCACAGCCTCTCGCTTGCATCCTTGCTGAGGCAAGCATCTGCTGTCATTGGAGGCATGTGGGCTGCTGACAACCCTACCTCACAGAGGGGGACAGTCAGTCACTTCAGGGGAATTTCCCAAGAGTGGAGAAAAGGGATTGAGAACAGTGACACAAACCCTGTGACTTCTCCCAGAGGACTCCGGCTTCCAGGACCTAAATTGGGAGTGGCGTGATCCAGAATAAGATTATAAAAGCTGATGACTTTCTCCAAGCCATAGGTGAACAAGATATTCAAAATGGAAACATTAGGCTTGTAGCTAGGAGGCTAGCCCTATAAATGTTATGTTATCACTATGCCTTTCCTTTGACTAGCTTTTCACTGGAGGTAGAGGCCATCCTGGGCATTTTTGTTGTCTTCTACAGGGGAACAGTCAGTAATAATAAAGTAGGGGCTCAAACCTCAGCCCTTGTTCCAGCCCTCCCTTTGCTACTTAACCTGCAGTGCTTTCTCATCCCCATGGCAACAGGCCCGAATGCTATACAGAATCTCCAAACAAACGGTTCTGCCCTCACCTTTGTCATTAAGCTTTGCCTCCTAGCAACTTGGATTTCTTGGCCAAGTCTTTGCTGGCCTCCTTGTGGGCCTTCCCTTAGGGGAGGTGCTCTTCTGTGACCTTGAACAAGACCGGCCCTCTTTCTGCACCTTAGTGCTTCATAGGCAAATTAAGGAGATTGCACTAGTGGTTCTTGAAGATCTAGCTGAGAGCTCAGTGTTTTTATTCCAAGTCACTTTTCCTCCAAATATATGTTCAAATTGAGACTTACATACCTATGGTTGCCTGGTTCCAGTTTATAGAATTTTTTAAGTGACCAGTGCTCAGAAAAATTCCTCTTTCTATAAAGCTTTAGAGTTAGGACCAGAGAGGTCACCTTGTCTGTGCTCTCATTCTGGCAGTGAGGATGCCAAGCACTAGAAAAGCCCTGTTTAAGACCTCATCCAACGGCAAGACTGATATCATCTACCTGTGTTGCCAGTAAATAGAGGGTTCTTTTGCTCCATTCAGATAGAAATCATGAATCAGCAAGCTGCAGGTCTGCTAGCAGACTTGGGCTTTGGGTGCCCCTGACCCTTGCCCCTTGGTGTTATAGATCTGGGTCCTGATGCCACCATCAGTGCCAGTTAACGCCAGGGTCTATCAATTAACACTGCCAGGTGCTGGTCTGCTGCTGCTGGCTAATTCCAGTTGACTGTAGCTGTGTCACTGATCGTCAGCTGCTCGTCTCTGGAGTTCTTCAGGGTTAACAGCCCCAAGTATTAAATACCTCTTTTTAAACTGACCACTCTGCTGGGCATGGTGGTCTGCGCCTGTGATACCAGCACTCAGGAAGCTGAAGCAGAAGGATCGCGGTGAGTTCAAGGCCAACCTGAACTGCATAACAAGACCCTGTCTCAAAAAACAAAAAAAAAAAGTGACCACTCTGTCCATACTACTCAGGATAAGAATCCCAAGTAGATTTACAGGATCCCCTTAGCCCACACTACCCAAGAAATACATCATGAAGAGGTTTACAGGACCAGTGGAGTAAGGCTGTATTTGGACAGGGTTTGTGCTGTAGCACAGGAGGCTCAGTCCCTACACCAAAGGGAGCCCTCCTAGACCAACTGGAGGAGTGTGAGAGGAGTGCTGCGTATATAGCAGCTGCAGCCTGTGAGTGGTCCAAATCTGAGCCTGATGATTTATCTGAATTTGAGCCTATGACTGGTCCAAATTGAATTCTGCTTAGTTCAAATACAGTCAGGGCAGACATTTAGTAAAAGCAGATGCCAGATGTCTAGGAGAGTGGCAATTATCATGAGGGCAATGTGAGGAACATAGGGAGATTCAACTGACAGCTGTCTTGTCTCCCAGAAAAATGACAGGTTGGAACCAAGATGTGTTCAGGAAGGCTAAATGTGTTCATCACAGCTTATTAGGTTTAGAGGTGTTAACAATGGGCCTGGGTCTTTCCTTGATCTTTCCCTGATCTTTGCATTAGAGGTGGTTTTCCTTGCTGCTGCTTCACACACCTCCAGTCAGAGAGGCTAGAGAATAGCATATGGTAGCCTTAGGGTGATGGGAGGACTCTGAGCAAGTTGTCACAGTTCAACCACAGTGGCCAGAGGGGGAGTGAAGGAACTGAGGGGGAGGTGGCAAGACAGCTGTCACCCAAACCACATACTCTTCCTGCCCCTTTCCAGCTGTCACAAGAAAAAAGGCAAGAGTCAGAGCTTTTGTATCTCTCACCTGGGCCCTCCTAGGTCTGTCTTTTGTTTGTTTAGGTTTTTGTAATTTTTTTTTCAGTACCAAGGATTGAACCCAGGGCTTTCACACTAAGCTACATCCCATGCTGCTGCTGCTTCCTCCCCCTCCTCCTCCTCTTCCTCCTCCTCCTCTTCTTCTTCTTCTCTTCTTCTTTTCTCCTCCTTCTCCTCTTCCTCTTCCTCTCCTCCTTCCTGCTTCCTTCTTCCTTCTTCTTAAATTGCCCAGGCTGGGCTCAAACTGTTGATCCTCCTACCTCATTCTCCCAGAGTGCTGGGATCACAGGCATTGCCAACCCATCCAGCCCTGCTAGGTCTAACTGAGCTGGACACCTCTGAGGGCCCTTGTCCTGCATCTCTATGAGCACAAATAAGTGCCTGTGGGGGCAACCCATTTTCCGGTGCCTCTTCTGTCTTTTAGATAGAAGCTATCTTTCTCTCAATAATTTTTTCCTACTCTAAAAAATAAAATAAGAGCCTGCACAGGGTGCAAAGAGCTACAGAAAAGGACTAGCAATTATTGTCCAAGCCTGTTATTTATTCTTTCTGAACCTCAGTCTCCTCACTGTGAACTGAGCATAACAATACTACTCAGGGTTGATTTCAGTTAAAAATAGAATATGAATCAGGCATGGTGGCACATGCTGTAATCCCAGCCCTCCAAAGGCTGAGGCAGGAGGATTGCTGTGGTTTGAGGCCGGCCAGCCTGGACTACACAGTGAGTTCAAGGTCAGGCTGGACTACACAGTGTCTATTTGTTCAAAAAAAAAATAGGGTATAGCACATAGTAGATATTCAGCAAATGTCCAATTCACACCCACCCCCATTTCCAGGACTATACTATCAGAGCTCTACTGAGATTCTCAGTGGGTGATCCTCAGCAAATGTTCAATTCTCCAGCCTCTCTGGACTTCTCCCCAACCATACACCTGATAAAAATTAGGAAAGCAAAGTAGGTATACCTTTGCCCAAACCTCACAGAATTAGTGAAGTAGGGCCACTAAATGGCCATTCTGAATCAAGCCCTAAAGATGGCAAATTAATAGTTAACAAAATTTGTCATTTTCTAGGCTGTGTTTGATGCTATTGTTATTGCTGATTGTACTACTTTAGCCAAGGTGACAACTGTTCTAATCAATTGTTCTCCCTAGTATGCCAAGACTGAGATTGCCTAAAAGTCATAAACTATTCTATAGGCCAGTGCCAAAGAACCAGGGGCTAGGCCATGTGGGCAGCAAATTACCATCCCCAATAAATTGAAGACTAGGATCTTGCAACAGACTCAAAGCCCAGAAGCCAGCTATACCTGGAAGACATCTCTGAGAAGAAGTAATTGCCTAAGGGTTCTAAATGCTAACAATAAAGCTAACTGTCATAAGCAATTTACAAGCATCAACCCAAGAATTGAATTAAAAACAATAGAAAATTAGAAGACACTTAAGCAAGATACAACCCCAGATTTCCAGCTCACCAAAGGCAAGCCCAGGTGACAATGAGGAACAATTTCGAACAATTCTAAATTCACTTACCTAGACTCTCTAAAGTGGTAACAGTAGAAGTAACAAAGTAGAAGAATAAGGCTCTGGAAAAAAATCAAATCAGAAATTATCTCTCAGAAAACTACAGAGATGATGACCATAAGGAAAGACATGGTTAGTGACTCTAGAGCAGATACAGATAAAAAAAATAGAGGAGCTCAGGAAAATAATGGAAGGCATGAACACCCAACATAGGAAAGAAATGAAATCCCTGAAACAGATTCAAACAGATATCCAGGAGTTTAAAAATTCCAGTGAAAAGGGCCAGGGATGTAGCTCAGTGGTTCTGGCACCTGCCTCGCAAGCGCAAGGTCCCGAGTTCAATCCCCAGTACCAAAAAAAAAAAAAAAAAAAATTCCAGTGAAAGTATATGCAGCAGAATGAGCCAATGAGAGAATAGAATATCAGATATAGAAGACAGAATTGTGGTTAGTGGTCATGAAAAAAAGATTTCTTAAAAATAGCAAGGGACCACAAAAAAAATCAATCTAACAGCTGCTAGATGATACAAAGAATAACTTAAGATTGATCAGAGTCAATGAAAAAGCAAGAAACTGTGAAAATGACATTAAAACCTGTTCACAGACCCAGGGATTTAGCTCAGTGGTGCCACCGCCTACCTTGCAAGCGCAAGGTCCCGAGTTTGATCACTGGTACAAAATAAAACAACTTGTTCACAGAAATAATGCCAGAAAACTTCCCAAGCATGGAAAGAGATTTTGACATATAGATAGATAAGTGAGGCATATAGAACTTCAGTTAGCTATGATAAAAAAAAAAATTACACCAAGGCATGTAATAGTCAAGATTCCAGAAAAGCTGTTAGAGAAAAGAAATGAATCACATATAAAGGAAAGCCCATTAGAATCACAGAAGACTTCTCAACACAAATCTTCAAGTCAAAGAGACCTTGGAGTGAATCACATCAACCCCTAAAAGAAAACAACCTCCAAGCCAGATTGATGTACTCCACAAAACTTCTCTTTCAAAATGGATAGAGAAACAAGATACTTCCATGACAGAGAACACCTGAAAAAATTCATGACCTCCAAACCAGCACTCCAAAATGTTCTGAAGGACAGTCTAGAAAGAGATAATGAGGACTACAACTCCATGTATCCCAACAGAATGAATCTACCAGGCAACTAATTAAGGCAAGTAATTAAAAAGAGGGGGGGAAAGGGGAACCAATAGCAGGAAAATAACATGACAAGGATAAGTCAATACATATCAATATAACCAACAATGTAAATGGTCTCAATTCACCAATCAAAAGAAAGAGACTGCCAGAATGAATCAAGAAGTAAGATCCAACAATATGCTACATACAAGATACACATTTAATTCAAAAGGAAATTCATGGGGCCGGGGATTTAGCTCAGTGGTTCCACCTCAGTGCCTCACAAGTGCAAAGACCCAAGTTCGATCCCTGGTACCAAAAAAAAAAAAAAAAAAAAAACAGAGAGACAGAGAAGGTCGCTTCATCCTTGTAAAAGAACAAAAACCCAAGGGGAAAAGATAACAATCATAAATATATATGCACCAAATACCAGCACACCCAACTAAAAAAAAAGAAAATATTGGGCCAGGGATTTAGCTCAGTGGTTCTGCCACCTCCCTTGCAAGCACAAGGTCCCAAGTTCGATCCCTAGTACCAAAAAAAAAATTTTTTATATGGTAAAAAATTATTAACAGACATGAAAAATCTTATAAGCACTGACACAATTGTAATGAGGGACCTCAATACCTCACTGTCACAAACAGACACATCAACAAGGCAAAAAAATCAACAATGAAATGTCAGAATTGAGCAAAATTTTGAACAAGTGGACTTAGTAGATATCTACAGTGTTTTACTCCACAATGTCAGAATACCCATTCTTTTCAGCTGAACACAGGATGTTCTCCAAAATCGACCACATACTAACTCATAGAAAATATTTAAGTAAATGCAAAGGAACTGAAATTATGCCATGCATATTATCAGACCATAGTGCAATGAAATTGGAAATGAATGGTAAAAGAGACTGCATAAACACGTGGAAATTAAATAGCACCCTCCTGAACAACCAATGGGTCACAGATGAAATTAAAGAAGAAATTAGATAGTTTCTATAATAAAATAAAAATGCCAGTACAACATACCAGAACTTATGGGGCACAATGAAAGAAGCCCTATAGGAGAAAATTATAGCAGTGAATTCTCATGTCAGAGAAACAGAGCAAGCTAAAATAACCTAATATTGAACCTCAAGCTTCTAGAAAAAGAAGAATAAGTCAAGCCCAAAGCTCATGTGAGGGAGGAAATTATAAAAATCTGAGCATAAATTAATAAAATGGGGACTATAAAACAATACAAAGAATGATGAATTGAACTTTTAGTTCTTAAAAAAATTAAATAAAATTGACAAATGCTTGGTCAACCTTATCAAAAAATGAAAGAAGACTCAAATCCACTCAATTAGAAACAAAAAGAGTAAACTCACAATAGATCCTGCAGAAATCTAGTACATCATCAATACCTATTTCAAGAACCAATATTCTAATAGGATGCAAAACACAGAAGAAATGCACAGATTCCTAGATACATATGAATTGCCAAAACTGAATAAAGATGATATAAAAATTCTAAATAAACCAAATTAGTCAATGAAATTAAAGATGTAATTAAAAACTTACCAACAAAAAAAAAGCCCAGGCCTTGACAGATTCACTGCTGAATTCTACAAGAAATTTAGAGAATACCTAATGCCCCTACTTCTCAAACTCTTTAATGAAACTTAAAGGGAAGCAATACTCCCAAATTCATTCCTGGAAGGAAGCATTACTCTGATACCAAAGCCAGAGAAGGATGCAACCGAAAAACAGAACTACAGGCCAATCTCCCTAATGAACATAGATACAAAAATCCTCAATAAGATACTTGCAAACAGAATGTAGCAAATCATCAAGAAGGTTATACACCATGACCAGAAGGATTCATCCCAGGGATGGTTTGACATACACAAATCAATAAATGTAATACACTATATTAACAGAGCCAAGGCAAAAAAACCATATGATCCTCTCAGTAGGTGCAGAAAAAGCATTTGACGAGGTCCAACACCCATTCATGATTTTAAAAAAACCCTCCAGAAAATTGGAATAGATGGTCTTTATCTCAATCTGATAAAAGCCATCTAAAACAAACCAATAGCCAAGGCCATACTAAATGGACAAAAACTGAAATCTTTCACTCTAAAATCAGGAACAAGACAAGGATGTCCACTGTCACCACTCTTATTTGATATAGCGCTGAAACCATTAGCCAGAGCAATCAGACAAGAGAAAGAAGAAGGGGCTGGGGATTTAGCCCAGTGGTTTTGCCACCTGCTGTGCAAGCGCAAGGACCCAAGTTCGATCCCCAGTACCAAAAAAAGAAGAAGAGGAAAGGAAGAAGTTAAATTATCATTATTTGCAGATGACATAATTCTCTACATAGAAAACCCCAAAACTCCACTAAAAGACTTCTAGATTTGATAACAAAATTCAGTAGCATAGATGGATACAAAGTCAACATTCAAAAATCAATAGCCCTCCTGTATATGGATAACAAACTCACTGAGAGAGAAATTAGGGAAACATAGCCGGAGATTTAGCTCAGTGGTTTCGCCACCTGCTGCGCAAGCACAAGGACCCAAGTTCAATCCCCGGTACAAAAAAAAAAAAAGAAATTAGGGAAACAATACCTTTGATAATAGCATCCAAAATATGAAATAACTAAGAATCAATCTAACAAAAGACATAAGAGACCTCTACATTGAAAACTACAGGATTCTGAAAAAGGAGATCAAAGAGGATATCAGAAAATGGAAAGATATCCTTTGTTCACGGGTAGGAAGAACCAATATAGTGAAAATGGCCATACTTCCAAAACTGCTATATAGATTCAATGAAATCCCAACAATATATTTCACAGATCTAGAGAAAACAATCCAAAAATTCATTTGGAACCAGAAGAAACCTAGAATAGAAAAAGCAATTCTAGGCAACAGAGACATGACAGGGGGTATCACAATCCCCAACTTGAAACTATACTACAAAGCTACTGTGATAAAAACAGCATGGTACTGGCAAACAGACCTGAGGATCGGTGGAATAGATTAGAAAATGCACTTAAGTGAAATAAATAGGACACATATGTGTAAATACCAAATAGTTTCACTAGTGTAAAAAACTGATAGTGTAAACAAGGGTTAAAATGATTAAAATGAATAATTGATAATTTGAAATAGGAAAAGAGGTCCAAAGACAAAGGAGTGAAGGGAGGGAAAGGGGAAAGGAAAAGAGGGAAAGGAAAAACTATGAGAAAAGAAAAAAAAATGGAAATTAAATCTATGTAAATAGGGAAGGGTGCACAGGTAATGGAGAAAAAAAAATAAGAATCAAGATATATCATGTACAGGTACAAACACCCAATGATAAATGTAAACGAATTGTATACCTAAAATGTACCAATAAAAGAACTAAGAAAAAAAATGCAGAAACAATTCCAGACATACTCAGCTACCCCATCTTTGACAAAGGAGCCAACCATCCTCACTGGAAGAAAGATAGCCTCTTTAATAAATGGTGTTGGAAAAACTGAATTTCAACCTGCCCAAGATTAAAACTAGACCCCTATCTTTCACCATACATTAAACTAAAATCAAAGGGGATTAAAGATCTAAATATTAGGCCGGGGATTTAGCTCAGTGGTTCTGACGCCTGCCTCACAAGCTCAAGGTCCCGAGTTCAATCCCCAGTACCAAAAAAAAAAAAAAAGATCGAAATATTAAGACAGAAACAATAAACTTGCTGGAAAATAAGTAGGTAGAACTCTTGAAGACACTGGCATAGGAAAAGACTTTATGAACAAAACCTCAGTAACACGGGAACTAGCACAAAGAATCAACAACTGTGATTTCATACTATTAAAAAGCTTCTGCACTGCAAGAGAAACCACCAACAGAACTAAGAGACAACCTACAATGTGGGAAAAAATTTTTATCGCTGTTCCTCAGATAAAAGACTACTGTCTAGAATATATAAAGAACTTTAAAAAATCAGACCCCCCCCAAATATAAAGACCCAATTCAAAAATGGGTATCTGAAATGAACAGACATTTTTCAGACAAAGCAGTAAAAGCAGCAAAAAAACATAATGAAAAAATGTTCAACATCGCTGGTCATTTGAGAGTTGCAGATGAAAACAATGCTGAGATTTCACCTCATCCAGAAAGAATGGCTGCTATCAAGAAATCAACCAATAACAAATGTTGGCAGGGGTGTGGGGAGAAAGGAACCCTTCTCCATTGTTGGTGGGAGTACAGACTGGTGCAACCACAGTGAAAATCAATATGGAGATGCCTCAAAAAACTAGGATTAGAGCCAGAGATTTAGCTCAGTGGTTTCACCGCCTGCTGCGCAAGCACAAGGACCCGGGTTCAATCCCCAGTACCAAAAAAACTAGGATTAGAGGTCCCATTTGACCCAGCTATTCCTCTCCTGGGTATCTTCCCAAAAGAATTAAAAGAATCACACCACAGTGATATATGTGCACCCATGTTTATAACAGCACAGTTTGTATAGCGAAAGCTTGGAAACAGCCCAAGTGCCCATCAACTGGAAACTGGATAAAGAAGATGTGATTTTTTTTTAATAAAATGGAGTACTACTCAGCCATAAAGAATGAGAAACTAGAGACATTTATAGCTACATGGGTGCACATTGAGGCGATACTCTTAAGTGAAATAAATAGGACACATGTGTAAATATTGAATAGTTTCTCTAGTGTGAGAAGCTGAAAGTGTAAATAAAGATCAAAATGTATAACTGATAATGTGAAATTGAAAATAAAGGTCTAAAGGGGTAGGGGAAAGGAAAGAAGGGAAAGGAAAAAATATGAGAAAAGGAAAAAATGTAAACAAAGTCTTTGTAAATAGAGAGGGGTGGAGGGGTTCAAGGGAGAGCAGAGGAATGGGGAAAAAATAAGAACCAAGATACATCATATACAGGTACAAGTTCCCAAGAATGAATGTAACTGTATTGTATACCTAAAATGTACCAATAAACTTTACGGAAAAAAAAAGAAAGAAAGAAAATGGCTATACTTCCAAAATTGTTATACAGCTATAATGTATTCCCAATCAAAATTCCAAAGCATATCTCATAGAATTAGAAAAAAACAATCCTAAAATTCATTTGGAAACAGAAGAGACCTAGAATAGTAAAGGCACTTCTGGGTAACAAAGGCAAGGCAGGGGGTATCGCAATTCCTGACTTGAAATCATACTACAAAACTACTGTAATAAAAACAGCACAGTACTAGCAAAAAAAAAAACAGACCTGCAGATCAATGAAAGAGATAGGAAGATGCAGAAACAACTCCAAACATACTCAGCCACCTTATCTTTGACAAAGGAGCCAAACACCTTCACTGGAAGAAAGATAGCCTCTTTAATAAATGGTGCTGGAAAAACTGGCTTTCCACTTGCCAGAGATTAAAACTAGACCCATATCAGAGCTGAGAATTTAG
This sequence comes from Heterocephalus glaber, assembly GCF_053883595.1. Lineage (NCBI taxonomy): Eukaryota > Metazoa > Chordata > Mammalia > Rodentia > Bathyergidae > Heterocephalus > Heterocephalus glaber. The sequence continues at coordinate 35,139,572 of NW_028258294.1, read as the reverse complement.
CTTACTGGTTCCACCTCCTGCCTCGCAAGTGCAAGGTCCCAATTTCTATTCCTGGTACCAAAAAAAAAAAAAAAAAACTAAATCCATATCTTTCACCATGCACTAAACTAAGTTTGAAATGGACCAAATATCTCAGTATTAAAACAGAAACAATCTGCTGGAAGATAGAATAGGTAGAACTCTCAAAGACACTGGTATTAGGAAAGACTTTATGAACAAAACCTCATTACACAGGAACTATCACAAAGAATCAACACCAAGATCTCATCTTATTTAAAAAGCTTTTACACAGCAAGAGAAACCACCAACAGAGTGAAGAGAAAACCCATAGTGTGGGAAAAAACTTTTGCCAGCTGTTCCTCAAAGGACTACTATCTAGAATATATAAAGAACTCAAAAAAATACCCCCTCCCCAATTTAAAGACCCAATCCAAAAATGGACTTCTAAATGAATAGACGCTTCTCAGATGAAGAAGTAGAAATGGTAAATACATATATATGAAAAAATGTTCAACATCACTGGTCATTCGAGAGATGCAAATTAAAATAACGCTGAGATTCTGTCTCCAGAAAGAATGACTATCATCAAGAAATCATCCAATAACAAAGGCTGTCAGGGGTGTGGGGGACAAGGAACCCTTTGTCACTATCGGTGGGAGTGTAGACTGGTGCAATCACTGTGGAGATTACTCTAAAAACTAAAACTAGAGGTTCCATTTGACCCAGGTATTCCCCTTCTTAATATTTTCCTGAAAGAATTAAAAGCATCATACCACAACAATATATGCACACCCATGTTTATAGCAGCACAATTTGAAATAGCTAAATCTTGGAAACAGCCCAAATGCCCATAAGCTGATAAATAGATAAAGAAGATATAGGGTTTTTATACAATGGAGTACTACTCTGCCAGAAAGAATGGAGCACCTTGAGACCATATTCTTAAGTGAAACAAATCAGACACACATGTTTAAATATCACATTGTTTCTCTGGTGTGAGAAACCGAAAGTGTAAATAAGGGCCAAAATGCATAACAGACATGGAAGCAGGAAGAAAATATTCAGATGAGAAGGGGAACAACGGAGTGGGAAGGAAGAAAAGAAGGGACAAGAAAAAAAAGAATAGAAGAAAAAAATGGAAACTAAGTTTTTGTAAATAAGGAGGGGGAAAGGTGTTGAAGGGAGGGGAGAGGAAAGGGGGAAAAAGAAAACAGAAGCAAGATGTATCATGTATGGGGGTACAAATTCCCTATGATGGGCCAGGGATGTAGCTCAGTGGCGCCACACCTCCCTGGCAAGCACAAGGTCCTAAGTTCTATCCCCTGTACAGAGGGGGAAAAAAAAGGAAGAAAGAAAGAAAGAAAAAAAAATTCCCTATGATGAATGTGATCTTTATGTGTATCTAAAATGTACCAATAAAAAAAGAAAAAACCCAAAAACTGAAGAAAATAAAAGTTAAAATTAAAAGAAATGTAAATATTTTCTTATTAAATTTTTTTTCTTACCAGGGATCAAATATACTTAAAATAATAATAAATACTTAAATAATAATAAATACTTAAAATAATAAACCTTTACATACTAACATAAGTATTGGGGTTTTTTTTGTTTTTTAACTGCATTTTTACAAAACAAAAACATTAGTAAAAAGGACAGTGTTGTTTTCCATTCTAGCAAATCTCCTTCACATGTGAGAAGACACTGGACACCCATGCACTCTACATTCAGCATGTCATCATATCACACATCACAGAGCATCTAGAGAACTACACTGGATGTTTGTGAATGACCCTGAGAAAAGCAAATCATGTATCAGTGCAATGATGAAAACAGCTCTCACTTCAGGAACTCTCTAAGGAACCCGTAGGCCCCACTTTGAGAACCGCTGCACTAAACCAGGGGTTATCTGAGACAAGCCAACTGCCAGCTCAGTTGGTGCAGCACCCGGCCAGGCCTAGAACCCGCAGCCTTCCAGTGAATGATCACAGCTCACAGGCCAAGAGATGGGGCCCCAGCTCAGTCCCCAGAGCTCAGCACAAGGCCTCTCTGCTGCAGACTCTGGCCTGGGCTCTTCCTGAGGCAAGGAACCCAGCTTGGGCTGAACCAGCTAAATGGGAAGTACCCGGTGGCCAGGGGGCATCTTGTCTCCTTCAAGAGTACCCACAACTACCAAAAGTATCTTCCTTGAAGACCAAGCTCTGCTAGGCTCCACTCCGTCCAGGTAAGGAGGTTCAACCCAGGACTTTTACACTGAGCTACATCCCCAGCCCTTTTTCTATTTTTTATTCTGAGACAGGGTCTACTAAATTGCTAAGTTGCCTGGGCCTGGGTTTGAAATTTCAATTCTCCTGCATCAGCCTCCCAAAGTATTAGGATAACAGACATGCATCCTTATGCCCACCTTTAGGTTCAACTCTTGGTTGTGTGACCTTGGAAAAGCAACTTAACCTCTCGGGGTCTTAGCACTATCATTTGTAAAATGGTTATGATACCTCATAGAGTTATGAAAGGAGATAAACTGCACAAAAGAACTCCTGCCCAAGCCCGAAAACCTAACAGACGTTCTACAAATAACAGCAAGAGGTCTTATGCTGCCTCCATACCCTCTGCCCTGCTCGACTCTCAGCCTGAGGATGGCCAACTCAAAACAGATTAGCAATCCCTTTCCTTTCTCCCTAAGGACAGCTGAGCCAGGCTGAGATTTCCGAGAGGTCATCACCCATGGAGAAACAGGCATGAAGTGATCTCATCTGCAGTGAAGGCTTTCTGCCTTGTAACAGCAGACAGTAGGGACAGCCAGGCTCTTCACTCACTCTGTCCAATGTCTTGGGCACCTTCTCTTCTCTGTCCTTACTCCTGCAGGCTTAGAGATCCTAGGGATGGATACCAAACCCCTGAATCTCACTCATTGCTCTTCCTATAATGGCTTCTTTTTTTTCCGGGTCACACAGTTCACACAGGCTTGGCTAATGCCCCCTTCACCCAGATGAAGAGGACCACTGGGCAGCTGGCTTTGTCCAAGGCCCTTAAGATGCACAGACCTCAGCGCACAGACCCTACAACAAGCTTCTCTCTCTTTCTCACACTACCTCAGGCTCCCTGATACCTGCAAAGCAACCTCATGTTCTCCTCCCTCCCAGCACCCCCAGAAGCTCTCTCAGTACCTTGGGTGAGGAAGAAGGGAGTGACAAGCTCCCCTGGTCCCTTCCCCCTCACAGCCACTGCCTGTGCCTTTAAGAACTGCCACCCAGTGCCAGAATCTTAACCTCAGCACCCTCAGCTGAGTTGGATTAAGGGACTATTTCGTGCTTTTATGAATTCTTTCTGGCTGCTACCCTTCCTCCACACAGAAACAGAGTGGCAAGGAGCCCCAACAGGTCTGCAGAGGGTAGGCCTTTCCCTTCGGGAGTAGCTCCTTTGTGACCAGGGAGTGGGCCCTTGGGGGTCTTGGACTGTCACTGAAACTCCAGAGAGCCATGCAGAGCCCTTGGCCATGAAGAACTCAGATGTAATCCTCTGCACAGAGGTGACAGAATTGAGCAAGGTAAGGGCCACACAGAACCACTGTCCCAAGACCCAGTGTCCCCAGTAGACACACTTGCCCTCAGCTCTCAATCTTCTACCCCCCAGACTGAGTTCTGCAATCCTGCTTTCGAGCCCGAAGCAGGACCACCTTGTTCTCCTGCAGCCTTCCAGAAAGATGCTTGCAGCGTCCGAGCTGCCTGGCACGGTAACCATCTCAGGGGTGACCTGGGCATAGGATAGGGGCCCAGGAACTGAGGACAGTGTGAGGGATGCCCAAGGGAAGAGGCTCTCCAAAGCCCACCGTGCCTGCCCACAGGCCGGCGTCCCCAAAGGATGCAGCTGGACTGCCACTTCTCTTGGCTCTGCGTCTTCCTGCTCATCCTTCTGGTGCTCTTGCTGCTCGGGTTGCTGGTGGCCATCGTCCTGGTCCGTAAGTACCTGAGGGCTGCTGGGGAAGAGAACCTTAGACTAGGACTCCATGGCCATGAGCCACTCTCCCCATGCCCAGGGATCCAGCACCTCTGAATGCTGCTTCTCCATCCTCCTGCCCCCAGAGATGCAGGCTGTACCCCCATCTGGGGCCACCGAGAGCCCACGGCCCATCATCGGCACCACCCCTACCAGAACCACCACCACCTCCCCAGCAACTACACAGCAGCAGGAGGCAGGCATGAGCCCCCCACACCAGGCCTGTGAGTACTAAGGACTCCTCTTCCAGAGAACTCCTAAGATAGCAGCAGAAGGGAAGGATGCCAGAGAGAGACACAGTGGGGAAATAAATGACATCCTTCCTTTTGACCTCTGAACTCTTGCCCCTATCTCTGCAGTCTGTGGGGGCCTCCTTCCTGGCCCAAGAGGCTTCTTCAGCAGCCCCAACTACCCAGACCCTTACCCACCCAACACCCACTGTGTGTGGCATATCCAGGTGGCCACAGACCACACAATACAGCTCAAGATTGAAGCTCTCAGCATGGAAAGTGTGGCCTCCTGTCTTTTTGATCGCTTGGAGATCTCCCCAGAACCTGATGGCCCCCTCCTCAGGTGGGTTCCCCTACCTCGGGGAGATCCCTCACCCTTTCAGAAGGACAGAACCAGGAAGCTGCAGCAGAAAGGCTAGACTGGGCTCCTACTCTGCCACCACCTCACTGGGTGACCTAGGGAAGTACACGTCCCCTCTCTGACCTCAGTTTCCTAATCTGTAAAATTGAGCTCCTGCCTATCTTTCCTGTTAACAAGTGCTATAGGGCTAGATGTGCAGGGGGTGGGAAGATCCAAGCTCCCTAGGAAATTAAGGGAGCCTTTCTGACCATATTGACCCCACTCCAGGGGTTGGGTTGAGGAAACAGAGTCGCAGGCCCTAGGCAAGCTCCCCTCTGGCTGGCCCTGAGCTTGGGACCCCCTTCACTACTCCCAACCTGGCTTCTTTTTTTTCCTTTTGGTACTGGGGATGGAACTCACTACCTTGCACTTGCAAGGCAGGCACAGTGCCACTGAGCTAAATCCCCAGCCCTCAACCTGGCTTCTTCCAGGGTCTGTGGGAGGGTACCTCCTCCCACGCTCAACACCAATGCCAGCCACCTCCGGGTGGCCTTCGTCTCTGACAGCAGTGTAGAAGCATCTGGTTTCCAAGCCTGGTACCAGGCTGTAGCCCTTGGGCATGGTAAGTGACTTCCTGCCATCTCCCAGATGCCTGTGGCCTGTTTACTTCCTTCCCCTCCACCACTCCCAGTACTGCCAACTAGAGAGGAGACTGGGAGGTTTCTGATCCCAAATGCCCACCCTCAGGGAGTTGTGCCCAGGATGAGTTCTCCTGTGACCAGCTCATCTGTCTGCTACCTGAATCAGTGTGTGATGGTTTTGCCAACTGTGCAGATGGTAGTGACGAAGCCAACTGCAGTTCCAAGCTCTCTGGTATGGGCCCCACCTGGTGCAGGGAGGGTACCATCTTCAGGTATCTGATCCAGGTTTCAACTGGACTCCCAGCTCAGGTCCAGCCCCAAACCTCAGAGTTCCCAACAGCATTCCCTGCCTGGTCATTCTTTTGACCCAGAATTTGTATACCCATAGGCCTGGCCAAAACTCCTACCGCCAGCCCCACCAAGTGGAGGCCCAAGTCCTGGCCACTCACGAGCCCTTCCATTTCTCTACAGGGTGTGGGGGGAACCTGACTGGGCTCCAGGGCACCTTTTCTACTCCTAACCACCTGCAGCAGTACCCTCAGCAACAGGTAAGTGCAGTGCCTCAGGGGACTGCTGTGGCACACATGGAAATATCACAGCACCCAGGCTAGTGATGCAGGAACAGCATAGTAGATACTGCCTTGTACTTGGGAAGGTCGGAGATCAAGCAGGCCAGCAGGGAACATTATTAAGTATCTACTGTGTACCCAGTTACCCATGCTGGGTAACTCATCCATCTCTGAGACCAGAACTTCAAAGGGCCTTCCTACCTTAAGAGCCCCTGATGATGGGGTTAGGTGAGCAGTGGCCAGCTGGAGGCCCAGCTTGGGACAGGAGAAGGACCCCATGGAATTATTCCATCCGTGTCCCCCCCTCAGCTTTGTACCTGGCATATCTCAGTGCCTGCGGGACATGGCATAGAACTACAGTTCCTCAACTTAAGCCTGGATGCACAGGATGGGTGCAAGTTTGACTACGTGGAGGTGTATGAGGCCAGCAGTTCAGGAGCCCTCAGCCTCCTGGGCAGGTATGGAGCCAGGGAAGGGAGTAAGGCCAGCCCCATCCTCAGAAGTCTGACTTAATGGCCCTCTCTCCAGGAGGCCCTTCCATAATCCTCTCCCCGCCCAAATTCTGCCACCCTGTGGGGCCATTGAGACCTTCCCCACAAAGCCATCCTGATTTTTCCCATCTCAAGTGACTCAAGTGCTAACAGTTTAACATCTTCTCTACTGAATATGTGGGTCCCTCTCACCAGAAGCTAAGTTCCGTGAGTCAGTGACTATGTCTCTCCTCACCCCTGGACAGCTAGGCACCCAGCTCAAAGCCCCAGCATTTGGCCAGGGAGCCCATGCCCAGGACAACTCTCTGTTCTGGGCAGGTTCTGTGGAGCAGAGCCACCCTCCTGCCTCGTCTCCTCAAGCCAGGAACTGGCTGTGTTCTTCAGGACAGAACATGGCTTCAGCAATGGGGGCTTCTCAGCCAGCTACCGGGCATTGAATGCCACAGAGAGTAGGTGCCCCTGGGTGGGTGGGTGTGGGCAGCAGAGGAACAGAGATGGGCTCTGGACTTGGTCAAGGCACATGGAGGACAGTGGAGGAGAGGCATGTCCCAGGCTACCGCCATGCCCCCTGTGCCTACAGACCCCTGTGGGCCCAGAGAGTTCTTCTGCCAGGATGGAGGGTGTAGGGATCTGCAGTGGATTTGTGACTTGTGGAGAGGCTGTGCAGATGGCAGCAAGGACAACTGCAGCAGCCCCGTGTTTCCACCCCCAGGTGAGGAGCCTGCCCCTGACAACCCGAACAAGGCCCACGGGCCCAGGCAAACTGAATGTCCAACTCACAGAAACCCTGCCAAGCACACTGCCCAACATCCCCTGCCCTCCTCCCTGATTGGTCCAGGGAGCCAGCTGGACCTCACTTCTGACTCGGGGCCACTTCACAGAGTCCTAGAGAGACTTTCAGCTGGAGGGGCAGTGGTAATTAGTGTCACCTCAGAGTGACATGGGACTCTGGGAATCAATGATTGGGGCTTCTTACATACAGAGTCTCTCCACACCTCACTTCAGAGAGGAAGGTGAGATTTTTTTACCTGAAAAAAGAAAAAGATTCTTCCAGAACTTTCCCTGCATATGTGGGTGCTTCATGTTCCCTGAAATCAAAGAGGTTCCTTCATGACCCCCAGGGCTGGCGAATGATGCTTGGAGCAGGCTCATGAGGATGCAGCAGGTGTATACTGCATCTCTCCTTGCTATCTCCTCGGGTTCTCACAACCACTCTTGTCTGACCCAGTGACAGCAAGAGCCTAGAGCACTGAAGTGGCTCATCCCCACAGTGATCCTCCTCTCCCATCCCTGCAGTGCTGGTCTGTGAACCCATCCAGGTAGAGATGTGTACGGGTCTGAGCTACAACACCACAGCCTTCCCGAATATCTGGGTGGGCATGGCCACCCAGGATGAAGTGATCGATATCCTCAGAGGCTACAAGGTGCTGGAGCAGAGGCAGAGACCAGGAGGGAGGCCACAGAAAAGGGAGGGAGTCCGAGGAACAGGTAGCTGAGGCCAACCTCTTCCTCCTACAGAGCCTGACAAGTCTTCCCTGCTACCAGAATTTCCGGAGGCTCCTCTGTGGGTTGCTCGTGCCTCGCTGCACCCCACTAGGCAGCATCCTTCCCCCTTGCAGGTCTGTCTGCCACGAGGCAGAGCGCCAGTGTCAGTCTGGCCTGGCCCAACTGGGCACCCCTTGGCCCTTCAACTGCAACAGGCTGCCTGAGGCAGCTGGCCTGGAGACGTGTGCCCAGCCCTGACCTGAAGCCGGCCCTGTCCTCTGCCTGCCCGGCCTCCTTTGCCAATGCGGGTGGGCAGGGAGGGAGCAAAGGAAGAGGGACCTTTGCTGGGGACTCTGCACATCCCCCCCTAGGAGGCCCCAGGGAGGAGGAGGATGAGCCCCCACCCCCAGCTTAATGGAACGCTCCCACCCTCACCTCTTTCCTGCCCCTTTATTTGCCAGAGGGGCCATAGGGGCGCCATTGGACAATCTACAGTTTCCCATCGGAGTCTCTGACCCAGATTTCCCCTCTTCTGCCTTCCCCTTTTCCGTCTGCCTTTTCAAGTTCTGTCACCTGCGCTTCAGCTTTCACATTTAGTCACAAGCTGTAGTGAATGCCTACTGATGTGGCAGGCCCTGTTCTAAGCCTGGGTCCAGCTGGCTCTCTGCTGGTCCAGTTGTCCCCAGCTAGAGTCTTGTCCCTGGCCTCTGTCAGTGCACCATCTCTCCCTCCCGCCTCTGGGAATAGGAGGAGCCCTGAGTGTCTCACGGTTCAGCCTCTCTGTGCCCAGCTCAAGCCTTCCTCCCCCTCATCTCTCCCCCCAAATTTTGGCCGCCCGCCGGGCGACACCACGAGTTATTTCCCTGCTATTTCCCGGCCGGGAGCCCTGAACAACTGGTTTCCTCTGGAGTCTGGGAGGAACGGAGTCGGCAGGGAGCGAACCAGGGCAGCACCAGGGGAGGAGAAGGGGAGGGGGTGATCAGCTGGGGAGAAGTTCGGGGGCGGGAGCAGGACCAGCTGGAGGGTCCCGACAGGGCAGCGCCCCAAAGGAGGCCAATCGAGAGCTCCAGTAGCCGGGAGCCGGGCGGGGGTGAGTCTGGCGCAGGGGGTGGGGTGGAGTGGAGGAGGGGGCTGCGGGACTTCTGGGCGCCGGCTGGGTTGGGCAGGGCGTCAGGGCCGGCCTCTCCTTTCCCTCTGGCCTGTGCCCCCGGGCTCGGGGGTCTAAGGCGCCCATGGCTTCACCCCCTCGCGCGGCTGAATCGGCTTGGGATTCCAGGGAGTGGCAGGGGTGGGAACCGGCGGTGCTGCACCGGGGTGGGGAGCGAGGCGTCCCCGGGATTCTGGGTCCCGATTCCAGCCCTGCCCGCCCCACAGACTTCGAGAGGACTCTGGCGTTTGGGCTCCAGGTGCCAGTACCATGAGGCTGCTCTTCGCCCTGCTACTTCTGGGCCTGGCGTTCGGCTCGGCCCCGCTGGACGACAACAAGATCCCCAGCCTGTGCCGGGGACACCCCGGCCTTCCAGGCACGCCTGGCCACCACGGAAGCCAGGGCCTGCCCGGACGCGACGGACGCGACGGACGCGACGGTGCGCCTGGCGCTCCGGGAGAGAAAGGAGAGGGTGGGAGGCCGGGTAAGAAAGCACCTTCGACGCGGTCCCTGGAATCCCCGGTCCTCCTGCTCCAGTTCTCGGGTGGCCTCCGGGTTTGTAGGGTTCGGAGCTCCCGCCAGGGGGCGCTGCCCTCCCCCTTTCCCCTCCCCTCCATCCCACCATCCGAGGGGCACAGGCGAGATAGGGGGTGGGGAGTGACTCAGCCCGAACTCTGGGGACCCTCTTTGCCCAGCCCCCCAGATCTGTCCCAAGCCCTGTAGGAAGCGGGGACAAAGTACCTTGGAAGAGGGAGGCACTTACCCCAGGAGGTGGTGTCTGGGAGGGCTTAGAGACGACGGGAGGGGAGGGGGTTCTTGTGGAGGCGCCCTTCTCCACCCCGCTGTGCAGCGGCTCAGCGGCTCTCTGCACCCTCACCCTAACCGTGCCGTTCCCGCGCAGGACTGCCGGGGCCACGCGGGGAGCCCGGGCCGCGAGGAGAGGCGGGCCCCGTGGGGGCAGCTGGACCTGCCGGGGAGTGCTCCGTGCCCCCGCGCTCCGCCTTCAGCGCCAAGCGCTCGGAGAGCCGGGTGCCACCGCCGACAGACGCGCCCCTGCCCTTTGACCGCGTACTGGTGAACGAGCAGGGACATTACGACCCCGCCACCGGCAAGTTCACCTGCCAGGTGCCCGGACTCTACTACTTCGCCGTCCACGCCACCGTCTATCGGGCCAGCTTGCAGTTCGATCTGGTCAAGAACGGCGAGTCCATCGCCTCTTTCTTCCAGTTTTTCGGGGGGTGGCCCAAGCCAGCCTCGCTCTCGGGGGGTGCCATGGTGAGGCTGGAGCCCGAGGACCAGGTGTGGGTGCAGGTGGGCGTGGGTGATTACCCTGGCATCTATGCAAGCATCAAGACCGACAGCACCTTCTCTGGATTTCTCGTCTACTCCGACTGGCACAGCTCTCCAGTCTTCGCCTAGTGCTCGCTGGCTCCTAGAGGAGGAGGGTCCACAGTGACCCCACATCCAGGAGGGCTGGCCCCCTGCAATATTGTGAATGACTAGAGAAGTGGAGTAGGGGGTCCCTCGGTCCTGCTGCCAGCAAAGCAGCATGAGGCTGTATTTCTGCCCCAGACAGGAGCGTACTGTGCTGCAAGCGTGGGTCCCCGGCTGCTCAGTCCAGGACTCCAAGGTGGGGTGCTCTCCTCCCGGTCCTCCGCTTCCTCTTTCCTCTTCCATCCCTCCTCTCCCAGGGCCGGCCCTTTACTCAGATTCCCTCAATAAATCTAAAAAACCCTCCTACTGGCTTCAGCCTTTCATGAGATGCTGTTTCTGAGGATCGCAGCAGGGGTGCACAGGCAGAAAGGGGAATGGAACCACGAGGCACAGGATACACATTTCTAACTCAACAGATGCTTGTCCTAAGTAGTTCCTGAGATGGCCACAAGGGGCCACGCCAGCTCCAGAATGCAGCAACTGGGAATTTCTGGGGGTGGTTAGGAGAAAGGGTATTAAAATCTGCCAAAGGAATTCCAGATGGGGGTGGAGGGAAAGGGGGTCCTTTGCTCCCAGCTCAGGAAGTTTATCTAACCTCATAAAATGTTTATGCCACATTAAACAGAGACTAGAAGGAGCTAAGTTTCCCCTTGCTCAGCTCCCTGACCAGGGCTCAGGAAGGGGAGAAAGAGCCGCCCCTCCCCTCGCCGTGCGGGACACAGCCTGGGTGGGCTGAGCCACAGATTTCCTCGAGGCTCACCTCCTGTGCCACCTCCTGATCCCAGCCTGCCCTCAACCCAACCTAATACCAATAAACTCAGCTTTGTCTCTGTGCTCAGCCTCTCAACCTGAGTTCTTCAGGACCAATCCTTCCCGGTTCCAAACAGTCCCTTGCCAGGTGTGGTGGCACATCCCTGTAATCCCACCACTTGGGAGGCTGAGGCTGGTTCAAGGCCAGCCTGAACTACACAGTAAAACTGTCTCAAAAAAAACAAGTATAAACCAAATGACAGTCCCAGGCATTGTCCTCCTCGATGTAACATATAATTATGGGGAGGTGCCCCTCCTCTTGGTCATGTGAGGGCAGCTTTGATCAATGGGGCCTGGGCCCCAAGGGCACCAGATAGGCCTCAGGCGTCCTGGGCGCCAGCTCCCTGCTCCCCACCAGGTCCGTTGGCCATTCTCCAGCCCTTCAGTGACCGGCTCGGTGCCAAAAGACACAAAGACAAGCACCAGCTCCTACAGGGATCAGAGGGTAGACTGGACTCTAAGTCCCGTCCTGTAAAGGTGGACTCCAGAGTCAAGAAATTCACATTCTGCTCCACAAGCAAATAATTAGTGAGGGTGAGGGGACACGGAGACTTGGAGAAGGCTTTTCCAGAGCCGTGATGACAAGGACAAAACGGAGGGGGTAAGAGCTAACCCAGCCCTGCCTGGCACGGACTCTCCCCTTGCCACAGCACTCTCCGGAGACCACACTTCTACTGTTAAATCCAGCAGGATTCAAAGACCCTGCTGCCAGGCCTGTAACTTGACCAGCTGCCCACAGAGACACACACAGTCAGAGCTGGCAACCTAACTTTATTCATCAGAAAATGGGCAGATGGACCCCCCAGGGAGGTGTGTGCCCCTAGGCCCTGGCTCCTTCTACTTGGACCCTAGTGAAATATGCCCTCCCCAATGCCAAGGAGAGACAAAGAAAGGAATCCCACTATCTTATGTGAGGCGGGGAGTAGAAATCTGGTCAACTCTCCTAAGGCTCCCAGTGGAGGTTGGGCACCCCAGAATACATGGTCCCAAAGCCAGGTGGAGATGCGCCCTCCACCAACAGGGGTAAATGCCCAACCCCAGCTTTTTGATCAGATTGGGAGGGAGCCTTCTAAGATTATGAGAGGCAGAAGTGGCTCTACGGGCACCTGAGAGATTCTACCCTCAAACCCAGGAGAGCCGAGGGGTTCTGGCTGAACACAGAGGTTCAAGATCATTCCAAGGCCCATGAGTCGCCAAAATACCCAAATGACACTGGTGTGCTGTGGCTGCAAAAGCTGAGGCAGTGGGCAGGAGGGGGAAGGAGGCAGGGAAAGAACCTACAAACCCCCAACAGAAAAGCCAGAAGCAGAGAAGGGCCGGCCCCAGAGGCTGGCGGCTGATTGGGGCTTGGGTTGGCCGGAGGAGAGCACAGCCAGCGGTGTCAGGGCCCTTGCATAGTGACATACTCACCACCCCCAGCATTACAGGGACCCACCAGGAACAGAGAACTATGTTACCCTGGCCCCCTAGATGCAGTCTTCCAGACTGTCCCACATGCAACAAGTCCTGGATGTATGGCTTGAGGCCTGGCAAGAAGCCATGGGGGCAAGAGGGGATTCAGGACAGGACCAGAGGTGAGGTGCTGATGCTGTCCTAGCACAGGTGCCTGCATGGAGCATGGAGGGTGGCGGGCAGGGAGAGCATCTTCAGAGGTAGACATTGAGAGTCTGTAGGATGCCCCGGCGGCAGAGCGGGCAGTTGCGGTGGTAGATGGGGTGACGCATGAGGATTTCAGTGCAGGCCTGGCACAGGCACAGGTGTCGGCAGGGGAGGAGCAGCACAGTCTTGCTCTGGTCCTGGCAGATGACACACTTCTTCCGCTCCTCTTGCTCCTTCAGCAACTTCCATGGGTCTTGCCCAGCTGTAGCCTCCTCCTCATTGAGCCTCTCCCGGCCCCGGGCAGGTGTTGCTCTGATGATCCTGACCACCTCCTCTTCTGCCTCTGATCTGGGGACTCCTTCAGGAAGAGTGTCTTGTCCCGGGACCCTGGCCAAGAACACCCTCCTAGGGCCACCTTGGGGAGCCCCAGGTGCCCCACCTCGGTTCAGCCAGCTTGCCAGCTGGAGGCTGCGACTCCAGACTCTGCGCCAGGCTTCTAATCCTAGCGCTAGGCGAGAGAGCCGAACAACATCCTCTCGGAGCCGGTGATAGGATGGCCGGGCATGGAGCTGACTGAGTGCTCGGGTGGCCAGCCTCAGTGTGAGGTCCGGGTGCAACACAGTCACAGTCACTGCCAGCACACAAGCCAGCAAAGCCAGACCTGTGAGATTGACAAGCACAAAGCTGGCCAGGAGGCGGGCAGCTGTGGCCAACAGCTCCAGTACTAGTTGGCAGGGGGTCCAAAGGAGGATGGCCATGGCCACAGCACTGCTGGAAATGTGGGCTAAGAAAGCAGCCACAATGTCCGTCATCCTCCACAGAGGTCCCATCACCACATCCCACAGGGCCAGTACCAGGGAGAAGAGGTTCTGTGTGCCAATGAGGCAGATGTTGACCAGACTGTTGATCACATAGGCCACCAGGCTCATGGCAATGGCACAGATGTCACAGGCCTGGTGCAGCAAAGCATGGCCGCAGGAGACCACATTGAGGACACCCCGGTGCAGGATCTCACGGCTCCGCAGAGCCCCATGGGAAGCCAAGTGCCCAAGGAGCTTTAGGCTCTCCAGGCCGGAGTAGCAGCTGTAGAGCAGGGTACACAAGGCCTGCAAGCCTCCAAAGGTGAACCTTACCAAAGCTTCAATCAAGGCCAGCAGTGAAAGCACAACACCACGGCCCAAGTGCAGAAGACTGGTCAGTACCGTGTGCGGCAGGTTGTAGATGAAGGCCAGGAGCCAGGCCAGGGAAGCCAGGAGGGAGGACACCAGCAGGAAGTTGAGATCCAACACAAAGGTCAGCATGTCCAGCACCAGGCCCACCCCGTTCACTACCAGGTACACAGCCTCCATGATAGGGCTATGGAGGCTAGTCCAAAAAGGAAGGCTGGCTCTTGAATTGAGGGTGCTGTCAAGGTTGTCAATATTTCAGGGAGTCAAGGATTCATCTGGAAGGAAAGTGAACAGTCTCTAACCCAGGGAGTTAGATGTAAGGAAGAAGTGGACTGGAGTCTTCCTAGAGGCAAAGGGGGTCAGGCGTCGCTCCAAGAGTACTGGTTTTGAAAGAGGGCTGGTTAGAAGGCAAGAGACCCAACATCTCTAAAATGAAGGCGAGCCTGAGCTGGAAGAGAGAACTCTGCCTTGGAGGCCTGGTGTTGCGTACCACGGCCAAGTAAAGGGTCAGACCTGGATGAGAACCGGAATGGGTGAGATGGGATCTCGCCGGGGCCAGGGCCGGGGCCGGGGCCGGGGCCGGGGCCGGGGCCGGGGCCGGGGCCGGGTGGGGGCGACGCAAGCTGGGCGAGGGCTCGCTGTCCAGCTACGCCGGCGCCCCTGTCCCCGCCCGGCCCCCGTCCTCCTGCTCGCGGTGCTAGGCGCCCAAAGAGGGAGCGGGAGAGGGAATCAGCTTCAGCAAACCCCAAACGCGACCTCCTCTCCTCTGGGCGCCGCCATCTTGTGTGCGAAGAGGTGGAGCAAGAGGCGGGACAAGGCGGAGAGGAACGACGACCTCCGGCCAATCGGTGAGAACTAAATACAGGAACGTCGAGCTCTCATTGGTCCGTTTGAACGGCGCCCTAACAGATGTACTTACAAAGGTGAGGATTTATTGAAATCTCCGCCCCTTTGAAGCGGTGATTGGTCTGTTGACGGACAGGATCGGATACTCCCTCCTGGTTCCGCCCCCAAAAGAGAGCCAATCTGGGAGGCCGCTACATTTGGAGGCTGTTCTATTTTTCTGGCGGTGGAAAATGAGTTTGTTGGGTTCAGGTTGAAGGCCAACGCCTCTAGGCTGGGCCTTAAGAGGGTGTCGTCTTCACATCCTACTCAGACCTTCTGCCTCTTCCTCTTCTTATTCATTTATCCTATCATTGGGCCGGGGATTTAGCTCAGTGGTTCTGCCGCCTGCCTCGCAAGCGCAAGGTCCCGAGTTCGATCCCCAGTACAAAAAAAAAAATTTATACTCTCATTTATTGCGCTCCTGCAGGGCTTGGGGTTACGGAAACCATTTAAGATACCACCTCCCAAGCAGTTCTCATGGTGAAGCAGAGTGATACAAGACTCCCAAATTGCCATTCCACACTTTGCTCATAGGCAAGAGGATTGCCAAGTTTGAGTACAGCTTCCGCAACTTAGTGACTTTGCGAGACCCTGTCCTAAAATAAAAAATAAAAATGGCAGAGAATCTAACTCGAGGTGAAGGTCTTGGATTCAATACCACTGCATCATGGGAGAAAAACAAATTATTTTTTTTCAAAAGTGTAATAAGCTGGGTACAGTGGTGCCCAGTAGCTGGAACTACTCAAAAGGCTGAGGCAGGAGGATACTTTGAACCAAGGAGTTTGAGACCAGCCTGGGGAACATAGCAAGGTCCACATCTCAAGAAAAAACAAAAGTTTATTTTATTTTTTTTAATGTGATGATGTCAATATTGATATATTATCATTAACTAAAGTCCATAGTTTACATTACAGTTCCTTTATATTGTACTTTTTAATTTAATTTATTTATTTTGCCAGGCATGGTGGCACACCCCTGTAAACCCAGCACTTGGGAGGGTGAGGCAGGAGGATCACCACGAGTTTGAGACCAGCCTGAGCTACATATTGAGTTCAAGACCAGCCTGAACTACATAGCAAGACCCTGTCTCAAAAAACAAACAAATAAAAACTTAATTTTCTTATTTTGCAGTTCTGGGGATGGAGCCCAGGGCCTCCTGCATGTTAGGCAAATGCTCTACCACTGAGCTGCACCCCAAACCCATGTTGTCCACTGTGTAGGTTTTGACACATGTGTGATGACATGTACAAACGTGTACTATTACAGTGTCACACAAGACATCTCACTGTCTCTATCTCACTCTCCTCTCAAACTTCTGGCAACCCTTGAGGGTTTCCTCCCATAGTTATGCCTTTTTCAGATGTCATATAGTTAGGTCACACAGTACACAGCCTTTTCAGATAAGCTTCTTTCACTTAATAAGGATTTAAGTTTCTTCCACATCCATTCATGGCTTAGTAGCTCTTTTTTCTGCTGAATAATATTCCACTGTGGGATTTAGTTAGCCATTCATTTACTGAAAGAAATCCTGGTTGCTTCCAAATTTGGACAATCATTAATAAGGTTCCTGTTATGATTTATATGTTTTTGGTTTGTTGTTTTTTTTTTGGTACCAGGGATCAAACTCGGGTCCTTGTGCTTGCAAGGCAAACGCCAAAACCACTGAGCTAAATCCCTGGCCCTATGATTTATATCTGGATGTCCCCCCAAGCCTCATGTAATCATAGGAGAACTTTGGGGAGGTGATTGGATCATGGGTGTGCGGTTAGGTGGTGGGACCTGGTCAGAAGAGGGAGGTCCTTGGTGGAGTGGCCTGAAAGGGTGTGTCTCCCTGCCTGGCTCCTCCCTTCGTGCTGGCTTCTTCCCCAGCACCATGAGATGAGCAGCTTTTCCTCCACCAAAAACTCTGCCATGCCATCCTGCCTTGGAGCCATCTGACCACAGACTTAAACATGAGCCAAAATAAACCACTACTTCCTTAAGTTGTGGGTGTCTGGTATTTTGTCCCAGCAATGAGGAATGTGACTAAGACAGTTGTTATAAGCATTTGTGCGGACATATTTTCAACTCATCTGGGTAAATACCACCAAGGAGCACAACTGCTAGGTTGTAAGTATGGGAAGTGTTGAATTTTTTAATTTTTTTTTTTTTTTTGGTACCAGGGATCGAACTCAGGACCTTGTGCTTGAGAGGCAGGCGGCGGAACCACTGAGAGAACCCTCCACCTGGAAGTGTTGAATTTTGTAAGAAGTTTTCCAACTGTCTTCCATAGTGGCTGTGCCACTTTGCATTCCCAACACTCTCAAGTGAGACTTCATGTTGTTCCACATTCTCCCCAGCGATTGTATCAGTGTTTTGGATTCTGGCCATTTTAATAGGTGTGTAGTGTATCTCATTATTGTTTTAATTTGCATTTCCCTCATGACCTGTGAGAATTCTTTCTTTCTTTTTTATATCTGTCTGTCTCTTGCCCTCCTCTTCCTCTTTCATCCCACTTTCTTGTGCAGGATAGCCTGAAACTTCTGGGCTTAAGATAGTCTCCTGACTCAGCCTCCCAGTAGCTGGAACTACAGGCACAAGTCACCATGCACAGCTGGAGCATCTTTCCATATGCTTATTTGCCACCTATACATCTTCTTTGGTAATATGTCTGTCAAAGCCTTTGGCCCATTATTACTTTATTTTTTCAGGATGTCAAGGTTGGGAGTGTAGCTCAGTAGCACAGCATTTGCCTAGCAGACATGAAGCCCTGGGCTTAATCTGCAGCACCACACACAGATGCAAAGGTACAGATAAACAAATAGACAAGGAGGGAGGCCTCTTTATGGTTGGACACTGGCTGATATTTACAAAGGATGCTAGAGATGAAAATCTCCCTTTGACAGCCATCATGTTAGTCAGCTTTATGTGACTATGACACAGTACCTAGGATAATCAGTTAAACTTAAAGAGGAAGCCTTTAGTCCATGACCACTTGACTCTGTTGCTTTTGGGCCTGTGGTGAGGCAGGATGTCACAGCAGGAGCACACATGGAAGAGAAAGCTACTCAGCTCCTGGAGGCCAGGAATCAAAAGAAGCAGGAAGGGGCTGGAGTCCCAATATCCACTTCAAGGCCATGCCTTAATGACCACTAGGCCTGCTAAAGATGCCACCACCTCTCAGTAGTTCCCCAGCCTGGGGGACTTTAACACATGGCCCAAATAACACATAGTCCAAATCCAAACTCTAGCAACCTTCATAGTAAAGTTTTCTTGTGTTTTGCAGTGCTGGGGAATCAAACCCAGGGCCTTGCACATGCTAGGCAAGTACTCTCTCACTGAGTCAAATCCCCAATCTGAAATTAATTTTTTTGTGTAAAACAGTAAGTCAGCAACTTACTTGCGTTGCAAACTTTCACAGATATGAATGGACCTCTCCTGAAATTAATTTTTTAAAGATCTGAACAATACCCACTCAGGAAAAATCAATTAATTTGGCATTAAAAGAAAAAGAATGTGGATACAAACTCACACAGAACATTGCAGTAAGCTCCAGACCTTCAACTAAATCCTTCAATCTCCAGTGTGTAGTCAGACCCTCTGGACTCTTCTTTATCCAACACTGTGGGTGGCCACTGTCAAAGACAAAGAGCTTTTGGGCTCAGAAACAAGTAGATGTGTTTTAAACAAGGTGCCCATAATCATTAATCCTCACAACCACCCATAAAGTAGGTAAAGAAAGCACCATCATTCTCACTTTACAGATGAAGAATCTGAGGCCCAGAGAGCTGTTGTAGCTTGCCAAGGGTGACACAACAGTGAATTGCTGGAGGACTTCCAGAAAAATGGTGGAGTGGTGAGCAGCAGAGAAAGAGCCTCTCCAAGATTTGGTGTCCTGAAACTGGAATATAGCATCATGAGGAGGAGAAGGAGGAAAGTGGGTCACCGGGACCTAGGAAAGATCTGAAGCAAGCACTGAAGTCCAGGGGAGAGCAAACATAGAGACTTCAACAAAAAGGAGGAAGGTTCCAGGTGGCACTTTCTCCCAGAGCACAGACTCACAGGATAGGAAGGATAAGTAGAACATGCAGATGCACAGTGACTACTGTCAACTCCAGAGGCCTCCACAGAGATACACACCAGTGGAATGGAGCAGTGGACACAGACTGCAGTGGCTGGTGAATTATTCAGGTTCAAATGTCACCCAGGAGACGGCAATTGGCAGATAGCCATTTTAGAGAGGGGCCAACTGAGCTCGGAACTCAGAACAGTTATGCGCTGGCTCCATCTAGTGGCTCCCAGTGTCACAGTGAGGGTGCCAAGTTCAAATTGGCAGGAGGTCAGGGAACAGAGTTCAAGCCTGCAGGAGGCACACAGATTGTTGCAGGCTCAATAAATCCAGTTCCAGCCTCATAGCCAGAAACCAGCCTGAAATTCAGGGAAACTAAAGGTGCAGGCTTGCTGGGATTATCCAGTACCCTGCCATAAAGCTATAGCTGGCTTGCCAGGATTAATCAACTCAGATCTGGACTCTGTCTGCCCATGTTGTCTTGCCAGTGACTGCAGACACACCTTGAATTGGACTTTTTTGTTTCTTTTTTTTTCTTATTTTCTTTTCTTTTTACTCTTATCTCATTTTTGTTCTTGTTTTGTTTTTTATTGATTATTTTTTCTTGTCTTTATATGAGTGTGAACATGGTTTCTAGATTTTTTTGTTGTTGTTCTGTTCTGGTTTTTATTTCTTACTTCCTTCTTCCCCTCCTGTATTCTTCACCAGTTTCTCAAAGTTTGCCTGATCTTTCTTTGTCCTCCAGCCTTGCTTCTAATCTCTTTCATTTCTTCTATTTCTCTATTTTTTCCCTGTAACCCTTTTTAAGTTTTCTCCCCTAAGGGTAAAATTGCCATAGTAAGGGTTTATTTATTGCATACAATTTTCTGGTTCATTGTAGATTTTGTTATATAAGCACAAATCTAGTTCATATGGTTAAAGGTGGAAAATTAATAGTTAACACAGTTTGTCATTTTCTAGGCTGTGTTTGATGCCATTGTGGTTGCTGATTGTACTATTTTAGCTATGGTGACAGAATTTTGCTAATCAGTTGTTCTTCCTGGTATACCAAGACTGAGATTCCTAAAGGTCTTAAAAAATACTATACACCAGTGCCAAAGAACCAGATGCTGGGCCAAGTAGACAGAAACTTGTCATCCCCAATAAATTGAAGACATAGGATCCTGTAACAGACTTAAAAACCTAGCCAGGCATGGTGGTACACACCTGTAGTCCCAGCACTGAGGCAGGAGGATTTCTGCGAGTTTGAGGTCAGCCTAGGCTACATAGTGAGTTCACGGCCAGCCTGAACTGTATAGCAAGACCCCTTTCTCAAAAAAAAAAAAAAATACAATGATACAGACTCAAAACACAAAAGCAGCTACACCTGGAAGACATCTCTGAGAAGTAGTCATTTCCTACGAGTTCTGAATACAGGCAATAAAGCTATTCACCATAAGCAATTTACAACCATCAACCCAGGAATTAAACTAAAAAAAAAAACAAACTAGAAAATGAGAAGACACTTAAACAAGATGCAACCTTCCCCAAGACTTTCAGCTCACCAAAGGCAAACCGAGTGGGCAATGAGGTGGAACAATTTGAAAGCCACCCACCTGGACTCTCTGAAATGGTAACAGTGGAAGTAACAAAGCAAATTAATAAGGTTCTAGAAGGCCGGGGATTTAGTTCAGTGGTTCTGCTACCTGCCTCGCAAGCAGAAAGACCCAAGTTTGATCCCCAGCACCAAAAAAAAAAAAAAAAGGTTCTAGAAACAATCAAAGCAGAAATAATTTCTCAGATAACTACAGAGATAATGACCATAATGAAAGACAGGGTTAGTGACTCTAGAGTGGATACAGATTTTTTTAAAAAATAGAGGAGCTCAGGAGAATTATGGAAACCATGAACACCCACCACAGAAAAGAAATGGAATCCATGAAACAGATTCAAACAGATAATCAGGAGATTAAAAATTCCCGGGAAAGTATACACAGCAAAATGAGCTAATGTGAGGATAGTATATCAGATATAGAAGACAGGATTGTGGTTAGCGATCATGAAAAGACAGATTTCTTAAAAATAGCAAGGGACCACAAAAAAATCAATCTAACAGCTGCTAGATGATGCAAAGAAGAATAACAGATTGATTAGAGTTAATAACAGGTTGACTAGAGTCAAAGAAAAAAGCAGGAGATAGTAAAAATAACATTTTAAAAACCTGTTCACAGAAGTAATGGCAGAAAACTTCCCAAGTATGAAAAAAGAATTTGAGCTACAGATACAAGAGGAATATACAATTCCAATTAGCAATGATCAAAAAAACCCTCACCAATGCATATAATAATCAAGATTCCAGAAATTCAACACAAGAGCAGAATATTAAAAGCTTAGAGAAAAGAAACAAATCACCTATAAAGGACAGTCCATCAGAATCACAGCAGACTTCTCAACATAAACATTCAAGTTAAGGAGAGCTTGGAGTGAGGTATTTCAAGCCTTAAAGGAAAACAACCTCCAACTGAGACTGATATACCCCACAAAACTATTTTTTAAAATTGATGGAGAAATAAGATACTTCCATGACAAAGAACACCTGAAGAAATTCATGAACACCAAACCAGCACTCCAAAGTGCTCTGAAGGATATTCTAGAAAGAGATAACAAGGATTAAAACTCCATGAAATCCAACAGAATGAATCTACCAGGCAAGGCAAGAAATTAAACAGCAGAGGAAAGAAGGGAGCCAACAACAGGAAAATAACATGACAGGGATAAGTAAATACATATTAGTTATAACCATCAATGTTAATGATCTCGATTCACCAGTCAAAAGAAACAGACTGGCAGAATGGATCAAGAAGCAAGAACCAACAATATGCTACATACAAGAAACACATTTAATTCAAAAAAAATTTTTAGACTAAAAGTCAAAAGATGGAAAACAATACTCCATGTGACAGGGACCCGGAAAAGAGCAGGGGTAGCTATTCTATTTGCAGACAAAGTGGATTTTGTGCCAAAACTGGTTAAGAGAGACAAAGAAAATCACCAAATCCTTGTAAAAGGAACAATCCAAGAGGAAGAGATAACAATCATAAATATATATGCATCAAATACTAGCACATCCAACTATATAAAACAAATACTAACAAACATGAAAAATCAAATAACGCACTAATACAATTGTAATGGGAGACCTCAATACCTCACTGTCACAAATAGATCAATGGGACAAAAAGAAAATAAAGATATTTCAGAATTGAACCAAACTTTTGAACAAATGGACTTAGTCGATGTCTACAGAGTATTCCATCCACATCAGAATATACATTCTTCTCAGCTGCACGCAAGACATTCTCCAAAATAGACCACATAGTAGCTCAGAGAATGTGCTTAAGTAAATGCAAAGGAACTGAAGTTATCCCATGCATATTATCAGACCATAATGTAATGAAATTGGAAATCAACAGCAAAAGAAACCACAAGAACTTAATAAACACATGGAAATTAAATAATACCCTCCTAAACAATCAATGGGTCACAGATGAAATTAAAGAAGAAATTATACAGTTTCTACAATAAAACAATAATGCCAATACAACATACCAGAACTCACAGAACACAATGAAAATAGTCCTACGAGGGAAATTTATTGTGGTGAATAACCGTATCAGGGAAACAGAGCAGGCTCAAATAAACAACCTAATGTTGAACCTCAAACTTCTAGAAAAAAGAGAACAAATGAGGCCAGAGATCATATGAGGGAGGAAATTATAAAGATCAGAGTAGAAATTAATGCAATGGAGGCTAAGAAAACAATACAAAGAATCAATGAATCGAAGAGTTGGTTCTTTGAAAGATTAAATGAAATTGACAAACCCTCAGCCAACCTTATCAAAAAAAATGAAAGAAAAGACTCAAATCCATGTGATTAGGTACAAAAAGGGTGAACTCTCAACAGATCCTGCAGAAATCCAGAAAATCATCAATACCTACTTTGAGAAACTGTATTCTAAGAAGATGGAAAACACAGAAGAAATGCACACATTCCTAGATACATATAAATTACCAAAACTGAATCAACAAGATATAAAAATTCTAAATAAACCAATATCAGTCAGTGAAATTGAAGATGTAATTTGAAAACTACCAACAACAAAAAAAACACCCAAGCCCTGATGGTTTCACTGCTGAATTCTACAAGACATTTACAGAAGATCTAATCCTCCTACTTGTCAAACTCTTTAATGAAACTGAAAGGGAAGCAATACTTCTAAATTCATTCCTGGAAGGAAGCATTACCCTGATACCAAAGCAAGAGAAGAACCCAACCAAAAAAGAGGACTACAGGCCAAACTCCCTAATGAACATAGATGCAAAAATCCTCAAATAAATACTGGCAAACAGAATGAAGCAAATTATCAGGAATGTTCTACACCATGACCAGAAAGATTCATCCCAGGGATGCAGGGATAGTTCAACATATACAAATCTATAAATGTAACACACCAAAAATAAATAAATAAATGTAATATACCATATTAACATGGCCACGGACAAAAACCGTATGATCCTCTCAATAGATGTAGAAAAAATGTTTGACAAGGTCTAACACACATTCATGATTTTAAAAAAAACCTACAGAAAATTAGAATAGATGGTCTTTATCTCAATCTGATAAGAGCCATCTATGAGAAACCAACAGCCAACAAACATCATACTAAATGGACAAAAACTGAAATCTTTCACTCTAAAATCAGGAACAAGACAAGGATGTCCACTGCCACCACTCTTATTCAATATAGTTCTGGAAATATTAGCCAAAGCAATTACACAAGAGAAAGAAATAAAAGGAATAAGGATAGGAAAGGATGAAGTTAAATTATTATCATTTGAGGATGGCATGATACTTACATAGAAGACCCCAAAAGCTCCACAATAAGACTTCTAGATTTAATAACCAAATTCAGTACTGTAGCTGGATACAAAGTCAGCATTCAAAAATCAATAGCCTTCCTGTACACAAATAACAAACTCACTATGAGAGAAATTAGAGAAACAACACCTTTCATAATGGCATTCCAAAAAATGAAATACCTAGGAATCAATCTAATGAAGAAAGTAGGAGACCTCTACATGGAAAATGACAGTACTCTGAAAAAGAAGATCAAAGAGGATATCAGAAAATGGAAAGATATCCCTTGTTCGCGGGTAGGAAGAACCAATATAGTGAAAATGGGTATACTTCCAAAATTGTTATACAGATTTAATGCATTCTTGATTTTTAAAAATTCCAACAGCAGGGGGCCAGGGATTTAGCTCAGTGGTTCCACCGCCTGCCTTGTAAGCACAAAGACCCGAGTTCGATCCCCGGTAGCCCTCCCCCAAAAAAAATTCCAACAGCATATTTCACAAAATTAGAGAAAACAGGGCAGGGGATGTAGTTCAGTGGTACCACACCTGCCTTGCAAGTCCAATGTCCTGAGTTCAATCTCCAGTACAAAAAAAAAAAAAAATAGAAAACAATCCCAAAATTTATTTGGAACCAGAAGAGACCTAGAATAGCAAAGGCAATTCTGGACAACAAAGGCAACACAGGGAGCATCACAATTCTTGACCTGAAATTATACTACAAAGCTACTGTGATGAAAACAGCATAGGACTGGCAAAAAAAAAAAAAAAAAACAGACCTGAGGATCAATGAAAGAGATAGGAGGGCCGGGGATTTAGCTCAGTGGCTCCGCTGCCTGGCTTGAAAGCACAAGGTCTGGAGTTCAATCCCCGGTTCCAAAAAAAAAGAGATAGGAAGATGCAGAAACAACTCCAGACATATTCAGCCACCTCATCTTTGACAAAGGAGCCAAACACCTTCACTGGAAGAAAGGTAGCGTCTTTAATAAATGGTGCTGGAAAAACTGGTTTTCCACTTGCCAGAGATTAAAACTAGACCCATATCTTTCACCATGCACTAAACTAAACTCGAAATGAATCAAAGATCTAAATATTAAAACAGAAACACTTAATCTGCTGGAAGATAGAATAAATAGAACTCTCAAAGACACTGGTGTAAGCAAAGACTTTATGAACAAAACCCTGATCACCCAGGAAATATCACCAAGAATCAACAACTGGGATCTCTTCTTATTAAAAAGCTTTTGCACAGCAAGAGAAACCACAAACAGAGTGAAGAAAAAACCCACAGTGTGGGGAAAAAACTTTTGACAGCTGTTCCTCAGACAAAGGACTACAATCTAGAATATATAAAGAACTCAGAAAAATCGGGCTTCCTCCCAAATTTAAAGACCCAATTCCAAAATGGACTTTTGAAATGAATAGACACTTCTCAGATGAAGAAGTAGAAATGGCAAATAAATATGTGAAAAAATGTTTAATATCACTGGTCATTCATGAAATGCAAATCAAAACAATGCTGAGATTCCATCTCACTCCAGAAAAAATGGCTGTTATCAAGAAATCTACCAGTAACAAATGCTAACTCTTGGAAACTGCCCAAATGCCCATGAAATGATGAATAAATAAAGAATATATGTTTTTTAAACAATGGAGTATTACTCTGCCATAAAGAAGGATGAGCTGGAGACATTTCTAGCTAAATGGATGCACCTTGAAACCATACCTGTAAGTGAAATAAATTGAATACACATGTTTAAATACCACATTGTTTCTCTGCTGTGAGCAACTGAAAGTGGAAATAAGGACTAAAATGTGCAATAGACGTTGGGAAATGGGAAGAAAATGTTCAAATGAGAATGAGAACACAGGAGGGATTAGAGGGAAAGGAAAGAAGGGACAAGAAAAAAATGAGAGAAAATCCAAGGAAAAAATGGAAACAAAGCTTTTGTACATAAGGAGTGGGGAATGGGAAGAAAAAGAAGAAGCAAGATATACTATGTACTGGTACAAATTCCCTATGATGAATGTTATCATTATGTATAACTAAAATGTACCAATAAATGTATAACTAAAAGAAAAAATATGTGCATTATGGGAAATGTGTTTATGATAACATAATTAAGAATTTTGAGTTGAGCATGGTGGTGCAGACCTATAATCCCTGGACTAATGAGGCTGAGGCAGGAAGTGTTTTAGGCCAGCCAGGGCTAAATAGTTCAAGGTTAGCCTCTACATAGTGAGTTGCTATCTCAAATAAACAAGAAAAAAAGAAAAAAGAACTTTACAATGTTGGGAAAACTGGCTTTACATGTGCAGCAGATTAAACATAGACCCCTATCTGTTGCTATCTACTGAGCTAAAATCAAAATGGATCAAAAATTGGGCCCAGGGATTTAGCTCAGTGGTGCCACCATCTGCCTCAAAAGCACAAGGTCCCGAGTTCGAGCCTTGGTACCAAAAACAAAAAAAGAATCAAAAAATCTAATATTAAATCACAAATAGTTTGGGCCGGGGATTTAGCTCAGTGGTTCCGGAGCCTGCCTTGCAAGCACAAGGTCCCGAGTTCAATCCCTGGTACCAAAAAAACAAATCACAAACAATCTGCTGGAAGATAAAATAGGTAAAACTCTTAAAGGTATAGAAATAGGCAAGGGCTTTCTCATCAGAACCCCAATAGCATAAGAAATAACTCAAAGTTATAATCTATAACTATAGATCCATATATAGAACTATAACATCTATAATTCCAGGACCCGGGAGGCTGAGGCAGGAAGATTGTTGTGAGTTTGAGAACAGCCTGAGCTACATAGTGAGTTCAAGGCCAGCATGAATTACAGAACGAGATTCTGTCTCAATAAATAAATAAATAAATAAACAAACCTCAAGAATCAACAAATGAGATCATGTCACATTATAATCTTCTGCACAGCAAAGGAAACAACCAAGAGAATGAAAAAAGACAACCTACAGAATGGGAAAAAATTTCACCAGCTACTCCTCAAACAGGATTAACATCCAGAATATATAAAAAACTCCAAAAAATTAGACTCCTCCCAAATAAAAGACCCAATAAAAAAATAGGCAACTGGGGCCAGGGATTTAGCTCAGTGGTTCCACCGCCTACCTGGAAAGCACAAGGTCCCGAGTTCGATCCCCAGTACCAAAAAAAATCCAAAAAGTAGGCAACTGGAATGAACAGATGCTTCTCAGAAGAAAAAATACAAGTGGCCAGTAATTCTTTTATTAGCTGTGTAGTACTCCCCAGCGTGGAGTTGATGATGCAAGGGTTTTCTTTAAAGGCCTTCCTTGGTGGTGTGTTCTGTCCCATCTCAAGTTGAACTTAGGAAGGAGAAGCTGCCAAGAAGAGGATCTTGATTGCTGTGGGTGACCTCAGGTTAAAAGAAGGCCCCGCTGTGTGCGGGAAGGAGCCTCCTCAGAAGGGACTGGAGGTCTCTGGCCCCATCATCCAGGGCAAAGGCAGGACCTAGGATGAAATGGAATCTTAGAAAGTAGGGCCTTGGATTCTGTCCCTCTGGAGCCTGAGCTCTTCGTGGATTTTAACTGGCTGGTGATTCTTCCCTTAAAACCATTCACACACACACCCTGTTGCTGTTAATAATGAATTGTGGGCCGGGGGTTTAGCTCAGTGGTATCGCCTTCTGCCTCTCAAGTGCAAGGTCCTGAGTTCCACCCTGGTACCAAAAAAAAAAGAATCGCGGTTTACAAATCTTCCCTAACCAAGCCTCATCCCACGCTGACCCGATTCTTCTCCTGCAGGCTCCTTTCCCAGTGCTGACGGTCCCCAGCGCAGCACACCCCACAGCCCTTTCCCTGGTCCTCACTGTCCGTTCATCCCTTGTCTGGAGGCCCAGGTCCGTCTTCCAGGAAGCCGCTGACCACCATGGGCTGGGTTGAGTACCTCTCCTATCTGCACTCTGGCACTTTGTGTTCTACTTCCCTGTCCCCACCACGACAGTGCATGTCTCCCAAACATCTGGGCTGTGTCCTGTCACACACACACACACACACACACACACACACACACACACACACCCGTTTACTTAACGCCTGTGCTATATTCCAAAGCACAAGCAACATACGGGTCACAGAGAAGGAAACCACTACAATGGCCCCCTCACCCTCCATCCTTCTCCGCCTGTAACCTCTAGTTCTGCTGCGGTGCTGTCATGACTCAGGATGAAGTGGAATGACACCCCAGAGTCTGGCTCCAGCAATTCATCAATCCTGCAGACTTCACCCTCCCAGGGAGATAAAATGAGGTATGATTCAAACTAGGAGCACCAGGGGGCGCTCTCGGGCCAAAAAAATGAGGAAACCATTGTAAACCTAATTCCAATTTCATCACATCATTTTGCCATTGCTCAAGAATCTCCAGTGGCTCCCCATTGCCTAACCTATCTTAAGATCCCAACTATTCCCCCATAACCTAACTCAACCTCATCTGGCCAAGTTCCCCCACGCAAGCACCTTCTACCTTGTTGAATTTCTAGTTAGCGACTGAGTGCTAGTTCTAGTTTTCCATCCAGTACCAACTGTTCATATAAGGTGACATCAAGCCTTGGTGGTATAGCCGAAACTTTCCCAAGGCTTCCAAGTAAACATATAATGGAAATGAAGGCAGAGGGCTTGTTACTCAAATACAATTTCAAGACAAGTTTCCTAGCCTCCCAGCCAACCCAGTCTTCCAGCCAGATGGCTGCTCTGAGACTTCCCATGCAGAGGTTCTGCAGCTGTTGCTGTATGTAGCCTTTCTTCCACTTCCTTCCCTCCCTCTCTGCTTGTACATTTCCCCTGCCTGGAATGACCATTCTTCACTCCTCTCCAGTCTAAACCTGTCTTTCACTGGAGCCTGCACATTCCTAGAAAGACTCTGCTGGCCAGCAGAAGCCCCTGATCTATGCTGGTCCTTCCTCTTCTGAGCCCCTGCTGTACTTCCTGTCTATACTGCAAGATATAATGCACAGGCTTTGGAGCTAGATAACTACTCCTTCCAAGATTAGTTCCTTGGATGATTTAAAAATTTTGGAAATACTTGGGCATGGTGGCGCATGCCTGTAATCCCAGCACTCCAGAGGCTGAGGGAGGAGGACTGGCGCTGTGAGATCAAGGCCAGCCTGGGCTACACAGTGAATTCAAGGACAGCCTACACACCAAGACCCTGCCTCAAAAACACAAAAATAAAATAAGATGTAAAATTGTAAATTTTACATAATGTGCGACTTAACACAATTTTCAAAAATGTAGTCCCCTCTCTCACAGGCTACGGAACTTTAAGTCATGTACCTCTTTTTTGTTTGTGACTGTCTTGTACTGCCCAGGCTGGCCCAAACTCCTGGTTTCAAGGGATCCTCCAGCCTCAGCTTCCCTGGTAGTTGGGACTATAGATATGTGCTACCCTGCCCGGTCCAAGGTCATGTAACTCTTTTATTAGTCTAGTTATCTTCACTTATTTATTTTCCATTATTTGTCCAAATTTTATGACTTTTCTTGGGGGGAGATGTAGGGAGCAAACCCAGGAGTGCTCTGCCCTTGAGTTACATCCCTAGCCCTTTTAAATTGTTTTTTATTTTAGCCGGGAACAGAGTGCATGCCTGTAACCCCAAAAAGTCAAGAAGCTGAGGCAGGAGGATCATCACAAGCTCAAGGACAGCCTAGGCTGTACAGTGAATTCAAGGCCAGGCAAAACTACAAAGTGAGACTTTGCTTAAAATAAAAAATGGAAGAAAAAACAAAGACAGGGTCTTGCTAAGTTGCTAAATTGCTCAGGCTGGGCTTGAACTTGTGATTCTCTTGTGTCACTGTCCCAGAGTCCTCAGATGATAGGCATTTGCCACTATGCCTTGTTAGTGTTTATTAATTACACTGAATGCTGGTTCTCATCGTGACATGCATGCATAACATGGTTTGGTCATATCTCGTCCTCCCCATAACCCTCTCCCTGTCCTTTTAAGTCTACCTTCTATTTTCATGTCATCTTTTCCCCCTTAGATTCCACATGAGAGAAAACATGTGATGCTCTTCTTTCTGAATCTGGCTTAATTTGCTTAACATGATGATCTCTAATTCCAACCATTTTCCTTCCATGACATGATTTCATTTTCTTCATGGCTGAATAATATTCTTTCATGTATATATACTGCATTTTCTTCATCTATTTGTTGATGGAGACCTAGTCTGATTTTCATGACATGGCTATTGTAAGTCAGGTGCCATGATAAACATGGATATGCAGCTGTCTTACTGAGACCAAATACCTGAAAAAAACATGTTGGAGGAGGAAAGGTTTCTGGCTCACAGTTTCAGAGGCTTCAGTCCATGGTTAGCTAGCACCATTGCTTTAGCCTCTCATGATGCAGAAACATCATGGGGGAAGAAAGCTGCTCACCTCACCTCATGGCAGCCAGGAAGCAGAGAAGGAGGGAAAGAGAGGAAGGAGTCAGGGACAGACATTGTCCCCCAAGGTCACTCCCTTCAAGTAGGCCCTACCTCCCAGCAATGCCATCTGTGGTAGATTAACTAAAGGTCAACTTGTAATGTCCAGCTGAACTGCATCAGCGTGGTTTGGGCATGGAAGACCCACCTGAGGATTGTTGCCAATAGCATAAAAAGGGAACTAAAGTGGAAGATTGAGCGCTGTTGATTTTCTAGGAGAAGCTTGCTACAGTTTTCCAGATTCGAACTTGGCTGTTCTCAGAGGAAGAACTTAGGGCCTCGCCATCACTGAGAATGGCTGCTGTTCTCGTCAGGGGAGCTCTGATCTTCACCGTGAGCATCAGTACCTGGCTCCAGTATAGATCCCTCAGCCTGGTGGCACAAATTCTTCACCCGACCATCGCAGGTTTTCTGGCTTCCACCACTGGCCTTTGGGCCTTTCTGGTGCACATACTCGATACAGACAAGCATGAGTTGTTGCCATGGGCTCTAGGCCACTGGCTGGACTCATGGAGGACATTGTCTTCAGCTGGACTTGTGGAGAACATTGCTGTGGGATCCAGACCATAGGCTGGATTCTTTGGGTCTCTAGTGTGTGGCTAGATCTCTTGCACTCCTCTGCATCTGACTTTTTGGGTGACTATTATAAAATAATCCTATAAATTATGTGTCCTGTATTAAATATATTCCCTTTCAAAACCTGACTACAACACCATCTGATTTTGATCTCATCAGTGGATTAATCATCTTGATCCAATCACCTTCCAAAAGTCCATCCTTGAACACTTGAGACTCTGAACACTTGAGACTTTTTGAGGATTGATTGATTGATTGACTGACTGATTTGGCAGTACTGGGGCATTTGCACTGAGTTACATCTCCATCCCTTTTTTAAAATTTTTATTTTGAGACAGAATCTTGCTATGTCACTAAGTTGCCCTGGCTGGGCTCCAATTTGTGAGCCTCCTGCTTCAGCATCCTAGAGTGCTGGGATTACAGGTATCCACCACGCCAAGTCGGAGGACAGTTTAGATCTAAACCATAACAGTGTCCTTATAGTATGCTTACACTATGCCTTTAATTCTTTGGGGTGCATACCTAGGAGTGATATAGCTGGGTCATAAGGCACTTCTACTTTGAGTTTTTTGAGAAACCTCCATACTGATTTCCATTGTGGCTGTTCTAATTTACATTCTCACCAACAGTGTAGAAGAGTCCCCCACCCCATATTCCAACTAGCATTAATTATTTTTTGTGTTCTTGATGATAACCACTCTGACTGGGGTGAGATGGAATCTCAGTGGGGGTTTAATTTATATTTCCCCGATAGCTAAAGATGTTGAAATATAATTATTGGCCTATGGTACTCCTGCCTCGGCCTCCCAGAGTGCTGGAATCACAGATGTGGCTGGCATCTGATCTCCCCATTCTGTGGGCTGGCTCTCCACTCAACTGATTGCTTCCTTTGCTGTGCAGACCATGTAACTTCGTGTTTCAATTTCCTTGTTTTGTTGTTGTAAAAATAAACATTGGTCAGGAAAATGACTCTTAAGTGGAAGCTCTAAGTCATAAAGCACTGTGGCAAACACGAGCTAAGAGTGTGGCTTCTTGTCTTCCTTGGTCAGAGCATTGTCATGGCCCTCTGAATAGTCCTTGTCCGGTCACTTGCCAGGGACCAGCTAATCAGGGAGCAAGGCTGTCTCAAAGCCTCCAGTCCCTTTGTGGTGTGGTGTGTGAGACCAGACTCCTGAAGTGAAGGGGCCATCATCTGACCTGGCTCCAGTCACTCCACATCCTGGATCCTCTCCACTTCTCAAATTCCCTTGATGCCCAACCAGCGAGATACGGGGTGCAAGAGGAGCAGGCCTTAGTCCTGCTCTTCCTCTTCTTCCCTGTTATTATAAACAGCTAAATTAAGTAGAAATGTTGTAGGCAGTCAGACAGGGCTAGGCTCTCAAGAATCATTGCAAGAGATGAGAACATACCAAAAACTGTAGCTGGAGGTGCATCTGTCAAAGGCCAGGCCTCAAGATAAAGATGAAATGGCCAGGCCTACATGCCTCCCTCAGAGATAGGCAATAATTTGAGATTATACTTTAATTGGTATCACCTGGTCCAGTAAAGTCCAGCTAGATTTCAGTCACCCAACCAGAACCTCTGAACCTATTCCTTCCCCAAAGTGTTTTTGTTCTTTCCATGTACCCTTCCTATGCAACCTGCTTCCCTACTGGATCACTATTACCTAAGCGTCTATACTTGTAATCTTATTAGTTGATCATAGTTTCATCCACATTGTTGATGTCCACATTGATGATAACCATTCTGACTGGGGTGAGATGGAATCTCAGTGGAGTTTTGATTTGCATTTCCCTCAGAGCTAAAGATGTTGAAATATAATTATTGGCCCACGGTACTCCTGCCTCAGCCTCCCAGAGTGCTGGAATCGTGATTTTGTATCCACCTCGTGATTTTGTTGTAAAAAACTTTCTCAGCGAAGTGGGCTCTGTGGCAACCCATTTTTTGGGCCCCCTCCTGTCTCTCAGAAGCTATCTGTCAATAAATTTTTGCTACTCTTAGCCTCTGTGGTTCCTTAGAATTAATTCTGATTTCAGGGAACATGAACTCAGCAGATTTGACATCTAGCAGGCTGGGAGTTAAATTTTTCCCTACATCAATCTCACCTCTACACTTTCCCACTCCAGGGGAGTCCAGGCTCTCTCCTGGCTTGCTCAAAGCTAAGGGCAGAGGAAATCCATGAGGCTCCTTCAGGGAGGAGAGGGACCTGGAGACCCAGAACACGGCACTCCCAGGTTCCCACAGGCTCCCCACACTAGGCCAGCTGGCCTTCCTTCAGGGACAGCTCAAAGTCAAATTTAAACAGAATGTCCCTCTGGAGACATTCCCCTGCCTGGGTGGTGGTTATTTTGGGGACCGGATGTGAAGGTCCCTGAAAGGGAGAGGTGTCAATTCTCAGCGTCATGTCCTGCTCCCACCATCCCCCATTCTCCAAATGTAGTTAGGGACCCTGAGGCCAGAGATTACGGAGACCCAGGAAATCACCGCTGCCCCAGGTGGGTCCGGCAGAGACCGAGAGCGACTCCTGCAGCGATCCTGAAATCCTGCCTGGAGGGTCCTACTCTTCTCTGTCCAGGGTCACAACCACACTGGCCACCCAGGAGCCGAGACCCGGACTCCCCTCGCAGCCTTGGTTCTCTCGCCAGCGTCCCCACACACACCCCCCTTTTGCAGAGAGGGCGGCCGGAAGGGACAAACTGAATCACTGTAAGAGGCCAAGTTGGGAAAGGCGTGGATACCAGATTCTGGGCTTCCGGAGAGCCCCAAGGTCCCCCTCCCGAACCCGCTGCGGCAGCCTGAGCATTTATGGTAATGTTTGGGTTGATGCGCAAGGCCGGATGCCCCGCCTCCCCCGGCCTCAGCCCGGCCGGACTCGCGGAGAAGGGCTCGGGGCTCCCAGAGGAGCCGGGAGCCGGGAGCCGGCGGGAAGCGCCACTGCCGAAGCCCGGTGCAGGCACTGGGCGTGGAGCGCGGAGGTCAGGCAGGTGGGCTGCCTGACCCCTCGGGTCACGGGGACAAGTGGGCCAGACCTGCGGCTGGGGGCTAAGATGGGAGGGCTGTGACCCTTTCAGTCACAGCTGCCGCCCTCTCGTGGTGTCCCTAGTCCCCAGGAAGAGTCCCCATGCACCCACATCCTCTTTCTCCGGCACCCCCTTCCCCCGACTCTCTGGCAGGGAAGGGGCCGAGAGGAGAGGCCAGCAGCTCCCAGGGGAGTCCCCGGAATGCTGGGAGCCTGGGAACAGACCCTGCGGTTCCTGGGAAAGCCAAGCAGAGGGAATCCCACCATCAGCCCCCTCCCTAGGACGAGCCACCGGATGCCAGAGACCCCAGCTCCCCTACAGGGGGCTTTGTGAAGGTGGAACCCCACCCCCAGCGTCAGCCCAACAAGCCCAGCCTAGCCCGACCTGGAGTTCACTAGGCCAGCTGGGCCGCCGCCGCCCCTCCCCCAGCCTGTGCTACCCCTGCCTGTTCTAGCATAAGCCTGGCCTTTGTGCCACCACTCCCCGCTCCCCCTTCTCCAGACCCCTGCACAATGGGGCCTTTGCAGCCTCCAGGGTGGGGATGAACTCACTGTCGGTTTTCCCAAGTTTAAAAATATCCCATCCCCCCAACCCGCCCTCCACCTCTCCCATGGTGTTGCCGGGGCACACCTCCATCCTGACTGCACCTCCTTCCTTCTGCCCTGGGTCAGGTGCAAGGACATGGATTAGACTGTGTCGGGAGCCAAGAGCAGGGCTGCTTCCCCTCATTCAATCTCTTCCCCCTCATCTTCCACCCAGCCCTCCAGTATCCTGTTTCCTGGCCCTAGGATGTTCTCAGCAGCAACTGCCCCCAACCCTCCTCCCACCCTGTTTTTCACTCAGCACAATCTCCTTACCATCAGACCCCCACTCTGGAAAAGTCTCTTGACTTCCCTTCCAAAGAGACCCAGGCTGGATTCTATTTTCTGGTCAGGCTAGGGGGTTCCCCAGACTCCATAGTTGCCAAGGTTGCTGGGCCACCCCCACCTCACCCCACCCCATCGTCTTCTCTCTGCAGCTGCAAACACATCTTTCTCAGCTTCCTTCCTCTTCCTTGGCCCAGCCCGCCCTTCTTACATCCTCCTGGTATGGCCCCTTCGCCAGAAGGTGCTCTCTAAGAGCTGAGGGAAACTCCTGGGTTCCATCCTTCCCTGTCATTATCCTTTTACTGTCGACTCTCCTTTTGCCCACTTATGCTGGTGGAGAGCCCTACCCACCCAGGGGCCAGACCAGGACCACAACCAGCCTCAGTTTCTCCTCCTGTGATCAGACCTGCCAGAGAGACACACAAGGCATTCCAAAAAGAAGGGACTTTTCTCTAGCAGCCCAGGTCTCCCACGTGGGTGGGGGAAAGCAGCAGTTTCCCCCCCCAACTCTGGAGGGAAATGAGGCAGAGGATTAGGACTCTGCCCCCAGAGGCCTGTCTTCCGGCCTTGGCCTACATCTGGGCTAGGCTGCTCCTACCCAGGCCAGGTGCTTGAGTCTCTGCCAGGTGCCATCTCTGCCCATCATCTCCATCTCCCTGTTGCTGAGTCTCAGTCCCTGCTTGCTGGGAGTTCCACTGCTGCCACTGTCTCTTTCCTGCTGTTGTCCCTGGAGCTTGATCCTCTGGTGTCTTAGGGAAGCTGAGGACCATTTCCACTACCTCCTGACCTGTTCTCCTGCCTTTACTCCTGTCCTTCCCTTTTCTGGACCCCCCTGAATCCTCTCCAGGGTCCAAACCCTGCTTGGTTTGGAATCCCAAAGTGCTCTCCTTAGGAAACCATCCCTAATCTTTGTCTCCTGACCTTGCCTACCCACTGTATCCTGGCTCTAGGCTACTGGCTGTCTTAAAGGACAGTCTCTGTGCTTGTTTGCTAGGACCAAGCAGGCCAGGGGCTGTCATCCTGGCCTCTAATCTTATTTCCTTTTCACCGTAGAGGCTCCTCCAACCCCCACCTGGCTTTACTCTCCTAAGGGTAGAGAATTCAGAACTGACTGTCCTTGGTGGTTAGCTGACTTTGTTTTCAGGCCACCGGAGAAGAAAATGATTAGTTAATGGTGTTAAGTGAAAAGGAGCGGGTGGGGCTGAGGAGCTGCTCCATGCCCAGCTCCTGGCCTGCCAGGGCAAATAGCATCCTTCAGCCATTCGTGCTCCTGCCCTGCAGACAAACACGTTCATCCATTCCAGTCTACTCCGGGCCCTGAGCCAGAGCCATACATCTACCCTGGCGGGGCAGGGAGCCAGGATCCTCCTCTTGCTCTCTCCCCTCAGGCTCCAGGGCCTTGGCCTGGCCAGCCTGGCCTCTGGCTAGAGACTAATGGACAAGGAGGAGGGGTCAGAAGGCTGAAAGACAAGGCTGATGTGGTTTGCCAGTCATCTCTGCATCATCAGAGCATTCTCTCAAGTCACCCAGCTATCTCAGCCTCTGTTGCCTTACCTTGCCCCTCCCCCAGCCCACAGGATGGCTGCCCACAGGGTAACAGACCTCCACCCCAAACCCAGGCCCTATCCAACCCTCCTTGGGGGAGGAGTTCTACCAGACAGGGGCCCTTTCACAAAGCCAGGGTACTGGGGTCTCTGTGAGGCAAGAGCCACCCTCTTCTGTTGCATCAAGAGGCCAGAAGACCCAGGGAGAGGTTGGACATTTGGGGAAGGTTCCTTACACCTTCCCCTGTGGCAAAGCAGCTCAGGCACAGATGCCTGGCAGTGGCAGCCAGATCTGACTCCTCCTCCACGGAGCCCTATTCCACCTGCTGAGTCCCAGCCAGTGGGGCCCCCAAGGAGCTGGGGGACAATAATGCTGCAGAGTCCCTTTGTGCATCAGGGTGAGCAAGGATCTTCTGGGGGTCAAGCTGGAACCCTGCATCCATGAACTCTCTCTTCTTTTTCCTTCATTCAGGTGAGAGGAAATTGAGTCCGAGGCCAGGCTCAAGGAGTGAAAAGGGCAAGAACAGAATTCTTACGCTTGGGCTTGGACAAATGTGAATACCCTGGGCCTGTGGACCCTGCCCTCTCCCTCCCTTCTCTAGGCCAAGCCAGACTTGTTTGGCTTGGCTGAGAACGACAACCCAGACGGCACCATCTCCACTCCCCCTGCAGGTACCTCTGGGTCTGTGGGACCTGGCGTACGTTCCTTCTGAGAGCTGCCAGGTCTGCGAGGAGGCTGGGGGCAGTGCCAGGTCGGCTGCAGCCGCAGTGGAGCAATCAGTTTGGGAGGCGACCAAGGCCCGCCCCGATTGCTCTGTGGTAGGGCAGAGGAGCCTGAATGGGAAGCCCCCACCGGGGACATCGAGGACTAGTCGTTACTCCTCAGCCAGGAGGTTCCCCAAGGTGACACGGGCTGGCGGGGCTGAGTGGGGTGGTTGCGACGACGCTGGGTATCCGGGCCAGCTTGTAGCTACTGCCTTGGCCAGTCATCCCGGCCTCAGGACACCTGTCACGGCCCCCTCTGCCTTCCCAAGCCGAGGGCTACAAGGGCAGCTGGGGCGTACTCGGGCCGAATTCTCCGGAGCAGCTCCGGGCAGAGCCGGGCCCGCCCCTTAGGGCTGCGGCACACGGGGCGGGGGCAGGGGGCTGCGCGGGGCGGGGCGGACGGCACTGGGCCCCCTCCCCCGCCACCCCTGACGTCAGCCCCCGACAGCCGCGAGCTGCTCACTTGGCTCTCGCCCTCTGGCCGAGAAGTATGGGTCTCCCCAGGATCGCCTGCGCGTTCTTGCTCGCCTTGTGCTGTTGCTATCGCCGCGCCACGGGTAAGTGAATTCTCGGAGGCCCGCACCCTGCAGCAGCGGGGCCGGGGTCTTCAGCCAAGTATGCGGGGAGCAGCGCCGGCAGCACGGCGGGGCTGGGGAGGGCGCTCGCCCTACCGGGTCTCTGGTCTCGGGCGCCTTGCGCGCGTGCAACTCTTGCAGCCAGTTTGCAGCCGGGATCCTAGAGTATCCTGGGAGCAGGACCTGGGAGGCGGGGAGGAGGCTGCGACCACTAGCGGGAAGAAGTGGAGCCGAGCCTCTCGGGGCGGCATCGGGGGAGTCTTCCCCGCAGGTGCTCACCCTGCGGACCCGCAGTTGCAGCCGGAGCGGGAGACGCAGCTAGAGCGCATCCCCGGGGCCGGATCCCGCGCCCGCCTGTTGCTGGAAAAGGCAGCTTCTCTAGCTCGAGGGGTGCGCCGCCCCCTCCCCCCCGCCTGGGCCGCGCGCCAGGGTGGAGGTGAGCGGGAGGCTGAGGGACGGCGCTCCCGCCCGGTTGGGCGTTGGCAGCGGCTGCAGGGTGTGAGGGTCTCCTGGCGCCTCATGAGGTTGGGAGGTGTGTGTGACAGGATCACAGGTGGCAGAGACAAGAGATGGAGGCTTTCTAGAGTGGAAGCGCCAGCAAACTTATTTCGGGGACCACGGTCAGGTGAAAGAGCTCCAGGGCACCTCGGAGCTTTTTCTCTGGAACCGCCTAGTAGCTCCAGTTCCCTGCTGCCCTTGTAGGGCTCGTGGCAGCGTGGCGCATTCCTCCTAGCTCCATACCCCAGTCCCAGGAGCTGTCTGGCTGGGGAGAGGAAGGCTAGGAATGACCTGCTTCCAGTGCTCAGGCCCTGCCAACCATGTCCCTGGGGCACTCCAGCCTCCTGCCTCCAGGGCTGACCTTTTTTCTGGGGAAAGGGCTAAATCGGGTGCCACGCTGTAGCAGGTCCAGCTCCATCATGCCCTGCTGACCTGGGTCTGGGGAAACAGAGTCAGGGATTGGAGGCCTCTGCTCTGGGTTGAAGACCACTCCACCTGCCCTTCCTGCCAGCCCAGGGCAACAACCCAGGCATCCCAGGGTCTAGGCAGATGGTGGTCAGTGACATCACCTCCTCACAGAGCCGGCAGCATGCTAGCGCCACTGACGTCACTCCTGCCCACTGCCTGGCTGTGGCCGTGACCCCTGGGGGAGATTCGGACCCCTCCATATACCAGACTCCCAATGTTCGAATGTTCATTGAGAGTATGAACTCTCAATGCTTCTGGCCACAATTACCACTGGGTCTTCTGGGGGACTTCTAGGGGACTTTGAGGGCAGAGGGTAGAGTAGTGACGTCTTCTCCTGGGGGTGGGACACAAAGGGGCCTGTGTGCCCAGCCTGGCACATGCCTTGCATTCTCACACTCTGAGCTCACTCAGAGAGGAGGGGAGGGGGCTCTGGAGGAAAGGGGCCTTCCTCTTGGCCCTGATCCTGAGTTGTCCCTCTCTG
Source organism: Heterocephalus glaber (assembly GCF_053883595.1). Classification (NCBI taxonomy): domain Eukaryota; kingdom Metazoa; phylum Chordata; class Mammalia; order Rodentia; family Bathyergidae; genus Heterocephalus; species Heterocephalus glaber. The sequence continues at coordinate 35,100,589 of NW_028258294.1, read as the reverse complement.
CACTTCTGCCAGCCTCTGCTAGAGGTACCCAGGGCTCAGTCTCTGCCCCAAGGACCAGGGATCTCCTGCACTGGAGAGGGTGGACGGTGAGGTTGGGTGTTGGGACAGGGAAAGGCCTTCTCCAGACCTTCCCAGTGGCTGGCTGAACAGCTGCAGTGAGTCGTGTGAGGGGAGGGGATGAAGAGCAGTTGGAGCTGACACAGCTGCTGGGTTGCCCCCTCTTTCACCCCAGGTGTGCCTGGAGAGGCAGAGCAGCCCACACCCGAACTGGTGGAGGTGGAAGTGGGCAGCACAGCCCTTCTGAGGTGCCCCTTGGACTCCTCAAGCAACCTCAGCCATGTGGACTGGTTTGTTGTGAGTGCCAAGGCTCCCCTGGGAGGGGCGGAGGTGCGAGGCTCTGCCCCCAGGTACCCCCAGCACCCTCAACTCTCTGCCCCTCCCCCCAGATCCACAAGGAAAAGCAGACACTCATCTTCCGTGTGCGCCAGGGCCAGGGCCAGAGTGAACCTGGTCAGTACCATGACCGCCTCAGCCTCCAGGGCCCTGGGGCCTCCCTGGTCCTGACTCAAGTCATCCCTCATGATGATCGAGTCTTTCTGTGCCAGAGCAAGCGCCCTCGGGCCCAGGAGCACCGCATCCAGCTCCGTGTCTACAGTGAGTGCCCCTGCCCCCTTCCTGCCATTGGAGCGGTGTGGGTCATGGAAATGGGGTCTCATGGCTGCTGCTCATTTCCTTTCCCTTGTAGAAGCTCCAGAGGAGCCAACCATACATATCAGTACCAATGGCATCTCTGTGAACAACCATGAGCTGGAGGAGGTGAGCTCTGCTGGGGAGTGGGTGGTGAGCAGGGCTAAGGTGGGGCTTGGGGGGGGCAGGTGGGACTTGGGGGGGACATCAGAGTCAGGATACTCACACCTCGTCCTTCTCAGATCGCCACCTGTGTGGGGAGGAACGGTTACCCCTTCCCTCAGGTCATCTGGTACAAGAACAGGCGGCCCCTGAAGGAGGAGAAGAACCGTGAGTGGTCTTTTCTGCTTGTGGTGCCACACAGGGACCACTTTGCCTTTCCTTTTAGCTTTTACTTTAAAAAGAAATTGTGTAAGTGATGACTGCTAATGTTCTCATCAGAATTAAAACTCTGTAGAAAAGCTAGGAGTCCCTTCCTGCCCTTTCCCAGAAGTAACCTCTGCTGTTATTAGTTAGTGGGTTCTTTCAGGCCTATTTCTGTTTATTTACTCACAAATACAAATTAATTTTTTTTCAGTACTGGGGCTTGAACCCACAGCCCTCATGCTGAGCTACATCCCATTCCCTTTTTGACTTTCACATAGAATCTCACTAAATCACCAAGTAACCCAGGCTGCCTCAGTCTCCCACTGTCCTGGGATTACAAATGAGTTATCATGCCCAGCTGTGTGTGTGTGTTTAGTGCATAATCCATTTTATTACTTTATGAAATTAAAGAACATACATGAAATCATTTAAATTGTACATGTATGGATGCTGGTACATGTCTGACATTATTCTTAGTACTTTTCTATATTTTTTATTTCTTAAAATCAAAGAAAAAGGAATAAAAACTAGATGAAGGAAATGTTTTTTTTTTTTTTTTGTTACCGGGGATTGAACTTGGGTCCTTATGCTTGTGCAGCAGGCAATTAAACCACTGAGCTAAATCCCCAGCCCTGATGAAGGAAATTTTAAAGAGTGCATCCAAACACATATTTCTATTAGTAAAAACACGTTATAATTATTGCAGAAGAAGTGTAGAAGATAATTAAAACTGAGTTATCTTGGACTCTGTGCTTAAGGATTAGCATTGTAATGTCAAACATCACTTTTCCACTTATATTCTACTTCAAGGCACCTCTGTGTGTGTGTGTGTGTGTGTGTGTGTGTGTGTGTGTGTGTGTGGTTTGAGACAGGATCTTGCTTTGTAGTCCAGGCCAGCCTTGAACTTGCTATATACCCCAAGGTGGCCTCAAACTCATCACCTTCCTATCTCAGCCTTTTAAGTGTCATACAAATATTTCTAGAAGCATAGATCAGTGGTCCTTAACCAGAGGTGATTTTGCACTGCCCCCTGACCCCAGGATACTTGGCAGTGTCTGTGGTGTTTTGGTTATCACAAGTCCAGTGGGTGCTACTGGCACCAGTGGGTAAAGGGCGGGGATGCTGCTAAACACCCTGCACTGCACAGGTCAGCCCCACCGCAAAGAATTAATTCTGGCCCAGAACACCAATATGCTGAGGTGGAGAAACCCTGACCTCAGTGGTAATTTATTGTGTACACTGCTGTACAGTTCATTTTGTGTCATCTTTCCTGATGTCTATAAAGATGTATCTGCTTGCTTCGCCTACTGCTCAGTTTTGCAGACTGTCTATATTATGATGTTGTTTAGTTAACCATTTTCCTGCTAGTGCAAGTCAAGTGCTTCTCATTTTTCTACTCTCCTTGGCTATTTTGTGGGGGGGATGGTGTGAGATCAAACCCAGGCCCTTGCACATGTAAAGAATATGCTCTGCCCCGAGCCACACCCTCAGCCCCTTATTTTCTTCATCACTGCAGCCCTTCTGGCCCACACCCTAGTATGCACTGTGTGCCTGTGTTTGTCTAGGGTAGATACCATGCAGCAAAAGTGCTGACTTCAAGAGTTACCTCCTTGCATTTGACCTTGGTCCTCTGCAGGACAGGGGTCCTTCCTTTTTTTTTTTCATGGTACTAGGGATTGAACCCAGGATCTTCACACTGAGCTACATCCCCGGCTCTTTTTCATTTTTATTTTGGAGACAGGGTTTTACTGAGTCGATAAGTTGCCCAGGCTGGGCTCTAACATGCAGTCTTCCTGTCTCAGCCTCCCAGAGTGCTGGGATTACAGGTGTGCACATCACACCTGTCTACAAGACAGGGATCCTGAGATAGCCCCCTGCCAGCCTGCCTTCCAGGAGACAACAGGGTAGGGCTGAGGCTGAGCCTTGCTCCTTCCCTCTCTGCCCAGGCATCCACATTCAGTCATCACAGATTGTGGAGTCAAGTGGCTTATACACCTTGAAGAGCATCCTGAAGGCACAGCTAGCTAAGGAAGACAAGGATGCCCAGTTTTACTGTGAGCTTAACTACCGGCTGCCCAGTGGGAACCACATGAAGGAATCTAGGGAGGTCACTGTCCCTGTTTTCTGTGAGTACTACCCAGCCCTCTGCTCGCTGGGGTAGACCTGGTGGAAACTCCCGTCAGACCCTGCCCATCCAGTCTCAGGCTACTTCCTGGGCTGAGAACACTTTCCTTTGTTTGTGCAGACCCCGCAGAAAAGTTGTGGTTGGAAGTGGAGCCTGTGGGAATGCTGAAGGAAGGGGACCGAGTGGAAATCAGGTGTCTGTCTGACGGCAACCCTGCGCCCCACTTCACCATCAACAAGAAGGTGTGGAGGCCTCCAGGTTGGGCGCAGTGGCACAGGCAGGGATGCAGGGGAGTGGCTGGGGCACTCTACTCACCCCTCCATCCCCTCCCAGAACCCAAGGACCGGGGAGATGGAGGAACAGGAAACCCCTGACAATGGCATCCTGGTCTTGGAGCCTGCCCAGAAGCAGCACAGTGGGGTCTACCAGTGTCAGGGCCTGGACTTGGAAGACATAACATCACTGTCAAGTGACACCGAGAAGCTTCTGGTGAACTGTGAGGGGCTGGGGGCCCAGGACAGGGGGACCTAGCTGGGTCAAGACAGAACAGGCCCTGACCTGCCCAGGCTGACATTACTGCTGTGCCTCCAGATGTGTCCGATGTTCGAGTGAGCCCTGCAGCCCCTGAGGGCCAGGAAGGTGGCAGCCTCACACTGACCTGTGAGGCGGAGAGTAACCAGGCCCTTGCATTCCAGTGGCTGAGAGAAAAGGTACCCAGGCGAGTCTGTGACTGTGGGTGACAACAGCTTACTGCTTCCCAGGCCCTCTGACCTGCCTCTCCCCCTAGACAGGCCAGGTGCTGGAAGAGGGGCCTACGCTTCAGTTACTCAGCCTGAAACGGGAGGCAGGGGGTGGCTACCGCTGCGTGGCATCTGTGCCCAGTGTACCTGGCCTGAACCACACACAGCTGGTCAACGTGGCCATTTTTGGTGAGGCCCTTGGGATGGAGACCAAGTCATCCCAAGTTGGGTGGTTTTGAGCTCTTTGAGGCCAAAAAGCCACCCACTGCCCTGGGAGCTCCTGGGGGAGGAGGAGGCTGGCTAAGCAAGTGTGCTCCCTCACTCTTCCTGACCTTCCTTCCCAAGGCCCCCCGTGGATGGCATTTAAGGAGAGGAAAATGTGGGTGAAAGAGGACACAATGCAGAATCTGTCATGTGAGGCATCAGGGTACCCTCGGCCCTCTATCTCCTGGAATGTCAACGGCACGGTGAGCAGGCCTGGCTGTAATTAACCACTGCCCAGGCTTTATTCCGTGGATGCTGGAGATCCTGCCTGCTCCGGCCCTCCTGAGCTCTCTCCTTGCTCATAGGCAAGTGAACAAGAGCAAGACCCACAGAGGGTACTAAGCACCGTGAATGTCCTTGTGACCCCAGAGCTGCTGGAGACAAGCGTACAATGCACAGCCTCCAACTCCCTGGGCAGAAACATCACCACCATCTTCCTGAATCAAGGTAAGGGCCACTTCCCTGCAGAGGATGGCAGGGAATGCCCAGGCGCGGGCATTAACGTGTGCTTCTCCTAACTCCCCTCTGCCTCCCAGTCGGTTTAACCACCCTCACACCAGACTCCAGCACACCCGCTGGCCCCAGCACCTCCACAGTCAGTCCTCATGCCAGAGCCAACAGCACCTCCACAGGTAAGCAGGGCCTGGCAAGAGAACAGGATCAGTCTGGGCACCCTTTCTGCCCCGGCTCCCTCAACTGAGGAGGTGAGTAGCGGCTCATCTCCTGTCATCCTGGGCTGGGCGGGGCTGTGATGGCAATGTGGCACCTGGGGCAGGCAGTGACTCTAAGCGTCTTTGTGCCACAGAGAGAAAGCTGCCGGAGCAGGAGAGCAAGGGCGTGGTCATTGTAGCTGTGATTGTGTGCATCCTGGTTCTGGCTGTGCTGGGCGCTGTCCTCTATTTCCTCTACAAGAAGGGCAAACTGCCCTGTGGGCGGTCAGGCAAACAAGAGATGTAAGCACGGGGCCAAGTCCCTGCCACCCGCTGTCATTTCCTGCTGCCCAGCTTGCTGTCTCCTCAGGGACAGTCCCCGGTCTGCCCCAGTGCCCCTCACCCAAGAGCAGCAGAGGGACCCTGGGTTGGAGCAATTCCTGTTTCATGCCTGCTACCCAGCTGCCATCAATCACACTATCTCCCAAAATTATCTGCTTCCTTCCTGAGCTGGCCCCAGAGAACCAAAGAGTGTCATCCATGCAGCCCCCTTCCCAGTGGGCCCTCTCTTTCCCTTCCCCCAGTTGCCAACCTCTTGCCTCCCTCCTCCCAGCACGATGCCCGCGTCTCGTAAGAGTGAATGTGTAGTTGAAGTTAAGTCAGATAATCTCCCAGAAGAGATGGGCCTCCTACAGGGCAGCATCGGTGACAAGAGGGCTCCAGGAGACCAGGTAGGAGGCAGTTCCTGTGGCCAGTGCCTGATGTATCTTCAGGGAGTGGGCGCAACAGGGGCGAATGGTGCTCATTCCCTGAACACTAACTCTTTCTGCCTTTCTCCTTCTTGGAGAAAGGGAGCAGGCCCTTCTTGTCTTTTTAACACTACTCATAGATGACAGGCAGGACAAGGGGCAGAGGGATCCCAGAGGAAAACAAAGCAAAGCCCCTGTCCTGTTATCATCTTTTTCTAAACAAGCCTGTGGCTATGGCCTGGAAGTCTGAAGTGTGACTTCCATTTCCCCAGCACTGAGGCAGAGTTGGGGGCCGCCTGTCCTTCTCTGGCCTCCACAACTATCCCTGCTTCTTCCCTCCGGGCTGCTGCAGAGTCCATCAGCTTCCGCTTCAGTCCATCCTCTTAGTGCTCACACCTTGAACCTACATTCCCCTTACTATTCTCTATCCATTTTTAGGGCGAGAAATACATCGATCTGAAGCATTAGCCCAAATCCCACTCAGCTCCCACCCTGCCTGGAATGTTTCCGGCTTCTTGCTCACTCTGCTTCCCAGCCAAAGCCTCCAGAGGGACTACAGAGAAGATCCCTGCTCCACCTCACCCGAAGACCAGTTCCAGAGGCCCAGAGGCTAGGACCAGATGCATCCTGACGAGGACCTCACTCAGCCCTGGAGGCCCCCTTTCAGGGAATGGGCCACTAAAGTGATGCTCTTGTCAAGAAGGGGCTTCAGTCTCCAAGGGTAGGGAGGAGAGTTTCTCACAGAAAGTGTTTTCTCCTTACAACGGTATGGCTGTAGATACTTCTATCAGCAGTGGAGCAGAGTGGCCCCTCTGTGCTGGTTTCCCGCCCCTCAGGCTTCAGTATCTCAGTTGTACCCCTAATGTGAGCATGCAGACATCTGTTTGCTGTCACAGTGTCACTCTGGCTCTGGACAATACCCAGCCATATCCAGAATCAGCTGCAGAGGCCTGATGTCTTCCTGCACACCTCTTTGGAGCTGCTTTTGTGACATTTTTTTCCCTTGGGCAGAAGCCACATACTGGTGTCATTCCTTCAAAGATCTTTCCCTGCAGTGAGGAAGCTGGGCAGTTTCCACAGGGAGCTACTGAGCCCAGGGTCCCTGTATTCTTATGGGTCCCAGCACCCTTTCAGAGTGGCCATATGAGACAGAAAGGTGGGAGCTGGGGACAAAGATGAAGTCCAATGTCCTTCATGGTGTTAAGGACTATAGCTGTATCATACCAAATCTATACACTGAGCTACCAGGCCCAGACCCTAGAAAGACCCAAAAGGGAGAGTGGTACTTAGGGATGAAAAATGAGGGTCTGGCCAGAGCTTCGGGACATGTCTATGTGTGCCTACACATATGTGTATGTGTATATATATGTATATGGTTTTGTGTGTAAATTTGCAAATGGTTTCCTTTTATATATATATATATAAGAAAAATAAAGCTTAATTGTGCCAGGAATCTCACACTGCTTCCTATCATCACCGGTACAAAGGTGCCTGGGGAGACTCTGACCAGCAGCTGCACCAAAAGGAATGCAGAATGCACTGAAGTCAGCTGCACACTGGGCCTGGCAGGCTGCTGGCTGGGGCTGTGTCACTTCATATGTGTTTTGTCACTGAGACTTGCCTCATGTCAGTAGTACCTGCCCTGGCAACTGCTCCAGAGCTGCCCCATTTAGCACCTCCCAGCCCGGAATGAGCAAAAATTCAAGTAAGCTACGATAAAAGAAACTTTATTTAAAAATATTTTTTTTACAGACATGAGTGCTTGAAAAAGCTCTTTAGTTAACTGTATATGGAAATGAAAAAATTAATAAATAACATTAGTATAACAGACCTCTAACATTAATACACTGGCAAAACAAAATGGACTTGAAAATGAATCTTAAAGCTCTGCTATTCTCTGTAAGAATATTTACCTTCTGTTTTTCTTATTCTTTACAGGTGAGAATGATTAAATACTAATATAAATTTTTTATATTAATGACATTTTTTAAAATAGTCCATGAAAAATCTCGTCTAAGTGTTTTGTTTTCTTCTTAACACTGATATACAAATTGGGATTCTTCATACTGGAGAAAACATCAAGTTCTCCTCAGCCCCACCTAGGCCAAGAATTTCAAAATCTTGAACAAGGAGGACCATAATAAAAATTGTTTCTATCTCCCAATTATTAGTTAAAAGCAGGAAAGAACTGAGGGAAGGGTAAGAGATAAGGTAAAATGTCACTGTATAGAAAACATTTTTTTTCCCTGAAACCTATTACAGTCACAATACCTATAGGCTTCTGGTGTGTTCCTTGCTGCCCCTACCTGGGGAAAATGAGACACTGTAGAGGGCACTGGCTGCTTAATGCTTTAAAGGTTTGAAGCCTTCAGATGAAAGGAGAGCAAGTCTGAAAGTCAGGTCTGTGCTGGCTCAGGATCCAGCAAAAAGAAAGAGGGAAATGGACCCACCTCCCCTTCTCCACAGACCACACCCTTCACTTCTCCAGCACCAGTCATCAACATGATGGGGGGGGGGGGTGCACTTGGAATGGTCCAGAATATACCTAGAAATTGTGGGACATTCTGTCTCCTACAGGGGACAAAATATCCAATCTGATAATCAAGCTGCTGAATGGAACCAACCAGATGATCCCAGGGTACAATGCTGCTCTCTCCAGCAAAACCTCGTGGGGGAAAGGGACCACAGACACACTGGACCTGTGTGCCACCTCTCTCTCCACAGAAAGACTCCTTCCCGTCCTCAAGACTCTACAGTAGGATACTCAAGGTAGAGGAGCTCAGACTCTGGTGTTTCCATATTAAGTCCTAAAATGCAGCCTGGGAAACAGTGCTGCCTTAGAAAGGCACAAAACATTTGGCTTTTTTTTTTTTCCAGTGTGCTAAAAATTGTTTTGTTTTGAATAAAGGAAAAAAGATATATAAGGTTAAAAGTGCCAAGTCACCACAGCCAGAAAGCAGATGTAGGAGGTA